>NC_135894.1:8853975-9322122 GCF_964194155.1 Cetorhinus maximus | reverse complement strand
TAAATCAAATCAATATTTTCATGACTGACAGCAAAAAGGTTGATTTTGGCCTATTTGTTTCATCGTATGGAGTCAGTCAGAAATGCAACACGTGTCCTATCATTGCTGTCATTTAATTCGTGGGTTCTCAAAACTAAGCACACTTTGGAAAATTTGGCATCTGAAAATACAGGTTCAGGAGCCAAGTTTCTATTAAAAGAAGTTTTGCTGAGTTATAGTAAGTAAAATATTATTGTGAGAACAAGGGACAACTGAATTTACCTAAATTTAAACAGCAACTTTGAAATGAAAAAGAGGACCTTGAGATCTGTTCATAGATGGCACGGTATTAAACATCAGTTGGCTTCATTAAAAGATGAGGTGCAATTGGCTTTCAGATGAAGAATAAACAGTGACGATTCTGGTACACTAAAACAAATGAAGCATTTTAAAAAGAAAGCAGAAAATGCTGAAAATGCCACAGGCCAAAAGCTTTGAAAAGAGGAAGCAATGTGAATGTTCTTGGGTGGGTTTCCTCTTTGGAGTTGAAATGGAAATGCTTTACTAAGACTGACCAAGAAACCAAGGTTTGTGAACCTGTGCTGAATGTTGATATATGTTGAACAAACAGCTGTTAAAGACCAGCATGCTTCAGCTGAAGACTTCTTGTTCCAGCACATTTCCTTATGTTTACAGCTTGCCAACAATGCTGTAAAAAAAAATGGTCTCCGATGAACAGAACCCTGTGACTATATACTCTGTCTTGAGTTACTGTAGTCCAGATCAAATGGACAGCCTGGGGATCATGGAGATCAACTACAGGAGAACGCATGAGATGCCCGTGACATTGTCATATCAGGCGGTGAAAATGTAGCATACTATTGAACTACACATTTATTCACAAAACAAGTGACATACAGAAGCAGAAAGAATAGCAAGATATTGTGCAGTGCAATTGTCAAATTTATATTAATTACAAACTGGGTTGTCTGTTTTAAAAAGACAGCTTCATATCACCTGAACAGCAAGTTCTTGTAAACACACGTTATTGATGGTATGTATGTTAGGATATTCTTTAAGAGCTCTGATCCTCCCACTTTTACTTGTTGAGGTGCAGATTATAATGCTGAACACCATGAGAAGGCCCCTGGATTATAAGGATAGATTTTCCTTTGAATGTCAAACAATTTTTTAAATGACTCATGGAATCAGATAGTAACAAGTTTTGCACATTAACAAGCTAAGATATAATGACTTGGAGCTACTAATATTGCCTCCTGAAATTATAAAATGCACCCTTCATAGTGGAATGAAATACTGGGGGTGATTCTGGCTTGGGGTATTACTGAATCAGCTGGTCTTTATGTATCTCTCTCAATCGTTGTAAAGGTGGCTGATTCAATAGCAGTATCTCCTGCTTTACGTTAGATTTCCCCGAAAGGGTCCAGTGAGCCCCACACGAGTGTTGCCCATCAAGCTTTGTTTGAATATCGAAGTCCAATATTTTGTCCACAGATTCTTTCAATATTTACGATGGGCAGAATTTTCAGGGTGACATGCAGGGAGGGGTCCCACACGTCAGCGCGTAAAGTGATATTTCGTTGGGCGGGTGCGCGATGAAGTGTGATGCGCGCCCGCCATTAATTAATGGGCTAGTTAAGGCCCTTAACTCGGCAATCGACGCCGATTTTCAGGCGCCCGTGCGATCTTCGGCTCGGCGCACGGGCACAACGGGCAGGCGGGTAAGAGACTTTTTAATAAAACTCATCCACCAGCGGGATAAGAGGGCTCAGTGGGGTTGTCAATCTGGTCTGTGAAGTATTTATTGCAGAAAGTGTTTTAAACTTGCCTGTGTGATTGTTAGCAGTTCAGAACGAATTCCAGCTGCTTTCTCTGTACTTTGAAGCTTCAGCTCAGCACTCTGCAGTCAGGAATTTTTATCGGGCCTGCAGCTTTCCGGAGGCCTCCATTTAGCCTGGGTATGGATTCTGACATGTCCACTGGGGGCAGCTCCTCTGAGGAGGAAGGGAGGGATAGAATAAGGAGGAGGCCAGGAGTGGACAATCAGCCTCCAGGGGAGCCACCTTTGGGAGGACAGGCGCAGGCACAAGGGGGGCAGGGCCAAGAGGTTGTCCAAGGTGGAAGGGGCCACAGAAGACGCCACTATCCTGCTGCCAGGGTTTACAGGCGGAGAAGCAGCTACCTCAATATGACTGAGGTGCAGTGCCGAAGGAGGCTCCGACTCTCAAGGGAAACAGTGACCTCCATCTGTCAGATGATTGGCCCTGAGATCTCCCCTAACTGTGTGGGTGGACACCCCATGCCAGCGGCTCTGAAGGACACAGTTGCCCTCAACTTCTATGCCTCTGGCACCTTCCAGGGCTCGGTGGGGGATCTTTGCAGTGTCTCCCAATCAGCTGTCCACACTTGTGTCAAGCAGGTTACAGACGCTCTGTTCAGGTGGGCATTGACCTTCATCCACTTCTGCTGCGACCAGGCCAGCCAGGCACAGTGAGCCAGAGGCTTTGCGGCCATTGCTGGCTTCCCCTGTGTCCAGGGTGCTATAGACTGTACACATGTGGGCATCAAGGCGCCAGCAGGTGAGCCCGGTGCCTTCGTCAACAGGAAGGGCTTCCACTCCATGAACGTGCAGATAGTGTGTGATCACAGGATGCTGATTCTACAAGTCTGTGCAAGGTACCCAGGCATCTCCCATGACACCTACATCCTCATACACTCCCAGGTGCCGGGGCTCTTCAGTGCTCCAGCCCGGCTGGATGGATGGCTGCTGGGTGACAAGGGCTATCCCCTCAGAAGGTGGCTCATGACGTCTCTCCGCCATCCAAGAGCAGAAGCTGAGCAGCGGTACAATAGGAGCCACGGCACCACAAGGGCTGTGGTGGAGAGAGCCATTGGTCTTCTCAAGATACGCTTCCGTTGCCTGGACCGCTCAGGGGGCGCACTCCAGTACCCCCCAGATCGTGTCTCTGTGATAGTGGTAACATGCTGCGCTCTGCACAATCTCGCGCTGGAAAGGAGGGACGCTGTGGACGATGAAGATGTTGTCACAGTGGATGCGGCTACACATGATGAGTCCAGCAGTGATTCGGAGGATGAGGAAGCACAGGGTGATGCTGAGGGGCTAAACACTGACCTGGGACTACACCAAGGAGGCAGGGACACCCGGGATAATTTAATCCAATGAACCTTCAGCTAGCTCCACACACATGGATCAGCAGGACCAGCATTGCCTGGAGCTTCCACACGTGGCACTTAGGTGCTACATCTTCCACCTCATCAGCTGCAACTAAGGGCTTAGTACAGAAACATCAATGTTCACTCAAACACTCATGAGATGTCTGTAAAACATACAAATGCAGCACAAAGGAAACACCCTCAGCCATGGTAATAATCTGGATTTAATTTCATCCATGATATGGTGCAACAAAATGAAAACAAAACATTCTTACAACAGCAATAAATAATAATTCCTTAATCTCGGGACAACACAAAAGCACCAGTGAGAAACCCGTGATGTGCCTAAGGTGCCTTATGTTTACGTTTTCGGGTGCTCTGTCTTGGTGCTGCCCCCTCGCTGGGAGTGGTATCTGAGACAGCTGCTGACTCTGCTGTCCTGTTGGCCTCGATGACCTTGGCGATCGTCCTCTGGCCCGTGGAGCCTGTGCTGGCCCCGCCTGGGAGGGATCTGCCAGTTCCACAGCTGGCACCTCCCCAGTCGCCGCAGCCTCACCGGATGCATCGGTCACTGGGAGAGGGGCGGAGGAGCTGCTGCCCTCATCCGGATCGTGCCCTGAGAGGAGCTCGCAGAGACGACAGGCAGCTGCTGCGCTGACAAGAGGTCGCTTCGGACCTCCCTGCTCACCGTGGATGGATGGGCAACGAGCTGGGAAACTGGTGCCCAGACCATCTCCCACATTGGCACTGACCAGCTGTGGCCACTGGCGCTGTGAGGGCTTGCAGGAACGAGTGTAACCCCAGGAGAAGCTGGTTATTCTCCTGGAAGCCCCTCTCCAGGAGAGTCGCCACTCTCTCCATGGAGGAAGCATGACGCTGTGACACGAGGCTCATGGCATCACTCATGCTCAGTGTAGACTCCTCCACCATGAACACCAAGTGAAGCTTTGTCTCACGTATCACTCCCAGATGCTCCCACACACCCGGCCGCATTTCCTGCAGCTGCTGCGTCGCGGACAACTCCAGAGACACATCATCAGGCACCAACTGAGCATGTGCCTGGTCCCCTGCAGCCCTCTGACTGCCGGCACCATGGGCACTCTCTGTCTCTGCCAGCTCCTCCAGTGATTGTGAAGTGCCCTCTCCGCTGTGCCCCGGGACACTAGCCGATGTTCCAATGCCCACCAAGGTGCTAGTATCTGCGCTGGTGCCTGCCTGGCAGAGATGGTGTGATGCAGGTGTGTTCACAGCCCTCGGGTGTGAGAGGGGGCATCTGTAATCGAGCCTGGTCAACAGGTTCTGATGATGCTGAAAATAACAAGGACAGTGGATCAGTTAGCGTCCACACAGTGACACACTTCATCCCTTTCCCCCTGGCTCATTACGCGCTCAACCATCCAGAACCTAGGGAGATGAACGTTGGTGGGGTGGCAAATGGTCAGGAGGAGGCCCAAACATTACAGACAGATACAGACGGGCTGGTCAGAATGTTATATGGATAACTGTGAGGTGATGCACTTGGGCAGACAAACAAGGTACGGGAATACACGAGGAATGGTAGGAGCGTGGAAAGTAAGGAGGATCAGAGGGGCCTTGCTGGGCATGTCGACAGGCCCGTTAAGGTAGCAGGACAGGTACATAAGGTGTTTAAGAAGGTAAATGCCACACTTACCTTTGCTAGCCAAGGAATAGAATGTAGGAACAGGGAGGTCATGTTGTAAGTGCAGAAACCGCTGCTGAGGCCACAGCTACACTTCTGCTGTATGGGAGGGATGTGATTGGAGTGCAGAGAGTGCAGAGGTCGCTGACCAGGGTGCATGCTGGACTGGAGAGTTGGAGTTATGAGGACACATAGCATAGACTGGGGATATTTGCTGTGGAGCACAGTAGATTGAGGGGTGACATCATTGAGTTTCATAACATTATGAGGGGCATAGATAGGGTGGACAGAAAGCAACTTTTCCCCTTGGCGGAGGGATGACTAACCTGGTGGCATTTATTTAAGGTAAGGGGCATGAGGTTGACAGGTGAGGTGATTAGGAACTTTTGCACACAGTAATGTGGGACGCACTGGCTGAAAGGGTGGTGGAGGCTGAAACCCTCCTAACGTGTAATAAGTATTTGGATGTGCAGTTGCGATGTCATGGCAGACAAGGCCATGGGGATAGTGGTCAGAACTGGGATAAGGCGACTTTGGAAGGTGCTGGACACGCGCATCCTCAAGGGGCTGAGGGACCTTTGTCTACGACCCACACGTCTGACTCTGTCAGTCTGTGAATGAGCAGTGTTGCTGCATCAACGATTCCAATAATCAGCAGCGCTTTGGATGGTGGGAAGACAGAGCGGATGTGACTGTGGACCTCAAATACCTGGCCGCTTCACCCCAGCCTCACCGACACCTGTGGACCTGGGCGCATGGCGGGTTTCAAGCTCCAGGGCCTCCTGCTCAAAACGGGCCAATATCACCAACTGGGCCTGGCTGCCTCCAGTCCACAAACGCTCATACGCATTATGTGCAATTTTCCCCTGCAAAACAGAGAAGACCATTCACTGGGGCTGATCGCTCATGTACTCTGCACGCGCACGCTACACCCCAACCACAGTGGCCCATCTGAGGCCTCCAGCGGCTCCTGTCCACACTACTGGTGATCAGTCCCCAGAAGATAGTACGGCTGGTCCCAACCCCCTCCCCCAACGGCCACCTTGGATACATTTGGCATCCATCACTTTGAATAACACACGGGTCTTAGCGCCCATGGCAAGGAGGCGCAACTCAGTGCAGGGCCGAGGGCACCAGATGGCTCTTGGCCATGAGATCTTGAGGCTCCCCTTCCCCATCTCATCACCGTGAACAGGGCATGTGTTGGAGTTCTGAGTATGTGCCTAGCTGCCTCTCCTGCAGGTTACCCCAGACTAGTCATGTGCGACTAAGAGCAACACATGGTGTGGGGGAGAACCCATCTCCTCATGAACCACTCAGGCTGATGTAAGCATGGGCACTATCTGTTTACCCACCCAGCGTGTGACCAATGCCCAACATGAATCGATGCAGTCACGACAGTGAGACTTCGGGGGGGGTGGCGGGGGAGGGGGGTGTGTCTAAGGCTACCTGCTGGGTTAAATACCCAACACCAACATGGTCCTCACTCTTCCAGTTGTTGAAGCGCTTACGGCACTGGATCCAGGTGCCCCGCACCACATCACGGGAGCTCACCCCCTCCGCCACCTCCTCCCAGACACGTTTCGTCATGTGGGGGGGCCTCCTCTTCCCATCCTGGGGTAACAGGACCTCCCACCGTGTGGCGGCCACCTCGACAAGGGCAGCAAGGCAGTCATCAGAAAAGCAAGGGGCACATTGGCACCCCTCTGGCCCACACCCTGCAGCCTGCCCTGCTCCTGGGACACACCCTGTATCCTGCCCTCCTCCTCTGGCTTTCCCTGCTACATTGGCCTGCTGCGGTGCCACCTGTAGCTGGCCATAGTAAACAGCCTAAAGGAGGCTGCCAGGCCTTTTTTTAAACAGGCTGCCGGGTCGCCATTGGACCTGATGGTCTGTACACGCCTGCTGCAAATGTAAGACCCCTGCTCTCCACGAGAGTCGGAAATGCACTGGGGGGGCCTTAACTGACCCTCCCGCGCAAAATGGCGGCGCGGCCCCGATTGCTCGTGGCGATCAGGTCCATTGCCGCCCGTGTCAGCACCAGCCCCGCCCGCCAAACGGAATATTTTGGCCCATGAGTTTTGTCACATGCAGAGCGTGGTGTGTGGTTAAGGTGAATTTACTGAAAAGCCGTTTTCTAAATTCAGAACTTGATCAAAGCATTGGTTACTCAAGAATTGTTAATTTAATTTCCTTTATTTTGCCGTACCTGTCGGTTCCACTGCCCAACACAGGGATTTGTTTTTTAAACTTGTGAAGTTTGCCGTGCTGATAAGTAACTAGGTGACAATCAGCTGGATTTTCCCCATCGACTCAGGAAATCTCCCACTTTGACAGACCCATCTCCGTATAAATGGCAGGTTTTTGAATGGGTGTTTTTTAAGTGAATTTCGAGACTTGCCTTTGTCAGTATAGAGCTCATTGATTCTATAGTGCATAGTGGGTGAGTGGACATGGAGAGTGCAAGGGGGCCATGGAAGGGTCATGGGGGCATGGAGGGTGTGGAGGGGGGTGGGTGGGTGAGCCATGGAAGGGGCATGGATAAGCTCTTTTAAATGTACCTTTCAAAAGGTACCTGATCCCAGGCTATGGTTCACAACTCCTCTTGGGGCTGTGCACCATGTGTCCTCAAGAAGCTGGCCCGACTCTATGGGAATGACGGGGTTGGGAGGGCGGGTGTTGGGAGATGGGTATAAGATGCCTACACGCTTACTCCCGCCATGGAACCGGCGAGGCCGGGAGTGCAGGGTGTGGGCTCAGAACCCACACCCTTATCCTGCTCTTGAGAAAATTGCCAGTGCCGGGATTGGGAGCAGGAATCCCAGACGTGGGTCCCGCTACCAATCTCTGCAAAAATCCAGCTCAATCTACCTGACAATGGGGAAGAGTGTAATTTACTGTCTACATATGACCCAAATCATAACCACCATGTTAGTTACAAATTAATGAACTGGATGTTATAGTACAGAAGAAGCCCTTTATAAAAGATTTACTTTGTAGGAGAGGACAGAAATATTCTTTAACAAAAACGCTCATCTGGCAGAACATGTATTTTAAGTTGAAATACTCTTGACCCAAAAGCAAAATACCATGGAAGCTGGAATATCTGAAATAAAAACAGAAAATGCTGGAAGTGCTCTGCAAGTCAGGCAGCATCTGTGAAGAGAGAACCACAGTTAACGTTTCAGGTTGTGACTGTTCACCAGAAGCACTAACATTTTTCTAGGGTATATTTTGCTCTGTGTAATTATCTTACAGAACTTGGGAGACTAATAATGACAGCGCAATAGGGTATTTTTGTTGGACTTTACACACAAACCAAAACCTGGTAATGTTTTGGAGTTGTAATGAAAATCTCAGTTTCTTCAATACAGGTGGAAACCCTGAACTATAAAAGCAGAAATATATCAGTGACCAAACACTCCATATTTCTTTGTCACACTGGGAGGCAGCAACCATCTGCTTTCCATTTGTTGTCTTGTTTACTTTCATTGGTTTAATCTGGACTTGGATTAAGGCCAAGGATTTAAGTTTCATTAAATTTGAGCTGAGATAGTTAATAATGACTTCTCATTGTGCTTAGAGGGGAGATTGTGTCATGAGAAGTGATGTCCCCCGTATAATTCATTGTGCTAAATTTGGTGGCGGACAGAAAAATCTCCAATTGGAAGAGGAATGAAGTATCCCAGCAGCCAATGTGGAATAGCTTCAGAGCAGCAAGCTTTATTTCTTACTCCTTTTTCCATTTGGCACATTACTGGTTAATTAATCTGCCTTTCCCCTTCAAATGAAGATATAATTGATCTCATTTAACACAGCAGCTTTGTTTCACTACTGAAAGACCCACTGCCTGCTTTATATCCACACAATATGTTCATACTTTAAGCAATTGCATATATTTCAAACCCACGCAATCTTGGAACAATTAGGCAAGATGCTAAAAATGTCTCTGTTTTTGAAATGACTCAGATGCCGTGCAATGAGGCTGGACGAAGATTTAGTGCATATCATTGCGCTCTATTAAAAATCCTAACAAGAACCCTTGCTGCATTCCTTGTAAAAATGATCTCATAACCTTGGTATAATAATACACAAAGGTGTATAGGTCTTCCAGATCTAAAGCTTTGGCAGAAATTCTGTCCAACAGCCCTCTTTCCCCAGGGTTGCTGCGCACTGTAAATATGACCCCGAAATCCTAGTCGAACATCTACAAACTAAGCGTCTTAAATGATAACTGGCTGCTCTAACTGGCAATTTGTTTTCTCTTTTTCTCTGGCTGCCAAAAGCTGTCAAAGTCTTGTTCCAGACTCATTGCAGATATGACATTCACTTCTCCTGATGTAGTAGCTGGTATCTGTGACCTTTTTTAAAAAGTGTGTGTACTGTAACTTTACTGGTGATTTAAGGCTTCAGAGAGATACCTGGAGCCACCAATATTATTGTTGTGCTGAGATCCTTCTTAGTCACCCACAGTTGCGCTGGTGGGTGGGAGAGAGGTGGAGCAGAGTGCACAGTTGAGAATGGAGCCAGCTTCATTAGTTCACGGGGGGCATGCTGTAAAAGCACTGAGTTTTGGTATCCTTAATTATCTCTCAAGGAACCGGACAAATCTTTAACCCTTCGCTTAACTCCTCATTAATGAACTATCTGGAGTGTTACCACCAAGCTTAGCTCGAGGAATGAGTGTTGCCTAAGTGTAGCTCGTTCAACTGCCTTGTATTTGACCAGCTTCCATCAAATTGGCGTTCCCTACCCTCAGATAGGATATCCCCAAGATCCTGAGTGATTGAATTAACTTTTCCTTGCCGAGTTATCAAGAAAGAAGCCAGAGAATAGGTCATGTACTATCAACTCCTTACTGACTACAGAATCCCAGGTTAAAATGACATATTGAGTGGAGTTTTACTGCCCCTCCCATCGGCAGGGTTTTCCGGTCCCGCCGAAGTCGGTGGACATTCAAATGGCTCGCCGTGGTTTCTGGCCCTATCCCCGCCGTGATGGGACCATAAACATTCCACCAACTGAGTGCATGAGCAGATAATAGATATAAGTGGATGTAGTTGGAGTTCCCTAGCATTTCAAATAGCAACCTAACAAATGAATGGAGCTAAAACAAAAATAGCTGGAAAAACTCAGCAGGTCTGACAGCATCTGCGGAGAGGGACACAGTTGATGTTTCGAGTCCGTATGACTCTTCATCAGAACTAAGGAAAAATAGAAATAGGTGAAATATAAGCTGGTTGAGGGAGGTGGGACAGTTAAAGCTGGATAGAGGGCCAGTGATAGGTGGAGGCAAATAAGAGATTGCCAAAGATGTCATAGGCAAAAGGACAAAGGGGTGTTGACGGTGGTGATATTATCTAAAGGATGTGCTAATGGGGACATTAAGGGTAGCAAGCAGGACAAGCTAGTGGCAGATGGCCCTAGTGGGGGTGGGGTGGGGGGGAAGGGATCAAAATGGGCTAAAAGGTGGAGATAAAACAATGGATCGAAATAAATTTTAAAATAGCTGGGAAAAGAAAGATATATTTAAATGAATGGAGCTACCTATCAAAATGAGTAGCAGAGGGTTGCCCTGCCAATTCAGTGTATCAGTGTAAATCACTGTCCATGGATGCTGAATATTAACTAGAGCAGCAATCAGAGTCTGATGTTACTACAATAGTGAGGTTAATTTAGACTTGTCAACTATCTAGCCTTTGATAGCCAATCTATCGAATAAGAGTCAGTGAAGGTGATTATGTTTCAGAGCATATGTAATTGTGTTGTTAAGCCACAGGTAACATGGCTAAGTTGGCATCACTTCTTCACAGAGGGACTCGGGCATTAGTTACAGGAGGCCCTTTGACAGCAGAGTTCATCTGTTCATAATAAAAACGGAAAATGCTGAAAACATTCAGCAGGTCAGGCAGCATCTGTGGAGAGAAAAACAGTTAACATTTCAGATCTGTGACCTTTCTCTCCACAGATGCTGCCTGACCTGCTGAATGTTTTCAGCATTTTCTGTTTTTACTTCAGATTTCCAGCGTCTGCAGTATTTTGCCTTTTGAGTTATATGTTCACTATGGATCTTCAGCTTTCTTACACACAAGTGACGATACCTGAGCTAACTGACCTCACCTTTATTGATCTCAGCATCTTTGTGCTGTGAAGTGACATGCATCCCTCTGCCTTGTTATCTTTATCCTCTGCCACGGTTTACTTTTTACATGTAAAAGTGCCTTTTATGCATCTGTTAGAACGAGACTAGAGAATACAGAGGAAATCTGCTGAAAAACAAAGGACAGGTAAGAGGGCCTCATAAAGACTCTACATTTATTACTATTTCTATGAGGTAAAGAGAGACTCAGTAGAATCTAAAAGCGTTTAAAAGCTAATGGACTGTGCCATCTCTCTTTTATGCTTAACCTCTTGCATCCCCTTTGGCAGTATGAGTGACGCATTTGTCAGAAGGGACTGTTCCATTTGGTGTCAGGACTTCCTTAACAAACATTCCAGTGTTCTGAAGATAGCTTTGAATTGGTGAAGCTCGGATTCGTAAGGATTTGGGAACTGCGTGTGGCATTTCTAGCTGAGCCATCAGGATGTCCTATACAATTTTGACAATTTGATGTGTTTTCCTGGAGGCTGAGTTTTTCCACATGTTAAATCACAACCAGCAAGGAAGGTCTTGTTTATATAAACAAGCCTTCATGGCTTAGTTTACAAGAGCTTTATGACATAATTGCAGAAAACCCTATGGCTTAATTCATTTGGAAATTGCGTTGATTGACTGAGGACCTTCACTTCCCTGCATTCAGCTCAATGGCTGAACTCCAAATTGAGTTGGCAATTTTCGAGCTTAAACTCCATTTTGAGCACGTCTCAGGCAATCTATGGGGCACTTCTCCAAAAGCCTGTAAACGAGGTTAGTGCTCAGCACAGCAACAATGCCAGCGCTTCAAGATGTTCGCAAACGAACGTTCTGGCTTGCAATCATGAAAACGGAACAACACACACAAAGCTGGTGTGGAGCCTAAGCAACAGCGAAGTTGGGCCAAATGACCTGTTTTTATGATGTAAATGACCTGTGCATGGAGTAACTAAATATTTGGTCAGCAGTGTATGACTTCTAAACCAGCATTGCAGCCTCTTCAATTTTGATTTGATTTTAGGTTTGGCAGTGTGGATTAATCGGATGGCATTGACTGGATGGAAAACCTGAGCTGTGTGGAATTTGCACAATCATAAAGGATGACATATATGAGTTTGATTTCACTGGTCAATAAAACCCAAAATGAGTCATAGAAACAGCCCCTTTACCCGTACGAATGAGCACTTGTAGGAAGCTGGAGTAAGTGCACTGAGTCAACACCTTGCTTGGTTACGTATCTTGACTCTGCTTAGGGCTCAACTGATGTTAAAGGCATCACTTGCATTCAATTCCCTAGCGCAAAGATTAAATTGTGCTTGCAAAATCAATTTAAGAAGTCATTTCTGAAACATACTCGGTTTGATGGTGCGCTAATCCACTGTAGTAACTATGGAATTTTGTCAGCAGAGTTACTAAGCAGTAGGACAGTGTGTGGATTTCCCCTACATTCCTGCCCTGTGATGTAACTCAATCCTCCTGATCCTTAGTATGGGAAATGGCGTACCAGCATTAAATCTATCGGATTGGACTGCTGTTCAGAGTAATCTCCTTAGAATTACTGAATTAAAATTCAGCGATGAGTTAACTAGATGTGAAAAAGACGTGATTTTGTGTCAAGGAAGTTTATTGAGGGAAAGTAGTACAATTAGTGAGCATAAGGTCATGGAGAAGCATTTTGACTATCAAATGCTAATTGTCTTCTTACCTGGACTAACAAATGAAACATGCCATATTTTCACATTGCTCCTTCTATGTATATTCTTAATCTTTTTATGGAGTATTGGATGTTAAGGAAATTCCTTTATTGCCTTTCATGACATCAGGTTTCCCCGAAGCTTCACAGCCAAGTAATTTTACCTAAGTACAGTCGGTGTTATTGTGAAGCCAGATAACAGCAAGGTCCTAAAACAGCAATCAGGTTAAAAAACCCAGATCATCTGTTTCAGTGATAAATATTAGCTAGGAGAACTCCCTTGCTGTTATTTAAAGAGTGCTCTGGGATCTTTTACATTCACCTAAGAGGACACACTTGGCTTAACGCCTCATCTGAAAGCCAACAACCCTGGCAATGCAGCACATTTTCAGCACTGTGCTGGAATGCCAATCTAAATAATGCGCTGAAATCTCTAGAGGGAGACTTCACAGAATCACAGAATACAGAAGAGGCCCTTCAGCCCATCGAGTCTGCACTGACACGTGAGAAACACCTGACCTGCCTACCTAATCCCATTTACCAGCACTTGGCCCATAGCCTTGAATGTTATGACGTGCCAAGTGCTCATCCAGATACTTTTTAAAGGATGTGAGGCAATCCACCTCCACCACCCTCCCAAGCAGCGCATCCCAGACCGTCACCACCCTCTGGGTAAAAACCTTTTCCTCACATCCCCCCTAAACCTCCTGCCCCTCACCTTGAACTTATGACCCCTTGTGGCTGACCCTTCAACTAAGAGGAACAGCTGCTCCCTATCCACCCTCTCCATGCCCCTCTAATCTAACCATCTAATTTAGGGGTGTGAGTGCTACCACTGAGCCAAGGAACAATAGTGAAGACAATACAACTTCCAGTTTCACCACAGAGAAGATCAAGCATTTCTGGCATGGATTAGATAGAGGGTGAAGGTCCAGGCCCACCAAGGTACTTCTCCAATAAGCACCTCTAATTAGCAGCCCAGGTTACACCTTTTCCCATTTGTCTTTTTTTGTGACTTCCTGAAATGATTTTCCAATGCACCACAGAATTATTAGCAGTTTCTTTATGTTGTGGCTCAAGCCGGATAAGACCTGTCTTGAGTTTGGCCAAACATTTTTTACCTGGAATCTTCCACAAGTGAAAGGAGGCACGTTGACTGATTTCTTCTCCGCCGATGCTGCCAGACTTGCTGAGTTTTTCCAGGTAATTCTGTTTTTGTTTTGTTTTGGACTTCTTCCCATTTGTTTGAATTGGATTTAGATTCTGTTCCTGAAGTTGGATGAACAATTAACTGTGCCAACCAGGTACCTGTTTGGGGGTACAATGGTCTGTCATAATGTCCATTTAAGGGGTGAGAATCCAATCCTAATGCTTTGAATGCAACTGTGCAATCCACTCAGTTGTACCAAACCACTAAAATAAAGGTCCACTATCACGTTATCACAGAATCTCACAGTGCAGAAGAGGCCCTTCGGCCCATCGAGTCTGCACCGACACGTGAGAAACACCTGACCTACCTACCTAATCCCATTTACCAGCACTTGGCCCATAGCCTTGAATGTAAGTACTCAGCCAGGTACTTTTTAAAGGATGTGAGGCAACCCGCCTCCACCACCCTCCCAGGCAGTGCATTCCAGACCGTCACCACCGTCTGGGTAAAAAAGTCTTCCTCACATCCCCCCTAAACCTCCGGCCCCTCACCTTGAACTTATGTCCCCTCGTGACTGACCCTTCACCTAAGGGGAACAGCTTCTCCCTATCCACCCTGTCCATGCCCCTCATAATCTTGTACACCTCAATCAGGTCACCCCTCAGTCTTCTCTGCTCCAACGAAAACAACCCAAGTCTATCCAACCTCTCTTCATAACTTAAATGTTTCATCCCAGGCAACATCCTGGTGAATCTCCTCTGCACCCCCTCCAGTGCAATCACATCCTTCCTATAATGTGACGACCAGAACTGCACACAGTACTTCAGCTGTGGCCTCACCAAGGTTCTATACAACTCCAACATGACCTCCCTACTTTTGTAATCTATGCCTCGATTGATAAAGGCAAGTGTCCCATATGCCTTTTTCACCACCCCACTAACATGCCCCTCCGCCTTCAGAGATCTGTGGACACACACGCCAAGGTCCCATTGTTCCTCAGAACTTCCTGGTGTCATGCCGTTCATTGAATACTCCCTTGTCAAATTACTCCTTCCAAAGTGTATCACCTCACACTTTTCAGGCTTAAATTCCATCTGTCACTTATCTGCCCATTTGGCCATTCTGCCTATATCTCCTTGGAGCCCAAGACACTCAACCTCACTGTTAACCACCCGGCCAATCTTTGTGTCATCCGCAAACTTACTAATCCTACCCCCCACATAGTCATCTATGTCGTTTATATAAATGACAAATAATAGGGGACCCAGCACAGATCCCTGTAGTACACCACTGGACACTGGCTTCCAGTCACTAAATCATCCTTCTGTCATCACCCTCTGTCTCCTACAACTAAGCCAATTTTGAATCCACCTTATCAAATTACCCTGTATCCCATGTGCTTTTGACTTGTTGAAAAGTCTCCCATGTGGGACCTTGTCAAAGGCTTTGCTGAAATCCAGATAAACGACATCAACTGTGCTACCCTCATCTCCTCCTCAAAAAATTCAATCAAATTTGTTAGGCATGACCTCCCTCTGACAAAGCCATGCTGACTATCCCTGACCAAACCTTGCCTCTCCAATTGAAGATAGAAAATCTCCTTCAGAACTTTCTCCAATAGTTTCCCTACCACTGACGTGAGACTCACTGGCCTGTAGTTCCCTGGCTTATCTCTACAACCTTTCTTAAATAGCGGAACCACATTAGCTGTTCTCCAGTCCTCTGGCACCTCCCCCATGGGCAGAGAGGAATTAAAAATTTAGGTCATAGCCCCTGCGATCTCCTCCCTTGCCTACCTCAGCAGTCTGGGACACAAACCATCCGGACCTGGAGATTTATCCTCTTTTAAGCTTGCCAACACCTCCAATACTTGTAACTCCCTATATCAATTTGCTCAAGAGCCTCGCAGTCTTTCTCCCCGAGTTCGATACCTTCATCTTCATTCTCTTGGGTGAAGACAGATGTGAAGTATTCATTCAACACTCTACCGATGTCCTCTGGCTCCACCCATAGATTGTCTCCTTAGTCCCTTATTGGCCCTACTCTTTCCCTGGTTATCCTCTTGCCATTGATATACTTATAGAATATCTTGGGATTTTCCCTACTTTTACCAGCCAGAGCTTTCTCATATTCCCTCTTTGCTCTCCTAATTGCTTTCTTAAGCTCCACTCTGCACTTTCTGTACTCCACTAATGCCTCCGCTGATTTGCTTCCCTTGTATCTGCTAAAAGCCTCTCTTTTCCTTCTCATCGTATCTTGAATATCTCTGGTCATCCATGGTTCTCTGAGTTTGTTACTCCTCCCTATCACCCTAGAGGGAACATGATGAGCCTGTGACCTCCCCATTTCCTTTTTGAACACCCCCACTGTTCCTCTGTAGATTTCCCCACAAGTAGCTGTTTCCAGTCTACCTTGGCCAGATCCTGCCTTATTTTACTAAAATCCACTCTCCCCCAATCCAAAACATTTTTTTGCAACTTGTCTATTTCTTTGTCCATAACAAGCTTAAACTGTACCATGTTGTGGTCGCTATCACTAAAATGCTCGCCCACCACCACCTCAGCCACCTGTCCGGCTTCATTCCCAGAATTAGGTCCAGCACTGCGCCATCCCTTGTTGGACCCTCTACATATTGACCTAAAAAGTTCTCCTGTACACATTTCAAGAAACCCACTCCATCCAAGCCCTTAATGCCATGTCTATCCCAATTAATGTTGGGAAAGTTGAAATTACCTAATATAATTACCCTATTGTTATCAGGGGCAACCATGGATTGGCAAAAATTCCAGTCTTGCCAATGATGTCCACATCCCTACAATGACTGTAAGTTTTTTGAGTGGTCCTCTTCTTCAAATTGGGTCACCCAGCTTATCTATCTAATCTGCTTTGTTAAAATGCTTTGTCCTCCAGAGGCTGGTTTTTTGTTGGTACTGTTCTGTATGCATAGCACTGCTTTCTCCTTCAAAACATGTCTCTGCAATAAACCAGCATTCCTTTATGAACTATTGTGCTTGCAATTCCAGCTCATCACCTCACTGTCCTTTCAGCACATCACTCACAAATATATGAGAGGACCTTTAAACAATGCTCATGAGTGTTGTTGAGCGAGGTTAGCCTCAGCATACAGGCCAGGCAGTGTATAATTTACCGCAGGTGCAGTGCAGCATTATTGGCCTCATTGTCTACAGTATGTATACCTGCTGTACTGTGAGCCTTTGGCTTAGTGGTAGCGCCCTTGTCTCTGAGCCAGAAGCTGCAGGGTTTGAACCTTGCTTTGGACAGCCCCTGCAAGTGTAGGCTGGAGATTCTGGACACATCCAGTGGGATGCTGTGGTCCAATGGTTATGGATTATAACCCATAAAACCTTCCATTGTGTAGGACTAACCACCCGAGTGACTGGTATAAAATTACAGCCATGGAAAGAGCATTTTCTTTAGCCCTCCCAGGAGAAGAGTGCAAAGGTAGAAAATCAACAACATATCCTATTGCCTACCTGTAGCTGCATTGGGAATTGAACCGTTTGCTACTGTAGGAAACTTGTGTCCCTTTATTGAGAGATGCCTATATTTAAGATGTTCAGTGCTAATTGGAATTGGGTCCCAGATTTATGCATTTTTGATCAAGTGCACATTGCAGCAAAGCCACATTAAGGATGATAATTGGAATGTATCATAAAGATAATTGCATGGTGCTTACATGACTCACTGAGAGACACCTCTAGGTTATTCTTTGAGCTTTATGGAGATGTAATAATCCAGAGGATAATTGTAGTAAAATTGAACCTTGCGCAGAAAACTCTGAGATAATTTTCAAATCTGAAGATCTTTATTTAGAAATTATAAATACTGCACCAAGGGTGGCATGATTTGGATTGCCCTAAGATGTTGGAAATGATACCATTTTGAACATTTCATTAAAATATTCCTTGTAACTTGTGATTATGACATCAGTAAAAATGAACAGCCATGGGAGCTCGGTGACAGACCATAAATTGTAAGCATGTTACACAGAAGTCTTGAGCAATAAAATAACGGCAAAATCCGGGAAAGGTTAGGAAGATATCCCTTCAGAATAATAGGCTCCCAGTGATAACAATGCGCAGCAACCCTCTGGGTCAAGTGGGAATTAGTCATGTCCTGGATAAATTCAGCCAATTCATTTTGTTACATTTTCAAATTACATATTAATGTTGGCTTGTAAACCGAAAAATATATCTAAATTCCTTTATATTAAAAAAAATTTGGCAGATTGTATTGTTATAAGTAGTAACAATTCGACTGCCATAGCTAATTAAGGAATAACAGTGCTAGAAGATCAAATGTGTTACATTACAGTCTGTAGCGCCAGAGTTTATCTTTGAGAATGAATTAAAAGCCAAATATAATATTTTAGTTTTGGATCATCTAAGAAAAAGACGCATATAAATGGCAACCTCTTCCTCAATGAGAGGTACGGTCCACAGATTGACAGGTATCTCTCCTTTGCCCTGGGGATTGTTACTCCGTCCTGAGAAAAGAGTGAATGGCAGGAGGACTGATCGCCCTGTTTAATGTGTGTGTCTTAAGCACAGAGTTTCCCTCCCCCCAACCCCATGGCAGCTGTTCAATTGTCCACTACCCCCATGGGACCAAAGCTACATACTCGACCCTCAACAGAACGCACACGAGCAGGGTGGGTGGCAGAGCAGGTCAAGAGCAGTTATGCCAAGCCAAACTCAATTGAGGTATGGCAAACACGCAGTCCACAAAGGAGGGAGGCATGGCTGCGGTATTAAATAAAGACTTTGCACCTACCTTTACCAAGGAACAAAATGCTGCACAGGTCACGGTGAAAGAGAAGGTAATTTAGACACATGAAGGGTTTAAAATGGGTGAGGAGGAGGTATTGGATAGGCTGTCTGTACTTAAAGTTGTTAAGGCACCCAGGACGGAATGGTGCCCTATCAACTTTAAGTACAATGATACTGGGGGAAGTGAAAGTGGAAATTGTGGAAGCATTGCCATAATTTTCCAGTCTTCTTTAGACTCGGGTGGTGCCAGAGGACTGGAGAATTGCAAATGTTGCACCCTTGTTCAAAAAGCGGTGTAAAGAGAAGCCCGTTACTATAACCTCAGTGATGGGGAAGCTTCTAGAATCGCTAATTCGGGACAAAATTAATAGTCACTTAGACAAGTGAGAGCTAATTAAGGAAAGCCAGCATGGATTTGTTAAGGGCAAATTGTGTTTAACTTGAAGTAGCAGAGAAGGTTGATGAGGTATTGCTGTCAATGTGGTGTACACGGACTTCCAGAAGGCATTTGATAAAGTGCATCACAACGGACTTGTGAGCAAACGAATAGCTCATGGAATAAAAGGGACAGTAGCAACATGGATACGAAATTGGCTGAGAGACAGGCAACAGAGCGTAGTGGCTAATCACAGTTTTTCAAACTGGAGGGAGGTTTGTAGTGGAGCTCCCCAGAGGTTGGTGTTAGGACTCATCCTGATGTATATTAATGACCTTGTTGTACAGGGCACAGTTTCAAAATTTGCTGATGATGCAGAACTTGGAAGCATTGTAAGCTATGAGGAGGACAGTGTAGAACTTCAAAAGGACATGGACGGGTTGGTGGAATGTGCAACAAGCGGCAGATTTAATGCAGAGAAGCATAAAGTGATTCATTTACACTAGGAAGAATGTGGAGAGACAATATAAAATAAAGGGTGCAATTCTAAAAGGGGTTCAGGAGAAGAGGGGCCTGGGTGTATGTGCATACATCACTGAAGGTGACCGGGCAGGTTGAGAGAGCGGTTAATAAAGCATATGGCATCCTAGGCTTTATTGAAAGGGGCATAGAGTAAAAAGCAAGGAGGTTATGATAAACTTGTGAAAAACACTGGTTCGGCCTAAGTGGAGTATTGCATTCAGTTCTGGGCGCCACACTTTGGAAAGATGTGAAGGCATTAGAGGGAGTACAGAAAAGATTCACAAGAATGGTCCCAGGGATGAGGAACTTCAGTTACTTAGATTGGAGAAGTTGGGACAGTTTTCCTTGGAGAAGAGAAGGCTGAGAGGAGATTTGATGGAGGTATTCAAAATCATGAGGGGTTTGGACAGAGTAGAAAAGGAAAAACTATTCCCATTGGTCCAGGAGCGAGAACAAAATGTAATTAGTAAGAGAAACAATGGCAACATAAGGAAAAGGCTTTCATGCACCGAGTCGTTTGGTCTGGAATGCACTGCCTGAGAGTGTGGTGGAGGCAGGTTCAATCGAGGCTTTCAAGAGGGAATTGGATTGTTATCTGAAAAGAAAAGATGTGCAGGGCTACAAGGTAACGGCAGGGGAGAGGCATTAGGTGAATTGTTCCTACAGAGAGCTAACACAGACAAGACTGGCCAAATGGCCTCCTCCTCTGCTATAACAATCCTGTGATTCTATGACTTTCTATTCGAATCTAGACAAAATGTACTCCAGCCTTCCTGAGATATTCATGTCTATCCCATCAAGAGCTACACACCAATCACTCTCTAGCTATACACAATTCCCTGTCTCTAAACCACATGCCAATCACTGTCTCTAACCACACGCAACTTATCCACAAACTAGTCCTCACTCCCCATCTCAACACTGCTGCCTAAAACCTCATTCCTAGTTTGACAACTCAACTTGTAGAAAATTAAAACTGGGAGGCATGTGTAACTGATCTGCTGTCATCCATCTTACATTATTGCCCAAAGCAAAAATGATTCCTGCAGACATTTTTACATTCTGACATTGAGAATTCTTTGAAAATACGTCATGGCAAAAATGGTTGGAAGTGCCCAAAAATTGTAAGCCCCGCCCTGAAAATCACACTTCCCATTTTCACGGGCAGGAATAAGGGCAGTTCATGTTTCGTGCATGCACAGTTCATGGAGGCAGCTGGCCAGTTAAACCATCAGCTGCCTCTGCTGAAGTAGGATTTTTGTATCCCAGGATGTGAATCCCAAAGTATTCAAAATAGACCTGGTAAGAGCAGGTCTGACCTTTGTGCATTTCTTTGAATAGTCAGGGCACCCCTTTGGAGAGGTAAGGTACTTCTTTGGATATTATCCCAGGGCACCTCTTGGGCAGTTCAGTTACCCTTTAGGGGAGGTCAGGTACCCTTTGGAATTGTTGCAAGTAGGTGTGAATGTATGTAAGAAGAACATAAACTCATGACTGTCAAACTCATTGGAACTGTCAACAGACCTGTCAAAATCTACTGTCAGAAGCAACTGTCAAGAGGAGTTGTCAAAAGTGTCAAGAGGAACTATCAAAAACACCTGCTATAGGGAGCTGTCCAGGCATTTAAACGCCCAGCCCTTTCAAATCTTTGAAAAAATATCTGGGGTGTTTAAAAAATATCATTGCTTGCTGTTTCTCTCTGTCTGTTGACATAAGCCTGAAGGCTTCCGTGATTGGATTAGTACAGCATGACTGATTTCACGATCATCCATTATCACATTAGGGTGACTGCCATTTCAGTTTGATTTGACAGTTACAAGTGGTTATAGACTCTTTGAAGTGGGACTATGAATTCCAATGCTTGTTGATATAAGAGATTGAGCACTTGAAATGTTTGTTGTTATAAGGCTTTACGTAGCTGAAGGAATGTAAATGTTGTAAATGGGTTTTTATGAATGAGTGTTTTTTAATATAGTGAAACACACTTATAACTTTATTTACTCTCATCTCTGAATGGGTCCTGAGGTCTTCCCATGGTGGAGACTGGGTAGGTTGGCATGGTAGGTGTAAGGGCAAAGGGTGATGGGTGAGGCCATGAGTTGGCACTGAGTTGATAAAGGGCCATGAGGATGGGTACAGGGGGCTCGGTCAGATTGGAGGTTCTGAGAGGCCATGGGGAATGGGTACAGGGTCATAAGTTGGCACAGGGCTTATAAAGGGGCATGAGGGTGGATACAGGAACATACATTGACATGGAGGGTATGAGGAGTGATGGGTGTGGGTACAGGGTATGAAGTGGCATGGTGAGGGGGGTGAGGGGTGAGAGCTTGAGGGATGTTTCATGTTTTATTCATTAGAAAATAATGTTGGACACTGTGCTGGAGCCCTGAGGCAGCTCTTCAGCCCAGCGCCCCCTCCACATCCGGCATTCTCCTCACTCATTCCGAGGTCGCCTGCCCCAACTGCTAATATACTCCATCCATCTGAACTGAAAACCCAACGTCTCGGTGGCCATTTTGAAAAGTTGGGTTCAGGGATCTGGGAATGTTCCCCACTCTGCGCACCCGACTCACAGGTGATAATCCAGGCCTTGGTTAAGAATGTCATAAGGGATATTAAGTCCACAATTCTGCCTAAACCGAATCCACTTTTCAGAACTGGTTATTATATCATGCTTCTCCATGGTTATTAATCCTTCTAGCGCTCCAATTCCATTTTGAAATCCTGTGCATTCCCAACACACCACTCAGCCCCGACTCCATTGTTTGCACATTGGCCCTCTTACCTTTTCCTGATGTTTTCATTCAATTATTTGATACTCCTTGCATTTTCTGAAACATTGCCTTTGTCTCTTACTACCCAAACCTTTCTTTCTCTCTCACCTCTAGTAATTTGTTTTGTTTATAAAGCCTCCTGCTTGTCTAGCACCTTTCTTGCTTTCCTGGTTCAGTCCCAAGTATAGACTCTCCCCACCTGCTGCTTCCATTTTCTTTTAAATCTTCCCTCATGCTCTGTTTTGTCTATTCTGTCTGCAAGGACATTTGTACGATTTTAATTCAGGTGACTAGACAGTACTGAACTGCTCCGGATAGAATACCTGGGAGGGCACAGGGAATATGATTGGTTTTTTGCCTACAGGAAAGTGGTTTCATCCTTGATTCATTTGGCTGAGTCTCGGTGGGCACGGTGGGTCTCACGGTGGGCAGACACAGACATTCCCTCACAAGGAGGCCAAGAGGTGGGGCGACAATTGATAGGTCTCTCCCACTCTGTACAAAATCACTAGCTCTGTTTTGAGAGAGGAGGGATTTGCTGAAAACCCAGCATTAAAGATGGATCTATCGGATCAATTATTAAGTATTTTGTAGGCCATTTGAAAGAACACTGAACTGATTCTTTAATGCAGCTTTTTCTCTCCCTCTTTCCTCCCTTACATCCTCCCTTACATCCTCCCTTACATGCATTTATCCATTTTTATGACACATGCACTCACTCCTTCCCCTGGATGCATAGCTCACTCAGTAGGATATAATTTGACTAGTATCAGCAGCTGCTCTTTCGAGAATAAGTGTTTCATTTATAAGGACTGAGGGCAAAGCATTGCTCCTTTTTCTGGTGCATAAACTCCTAAATGCTGCTTCAAATTGGATTTGATGGTATTAGTTTGAGAAGGGTCTAATACATTTTACAAATGTGTTTGGTTTTAGAATTTGGAGTTATGTTTTAAAACCATTAAATAAAGACTCTTAATTTATTTCGAACCAAACGCAGTTAAGGTTTCTTACAAACCAGAGAATGGCTTGGAGCAAGTTTCACCAACTGTCATGACTTTCCCCTTTCCTGTTCCAAGCTGTGCACTTGTCACTCTCGCCTCACTTATGCTCCTTGTGCCATCAGCAGTGGATGCGAGATTTCCATGCTTCCCTATTTTTAAAGAAAAATACCTTTCACTGTGCCAGCCACGTCAAGCTTGATGTTGGCCGGAGTTTTATTTCCATTTTTTTTTGTGAGGTTGTAAAGTTGTGGTTTGCACTTTGTGTGTATCAGACCTTGCTTCTGCCAAGTTCCAGCTTTAAACTCTGTGTAATCTTCGAACGGCATTGTCAGATTGCTGACAGTGATGAGCTGTGTTGCTGGCCCATCTCACCAGGTCCATCTCACTTTACAGACTGCTTTACAATCAATGTGGTTGAGCATCAGTTACGGAGGTATGGAAGCGACATTGCAAGAGTTGGCCGCACTAGGAAAATAGGCCTTTCAGCCCTCGAGCCTGTTCCGCCATTCAGTTAGATGATAGCTGATCTGTATCGTAACTCAATTTACTGCCTTTCTTCTGTAATTCTTAACCTAGTCTTGTCAGTCTCAGTTTTGACATTTTTAATTGACCTAGCCTCAGCATCTTTTTGGGAGAAGTAAATTGCAGATTCCCACTGAGATAAAAACAAAAAGCTAAAAGCTACTGCGGATGCTGGAAATCCAAAACAAAAGCAGAATTACCTGGAAATCCCACCCTCAACTTCTCTCTCCCCCCGCCCCCCCCACCTTAGACCAGCTTATATTTCACCCCTCTCCTAACTATACTCAGTTCTGCCGAAGGCTCATGAAGACTCGAAACATTAACTGATTTCTTCTCCACCGATGCTGCCAGACCTGCTGAGTTTTTCCAGGTAATTCTGTTTTTGTGTTGCAGATTCCCACTACTCGTTGTTTGAAGAAATGCTGACGCAACAGCTTTCACTGTCTGCACACAAATTGGGACAAGGTTCATAGTTGCTGGTAGCATGACCTGTTTGAATAGATATCTAACCTGCCCAAACATGGAAAGCACAGAGTAAAGGCCAAAGGCACGGAAGCTTCCCACAATTTAATTTCTCCCATCAGTTGAGATTTGCGGAAGTTTGGATCAGTGGTGGCCATTTGCTGAAACTGTTCATCCAGCTGACTTAACCTTTGATTGTTGCTGCTGGGTCCTTTGGTGATGCTAATGGAAGTCAATAATTAAAGCCTGATGTTTTCAACTTACAGTTGTTTTGAGAACTATAGTAAAGTTAAACAAAAGTGTGGTCTGTTTAACTTTAAATAAATTCCCAACTATTTATTTGTACCATCAGTTTGGCACAGAATCCAGTTTTGGACGAATGCATTTTCAAGCTACTTGTTCTGCATCAACAGAATTCAGTTAAAACTGAGTAAAATTAGTAGCAAAAATGAGTATGTGGGATGAAAATTAGCAGTATGACACAGTTCACATACCCTGCAATAGTCTTTTATTGTCCTTAATGTCTTTATTGATAACTTGACATATAAAAACCAGACCATTTGTCATGGATAATTAAATTGTTTATTCGTCTAAAGCTAATACCTGCCCTTAGATTCATTGATTGAGCTCATTGAGTCATCATTAATTAAGTGTGAAAATCCATTTTCATTTATACATTAAAATATAATTGCCAAGTGTCCTTAATGCTCATTCTTCATCCCAATATAGGCAGTGTTTCAATGCAATTCATTTAATTAACGTGTTAGTTAAATTCTGTGAAGATCTACAGACAGTTGGTTAATGATGCGGTTTTTTTCCGTGATAAAAGGTCACTTGCATTTTGTGTTAATTGATGTACATTTGAAAAATAATTTCTCAAGTAACTCTCGTGCTGTCAAATTCTGTTATTTTAACATAAATAAACCGGCTAAGTGGGCTGATGCTGCTGAGTGACGAGTGTTATGAGTGTTGCTGAAAGCTATTCTCCTGTGCAAACCTGTGGTTCAAGAATGCTGTGCAATCTTGCAAAAGGAACTGCGATATGTTCAGGGGAGGTTTTGCCTGCCAACGCTGGCCTTGATAGTCTGGATAGCAGGAGTTTAATGTTTTGTGAGCAAGCTTTGCATTTTGGGTTCCATTAAGATTCTTGAGTTGCCTCCTCTTCCACTTGGCATTTACAACGTTGATGCCAGATTATTACCTCCTTATGGCCATTTGCTACGTTCTGGGATGAAACGGATCAAATAAGACAAGCGCAAATCAATGCCTTATGCAAGCTGCGTTCTCAGAATTTGAACTGCAATTACCTCAAAGATTTTTTTTTAAAATTTTTGTTCCCATGTCACAGCGTAGATATGAATGGTGATGAAGGAGAGCACAATAGGAGAGACTCTCAGTGGTGAGCCTCTGTTGCTGTCTCCCATTATCTATTCAGGACGGAGCTGAATAGATCTGAAGAGACCATTCACCCGTGAAGACCTATGGCCGGCAAGTTGCCCCCCCAAGATGAGCAGTTTCTCATGGGCTGCATCCTCTGGAAGAGCTAACTCTGGCGCTGCTGCAGTACAGAATGATGCAGCAATGCCATGAGAGCACTGAAACAGATAAGGGTGGAGAGCGAACGGCACCATGTGTTTGTGATTCCTGTGACGTCCTGTTTCTGCTGTTGTTTGGCACTGCTGCCTCTCCCACAGTTCCCGCACGTGATACAGATGCTTATTGCTGACTGAAATCGCTCATTTAAAAATGCTTTCAAATTTGCTGAAGCGTAGCACTATATATGCGATTTGGGGCTACGTTCACTACTGAATCTGATGAAGCCAAATTGCATTTGCGCATCAGGAATAATAATAAATGGCTCCAGTATTCGGTGGTTCACTTCAGAAATGAATACAAGACAGAGGGTAGTGGTCAGCGGATGTTTTTCTGACTGGAGAGAAATATGCAGTGGGGTCTCTGGGGATCAGTATTAAGATCACTGATGTTCTGCTAATATATATATAATATGACTTGGACTTGGGTATAGGGTGACAGTTTTGAAGTTTGTGGATGCTCCACAACTTGGCAACGTAAAAATACTGAGAAAAGCACGATAGTAAACCTCAGGGGAACATAGACAGATTGGTGAAGTGGGCAGGAAATTTTAATGCGGATAAGTGTGCAGTCATGCAATAATATAAAAGCAAAATACTGTAGATGCTGGAATTCTGAAATAAAAACAGGAAATACTGGAAAATCTCAGCAGGTCTGGCACCATCTGTGGAGAGAGAAACAGTTAACGTTTCGATTGCAATATGACTCCTTCAGAGCTCTGTGATGTACTTTGGAAGAAACACATGGACTGGTGGAATAATCTATTTTGGGAAGGGCGCAAGAACAGAGGGACCTAGTGTAGAAATCTTCGATTCAGAAATCTTTGAAGGTGGCAGGGGAAGTTGAGAAGGTGGTTCAAAAGCATTTTGGCTTTCACACTTGGCTCTGTAAAAAGAGACATTGAGTATAAGAACGCAAAAGTCCTGCTAAATCTCTGGTGGCAGCTGGAGTACTGTGTGCAATTCCGGGCACCACACTTTAGGAAGGATGTCAAAGCCCTCAAGAAGCTACAGCGAAAGTTCATCCGGATGATAACCAGGGATGGGGGGGGCTTCAGTTATATGGAGAGATTGAGAAACTGGGATCGTTCTCCTTAAAGCAGAGAAGGTTAGGGGGAGATCCAATAGAGATAATTATGAGGGTCTTGTTAAAGCAAGTACGGAGAAATAAATTCCTTTGGCATGTGGGCCACTAACCAGAGGTCATGTTTGTCATAATTATCAAGTGAGCTAAAGGGCAAATGAGGAAAAATGTCCTCATCATGAGTGCTGTCGAACACTAGCTGAAAGGGTGGTGGCATCAGATCCCATAGGAACTTTTAAAAGGCAATTGGACATGTATTGGAAGAGAAATAATTTGCAGGGGCATGGGGACAAAGCTGTGGTGTGGAAATACATTGGACATCTCTTTGAAGGAATGGCACAGGTGTGATGGGCCGAATGGCATACTCCTGTGCTGTAAGATTCAAAGGTTCAATGAAAGGAAACTTCATATTACCATCTTTGTTCGTTATAAGGTGGCTACACCTTCTATTACAGTGAGCTTTATGCCCTCTAAAGTTCTCCCTTTCTCCTTTAGGTTGGCATAAAGCACTACTTTTGACCTGGCTGGCAGGACTGGGCAGTGGATGGAAAGTGGGATCTATTGTTGTCTAAATGAGGTGTCCCCACACCAGTCACCATGCAGTGTCTTGCTTCTATGTATACTGTATTAAAGAGTTTACCCAGTTTATTTTGTTTTTCATCTTAGTTTATTGTTCATGTGCATTTAGACAGAAAGCACTCATAGTCCACTGTTGAAATCATGTGTTTCACCAATTCTGTAGCTCAAGATTCAAGGAATCAAGGTATTACAGTGGTCACAAGGCTAGTTTCATTCCTTAATCTAACGACAGAATGAATTGATTCCAGGTCTATGTTGCTGCACCTCTCGTTGGAATCTGAAGGTCAAAGAGTTATTGGGGGTGATTTTCAGCTTTACTACCTTAGTGGTGACCTGACAGAGAGGAGGGTCTGCTCATTATGGAGCCAACTGACTTCTATTCTATTCAAATCAATGGAATGAATGTTGGATGAATTCTACAGCACATGACACACTCTGGCAGGTCACCACCCAGGTGGGGAATGTGAAAACTGCCCCATTGTACTTGAAATAATTGGGGTTCTGCCTACACCAAATAAAATCTCTTTTTTCACTTTTTAGCTGTGAATTATTAGCCCTAGTTTTTATACACCCGGTTGGTCATTTTTTGGTTTAGCAAAGCAATGGTTCACAGTATCACAGAGTACATAAAGTAGTAACAAGGAAAGTAACACCTAAAGTGAAAAATTGTTGACCTTCTTTGGTGGGAACGGAGAAGAGTTTGGATATTTTAGCCCCAGCTTATATTTCACAGCCATCAAAATTTTAGTCTTCAAGGTCCATACATCCCTCTTTCTGACCATTTTGAACATAGAGTACCTGTGAGTACAAGCTTGCACTAACACACTGCCAGCCCAGGCTTAGTACTAACCTAAAATTCAGTATATCCCTCCAAAACCGAATCAAATGCCGGTGAAGATTTCAGAGAAAAGAGTTTATTAATGAGGAATATTCTCCTTGTGCAGACTTAAATCAGAGTTGGGTATTTGACTCCAGGTCAGAGCTGGAGTGAGCCCCTTTAATGAAGGGGAATATTTCAGATTGTCACATTGGTGACATTGCTATCAATATTAAACAACATCAGCAACAACTGTGCTGTTATTCGTGGTTAATGTGTTAAGGCTTCATACTGGGTATTATTGTGCAGCTTTTATTTAAGTGAAAATGAACCACACTTATTCAGTCTTAGAGACACATTGGGAGAAGTTAATTCAAAAGGATGATCTAAAAAAAAAATCCCTCTTGGTTGCACGCAGTCACTGGAAAATCAAGAGCTAAAATATTGGCACGAATGAGCTGACAATGAAAGATGAGATTTTAAAAATATGTTTACAAGTTAAAGCGTAGTAAACTATTGGAAAAATCTGAGTCATTGAGAGACTGTAACATCCACTGCAGATATATGTACATCTTGTTACAAGTGTTTATTCACTTGTTCATCTATTGTTCAATAAATTCACTTTGATCATTTGGAACAAGGTCTGATTTTGTGATTTTTTTCACTGTTTACCGAAGACTTGAGAAAGATCCCATAGAGGCACAAGGATAAATCCAGTCGCCAAAGAAAATTCTAAAAAAAAAGATTTCTTTTCATTACCCTCGGCAAGTGACCAAAAACTACGCATGTGTTAAGACCAGTGAAGGCACTGTTAAGAATGTGTGGAGCTAAGAACTCATCATTGAGAGTAATCATTAATACAGAAGCTGAAATAGTTAAAATCAGAGGACAGAAGAGACCCGAAAAAGGTAGCAGGAATTTTATCCATTTTTCACTCTTGGCCACTTGATTATCACCTCAGCAGTTGGACCGTGGTGGAAAATCTAATTGACTGCTCAAACATGGAATGATCACTCAGGTGAGGGAGCAGAGATTGTCTGGCATTTGTGAAACGTTACCTCAGCAACGTCATTTTCTTCAGGAGAGTGCAGACAGAATTGGAGAGCAATTGAGGTGTTTTTTTTTCAAAAAAGGCACCCATGTTTTTATTTCCTATCTCAAGAAAGAAGAAAGAAAGAAGATTAATTTCAATACACATTTAATTGCTGGGGCTAAGGGAGCCACACATTGTACAATGTGAATGCTGCATAGTTTGATTGTGCATTGCACTTTGTGTTCCACCTTTCACCTTTGTGAGAACTTGTTTCAGGGGCAGTGACTAAGAAGACAGGGAGGAGCTTATCAGTAACGCTCATGTAGAGATTTTTCTGCAGCCTTTGATTTAGTTGACCAGTGCATCCTCCTCCAACGCCTCTCCATCATTGTGCCTCACTTGCTTGGTTCCATTCCTTTCTACCCAGTCGTAGCCAGAGGATCACCTGCGATGGCTTCTTATATGGCTCGGTGCCAAACGTTGTTTGATAATGCTCCTCTGAAGCACTTTGGGATGTTTTATCATGTTAAAGTCACTATATAAATACAAGCTTTTGTTGGGCAAAGCCTGGAGGCAATTATATTTCTCCATGTGGGGTGTGTCACTGCAGGTAACACAGTGTGAGTAGGAGGTGTCACTGTGCGTATTGATGTAGGAAAGCAAGATCAAAGGTCAATTTTGTGTAGAAATCGTAATGCTGCCCTGTTTTTCTGTTTTGCTTGGTTGGTCTTTCTAGTGTTTTAGAGATATAAGGATAATGTTCTGATGTGACACTTCTGGTGAGATTCTTGCCAACCAGGAATATTTATAGGAAGTTCTTGTTCAAGCTGTGTATGACCACTCATTAGTTTACTCAGTGACTGAAAACACAAAGTTGTTGTTAGCCCTATAAAGCAGAGACAGATTGGTGTAGAAATGTTTTGAGTAGATTTTAATGCTTTTTTCTTTCATTGGTATACATATAGAAACCAGTGCTGGGTTCATTGTACACATAGAAAATGGTGCTGGAGTCATTGTATGTGTAGAAATCGGTGCATGTAGAGTCCAGTGCTGGGGCCATGGTACGCATAGAAAATGGTGCTGGGGCCATTGTACATATAGGAACTGGTGCTGGGGTCATTGAACATGTAGAAACTGATCCAATATTAACAAATAGCATCATCATTAGACAGTGTAAAGGTTAGGGGGTCAATTTTAACCTAACCTAATTGGGAAATGGTGCAACACTTGTTTTACATCCCATGCGATTTTACTTTCCATTGAAGTCAACAAAGACTAATACAGGACAGGGCTTAAAATCAATCATAGCAGATTAGGTTAAAAGTCTTCCTAAGGACTCAAAGACAGCCAAGGATAGGTAATGCCAAATATACTGTAACTATCTTGAGGCTCTTATCAGTTTTCATACTGGTCAGTCAGTTTCTATTGAATTCCCCATACTCTCTGGGCACCAGAATATCCAACAGAATCACACTCAAGTAGGACCTGCCTATGTTATGTTAAGTACAAATAAGACAGGAGTTTTGTTATGAATCTTTTGTGTTATAACCTTTTAATATATTTTCAATGACCTGTCATCTTCATTTTCAGCTAGGAAAGTATCATATTCACGAACAACTGATATTTTATTTAATTCTGAGGTCAATAAAAGCGTAAAAGTAAATATTTGTAGTACCTTAATGGATAGTGAAGGGTAACGTTTATTTGTTAAGCAGAATCCAGCAGATAGTAGTAATTAAGGCTGTGGTCTGTGTGGAAATTTTGGGAGTGGGGTGGGAGCGCGTAGGTTTGAGGGAGCAAAGGGCACAAGGAGCAAATTAAAAATTCAGAGCCTGGTTTAATGGTGCCCTTTAAGAAAAGTGGTCCTCCCATTGTGTGATGACATGTATTCTCCCCAGAGACAGCACATGGTGGGGTTTGCTTGGTGACTGCTGTGAGTGGACGGGGTCCCTTTCATTGTAGCACACAAACTCTCTTATAATGTAATCAATCCATCCTTCAGTGATGTGGTTCATTGTCATTTTATTCAGACTGTTTCAGAGAACAGGCAGTGGATGAGGAAACGTACTTTTAAACTGTAATCGGGCAGGGACTCGAGCAGAATTTTAATTCTGAAAAGCTGTTTTATAAGTGGAATCCTCTGTGACGTATGTGTGACCAGTCGCTGGCAGAGATCTTCATGGACCAGTGAGTTGAGTAAAATCGGATCTGACAAGACCTCTGGAAAAGACAGTGTTTCACAAAAGCACCACGGAGCAGCTCAGTCACTGCCCCCGTGCGAGTTTAAGGTGAAGAAGAAAAGGAACAGAAAACAAAGAGACAACAGAGAGCAGAAAGCGCTGTCTCTGAATTTGTCTTTGTGTGTAGAATGAAGCCAATCTTGGAAACTACAACCCCCGGGGAAAGCAATGAATCGAGCCAAGAGAGCAAAGGTACTGTACCACAGGGGCTTAGCTCTGAGCAATTTATGGGTCTGTAACTGTTTACATATGAAGAGGTTTTCAACATCTCGATGGTAATGGGTTGTTAAACACTGCCTATGTGTTGCAGCTGGTTCTGAATTTTACTGCTGCCATTTCACAATGGCTTCACTTTTGTAGAGATGTAATTTTCAAAATGTTATTTCATATTCAACTGGTTAGAAGTGTCCATCGATGTCGTTATTGTGTTGACTGCCGACACATGTTCGATAGACATCATGGTGGATAGGAAGAGGCATTTCAGGAGCATGAGGGTGTTGTAAGTGATCGATCAGATCAAATTCAACATTTCGTCAGACTCAATAAATCTAGTCCAGGCTGCATCTCTCACCGAAAGCGACTATCAGTGATTTAATCCATTACCAGACAGTAATGGGGTTCAACTGTTGGAATAAGTCTTTTGCAAATGGAGATTGTCAGTACAGTGTTCATCATCATCAGAATGCATATTAGGATAGATTGGCTGTTTTAATTTAATATACAGTAAAGCATAATACAGCTGCAGTTGGTTTGAACCATTATCCTGTTGGATTAAGTAGCAGACATTTATGTCCAAGTACACTGTACACCAGTGCCTGAAATACTGCAAATAATCCTCCACCAGTTAGTGGTTGTTACATCTTACTTACAGCTATAAATACTCCTTGGTGTCTTGGTCTACCTTCTTTAAACTTGAGATTTCCATATTCAATTAATTATGGTCAGTATAAATGAACAGGTCTCTCCTCTGGAGAATTATGCAGTATGTTACTAAGATTCCATTACCCTCTTGGGCTGTGGTTGTACGCAAATAGGCAGCAGTGGTGACTCTTCTTTTGCACATTCCTGTGAAGTTGGACATTTACCTTAATGACCAGGTAGTTTACCTGAACCAGGGGAATGAGGTTCATTAAAGTTTCTGTGACAAGTTGGAAATGCTCCATGTTAATTTTACCCAAGGCTAGGGTGAAAGGACAGGGGTGTTGCAATTGTCAGTGTAAACTTTATCTTATTGCATTCCTGAAATCATTTTTCCACTATATTTTTGTAAGTTACTGTACCCCACTTTAGTCGATCCCTGCATATTGTCTGCTATGTTGTGATTAATGGGCGGAATCCATGTTTCCAGGCCACCGCCAAGATAACTTGATCAGCCGCCCTCCATTTTGTTCCTAGATCCAGTCTAGCTGGAGTGTTCCTTGCTCTCTCTAACTCAGAACTTTAGGGTTAGGAGCCCTCCTCCTGAAACTAAGGGCCGGTTTTGGCTACTGAGGTGAGTGGCCTGAGTTGAGGAATTTCCCGCCTTGGTAAAAGGATCAATTTTCACTGTGGGGAGAGGTGTGGTTGCATGATGAGGCCCGCTGACCCTGGAAGCTGAGTGTAGACAGCCAGGGGGGCAGGCTAGTGCCAACGCAGGCTAATTGCAAGGCCCGCCTCAGTTCTCTAGGACTTTGGCATTTGAGATAAAAAAATGCACACTTAATAGTGAAAAAAAGACCCATTCATAGAACCCAATCAAAGCATTTAATCTCCTCAAATGGTTAATCTCATAAAAACAAGGAAACTTCTATTCAGACATCATAAGAAAAGACAGCTGATCCTTTAACAGCCTATTTAAACTGTCAATCAAACTATGAACTCAGAACCCCCTGCTGAGATAATTTTAACTTTTTAAATTCAGCCAAGTATTCATAGTGATATAATAATAGCCCCTTGGGGAAATGTCAACAAAGAGCTCCATTGAAACCGCATGACCAGATGCTGCTGTTTTATTCTAACATGTACCAGATGGCCTGTCAATCAAAGCTGTCCAGCAGAGGGTATCCTTTAACTCTGTGATGCCTGCATCTGTGTTTTTTTTTAAAGTTCAAAATGCACAGAATTTAAAAAACTCGAGATCACGACAGTTATACAGACCCTATCTGCTCCTCAAGAACCTTTACGTCTACATCATCAATTTGTGACTCTCACACTGCGGGTTAACACTCTTGCAACAACCAAAATGGGGTCGGTTTGAACTCTGCACTAATTTGAAATGGCCCTGCTGAGTTCGGGTTTCCCTCCTGTGTGATTCGTGCCCTGTCTCCTTCCCTGTGCTGGCAAAAATTAGAAATGTCAGAAGTGGGGCAGGAGCTTCTGCATCTGGGTCCCACCCACCATTTTTAAAGGTTGCTGGATTCTTCCAGGCTCCACAAAAATCTGTCCCCAAGTTTTTATGGTGTATTGCGTTTCTTCCCTTGAGTACCTGATGTAACCATTCCTGGTTCTGAGTGACTTGCTTCCTACTGCTGGTGTATCGAGGGTGTCTGGTTCCTGTCAGGGCACATATGGTCATTGGGAAACTTGCATGTTTGAATCCAAGAAATCTAGCGAGGAGGTGGATGGGATCTTGTGACACTGGGGCCTACATATGTATGTGTCTTAACTCACAGCCTGCCCGGTTTCCCTATCACCCCTGCGCTCGTTGACCTACACTGGTTCCTGGTCAAGCAATGTCTTGATTTTAAAATTCTCATCCTTGTTTTCAAATCTCTCCTTGGCCTTGTCCCTTACTCTTTCTGTAATCTCCTCCAACCCCACAACACTCCGAGATATCTGTGCTCCTCTAATCCTGTCCTCTTGTGCCTTCCCAATTATAATTGCTCCACTGTTGGTGGTTGTACCTTCAGGTTTCTAGGTTCCAAACTCTGGAATTCCCTCCATACACACGACTGTCTCTCTACCTTGCTCTCCTTCTTTTAAGATACCCCTTAAAACCTAACTCTTTGACCAAGCTTTTGCTTATTTGACCTGTGGCTCGATGACATACTTTGCTTTACACCGCTCCTGTGAAGTGCCTTGGGACATTTTATTATGTTAAAAGTGCTATATAAGTATAAGTTGTTGTTATGCACAATCTGATAGCCTCATGGCGCATCTGTTCAAGCTGCAAAGTGCAACTGAAAAAAGCAATGAACGTAGGCCTTCAGGAAGATGAAACCCTGTCACATGTACCAAACCAGTATGTTTTTAACATATAAAGAAAAGATTGTCTTCATTGAGGCCACTGATAAATGCTCAGTACCCACATGCTGTGGAGAGGACCGGCGAGGATCCACGATGCCAGGCTTTCACCCGCATGTTGCCATGCGATTTCACAATGAATAAGTGTAACCGGGCCCTTAGCTCCAGTAGATGTAGGCCCAGTGTGACCAGGGAGGTGAGGCAGGAGGACTGTTACTGCCTCCTGTTCACAGTACCTTCTAGGGGATGGGCCTGCACTTAGGGGTGCCATTTTGATCACCACGTGACAGCAAATTTGGGCAGTCTGAGGTATTGTGCCTTGGGGGATGCTGTGGTTACCCAAAAACTAGCATGGAGAATGGCCAGATGAAAACCACTTTGATCACTTGGAGCTGATAATGTACAGTAATTTAGTTTGTTACTGGTAAACCGATTAATCAACTGCAAATACAGCCAAAGTCAAGCTGTTTTTAAAGCCATATTCTGAGGGCGCAACCTGTGTTATTACTTGTGGCATTCCATTGCTTTTCAAATTAGAATCTTTTTTAACCACAAATTGGGATCTCGATCAGAAGCTACAAATCATGCTACCTAAACCAGAAAACGTTTTATTGATTGCATTATTGCAATTGTGGCATCCAGCTGCTTGTCTAAGTAAGCAGTGTTGAAAAGCTTAGTTGAAACAGCCAATCATTCGGATTATTGTGTTACCGGAAATGACGTATGCAAAGATTTCAGCCATGGGGCCATTTTTTTGCATCCCAATGGAGGTGTGATTGCAAAACGCTGAACATAGATCCTTCTTGCTGGAAAGACTATTTTCCTCTGTCTTCCCTACTCCGCGCCATTTGGGTGTGACCTTTTCCATGAGCCGGGCCAGCCTTTGGTGCTAAATGCCATGCACCTGGTCAGGGGCCCCATTGTGAGGGTCACAGGAAAGTTGTACTTCCTCCCACACACTATTTTCGTGTGCTGGTGCAGGTTTGGAAGCCTTTGAAGAATGCACTTCCTTGGAGAAGCTTGCTGGGGAGTTGGGAGCATCCGGAAAGGTAAATGTAAAATGTGTTGACACCTTCAAATGTCACTATTAGATGCTGGATTGTAATGTAGATATGTTTTAATGCATAGATTCATCATAGGGCTCTGTCCTGCAAAGGTAAGTTGACTATTACATTGACCACCGTTGTATAAGTGATGACATGCATTACAGTACTTTTTCCATTGGAGAAAGTGCCATCCTCCATTCAAAAATGTGAGAAAATGTGTTGGAAAACCTTTTTCATGTTTGCCGCTGAGATTTAAAAGCACAGATAGCTCTGACTGTGAAAAATAAACCATTCCCTGCTTTTGAAAGATGAAAGAACAATCCAAGCACTCACTCTCCTCCATTAATTGACAGGCAATCTGCTTTGAAATGCAGAAATCAGTATCAGTTCTTTCAATTTCAGCCTTAGGAGTTGAGAAGCCAATGTTTTGATAACTGTGGCCATTGCCAATTTGTGGCTGAGTTCCAAAAGCTGTTGGTCTGTTGACACAGCTGTTCAGGGGAATGAGAGACATTTTAATAACATACTTTGCTTCTGATGTGATTTCAGAGAACATGTCTGTTTGTTTACACAACCTAATTGTCACTTAATGGATTGACTTTCTCCAATGCAGAAGATTTTTTTGTATTATCAATGGTGGGTGTTTGAATGAGAGTTTCATTAGATTTTAACAGCTTTTGTTAATTGCATTTAGAATAATTTCTATTGCTTTATATGCTTTCTGTATCTAGTAAATACTGGGTGAGTCGCTATGAAAGATACACGGGGTATGGAGGTGGCGTGGGGATCTGAAGGGGCATGGAGTGGCATGGGGGATCTCGGGGCATAGGATGACATGGGGGATCTGAAGGGGTATGAGTTGGTGCAGGGTGAGGGGGCATGGGGGAGCTTAAGGGCACATTGGGTGGCATCGGGTATTTGAGGTTGCATGGAGGGAGCAGGGGAATCTGAGGGCATTGATTAGCATGGGGAATCTGAGTGGTCATGGAGTGGGATGAGAAGGTGGGGGAGGTGAAGTTAGGGAGCCTTTAAACCATATTGGGACCTAGGCTGCTGTCTCTAGCTACAGAGGCGAGCCTACTAACCAGCCCACCTCTGTACCCACACTCCTCCCGCACTCCATCGAGGTTCACAAAGGGCACTGCGAACATGAACCCTGACCAAAACCCTGGGCAAAGTCACACATCGGTCGGGTATGTATTTTGGAAAGTGGCAAAAGGTGCAGGTTGGGTTTTCCTGAGCCCACACAAAAATCCGGGTCATGTACGTGGTCGGTGGACCAGGCGAACCACTTTCTGTTCCAGTGAGAAGGAGCTAACTTCAGAAAGCCAGTCCTGTTTCCCAGAATGCAGCCGCACAGCAGTGTGGCACGACCCTGTTTGACCTTTGTGGTCACAAGTGCAGACAGCACAGGAAAATGAGTATTCTCAGGCACATAGTCAAATGGATCATGTAACTGCGGGCAGACTCGAGATCTACTGCTGGTTTAATAATGCCTTTTAAAAAAAATACATCATATGGAAACGCCCACTCAGCCACAGAAAGAAACGCTTACCATCTTTTGTGAGCTCATGAGGTTAAATCCGATGACTTTCTTAATGTACGAAATGTAAACCTATTTAAAGGTCCAGATTGCCTCAGTTTTTCTTTGAAAACCCACAGGTAAGGTCTCATTTGAAAGGAAAGGAAAACACTTTAACATCTTTCACAGTAACTAGAGGTTGCCTGTGAAAATGCTGTGTGAGACTCGCCAATTTATTTACCCCAACATCGAAGCGGTAAAAAAATCTAGTTAATCAACACGTGCAGGAGGAAGAACGATGAACATTCCAACTGTGTTCAACCTGTTGGGCATTTCCAGAGTTTTCTGCTTTCAGTTTAGATTTGCAGCATTTGTGTTTTTATTTCCTTTTTACCTCTAATTAATTCCAGCCTTGGCTCAGATTATAGATGCCACTTCTGGTTGCTGAGTTGAACGATGGGCCTATGGCTTTGTGGATTTGCACTAGACCAGTGAGAATGTAATGCTCATTCAGCAGCTGCCAGGCAGGTCCAATGAGTGCACCAGATTGAACATGGGTGGGGCGGGGGCATGCTTGCTGGGGGCGGGTAATGTCTTCTCCAGGTTGAGTGTTAGTGGGGGAATTCAGAGTTGCAGGTAATTTGTGGGATAATCCAAATCGTGAAGCTGCCCTCTTCCTCGATCTTTCTGGGAAGTACTTTGAGCAGCACCATGTTAGTAGATTTGATTCACTTGAACATGATCTTCCTAATTAAACATGTTAACCCCGTGAGAGCTCATGTAGTTTAGGTTGAGCCCAACCTGAGCTGTAATCATTTGTGCACTTTCGGCTTTTGAGAACCGTGAAAAATACCTTAAGGTGTGGGAAAGAAAGAAATTGCATTTCTGCAGCACCTTTCACCATCCCTGATATCCCAAAGCGCTTTATAATCAATGAAGCACTTTACATTACAATACAGTGACAACATTTCATGATGTAGAAAACCTGGAAGCCAATTTGCACAAAGAAAGGTCTCACAATCAGCAATGAAATAAATGACCAGGGTGTTAGCTGAAGGGTAGATGATGGCCAAGGGATTGGAGACCCCCCCTACCCTCGGCTGTGAATAGGACATGGGATCTGTTCTGTCCAGCTGAGAAAACAGATGAGGCCTCTGTTTAACGCCTCATCTGAAAGCAAGCACTCTGACAGTGCAGCACTCCCTCAGTATTGCACTGAAGTGCCAGTTTAGATGATGTGCTCAAGTCTTTGGAGCTGGGCTTGAACCTACGATCTTCTGACTCAGAGGTCTACCAATTGAACCAAGGGTAATAAAAAACGCATGAACATAAATTGATGAAGGAAAGGGCTGCTTGGTTGATCAATCCCAGCTGGGCTCATGGGTGCTTTGAGCTGCTTAGGCACAGTACTTACTAGACAAGTGGCTGCGTGAGAAGATGGGTTTCTGTTGTCAGTCTAGATCAACTTGCTGCTTCAAATAACTCATGCCATTTTATCAATCTGCTCAATTAACAGAGGCAAATGGATCAGATTGGCATTTTTTGTTATTCATTCAAGGGATGCGGATGTTGGTGAAAAGCACTGTAACAGAATAAATGATTAACTTAATGAAACTCAAATGTGGATGTAATTTGCCTGTACGCCAGATTTGCACAGAAATTAATTTAACTACTTATTTCTTGTACAGAGTAGAAAAACATAATTTGCCTTAAAATGCTTTATTATTTTAATATGTGTGAGTGTTGTGTTTGCATTTTACATGGAAATTAGATGCAGTGTACCCTGTACTCAAAGACCAAGTGATAGACATCTGTGAGAAATCTTAAATATGTGTTCTTTCCTATTGAAGTGACTATATTTAATGTATTAAAAGGTTTATGTTTATCTGTGCTTCCTGACATCTGGTTCCCATTATAAAATCCTATGTCCATTATTTACAATAGTAACATTCAGTAACATTGGATAACATTCGTGCCACACCAGTGTCAGGCAATGACCATCTCAAACAAGAGGGAATCTGACCATCTCCCCCTGACATTCAATGGCATTACCATTGCTGAATACCCCACTATCAACAACCTGGGCGGGGTTACTGTTGAACAGAAACGGAACTTTTCTTATACATTCATGGGATCTGGGCATCACTGGCTAGGCCAGCATTTATTGCCCATCCCTAATTGCCCCTGAGAAAGTGCTGGTGAACTGCCTTCTTGAACTGATGCAGTCCATGTGGTTGGTACACCCACAAATCTGAGGAGTTGCGAATGGTGCTGAACATTGTGCAATCATCAGTGAACACCCCCACTTCTGACCTTATGATGGAAAGAAAATCATTGATGAAGCAGCTGAAGATGGTTGGGCTGAGGACACTACCCTGAGGAACTCCTGCAGTGATGTCCTGGAGCTGAGATGACTGACCTCCAACAACCACAACCATCTTCCTTTGTGCTAGATAGGACTCCAACCAGCGGAGAGTTTTCCCCCCGATTCCCATTGACTCCAGTTTTGCTAGGGCTCCTTGATGCCACACTCAGTCAAATGCTGCCTTGATGTCAAGGGCAGTCACTCTCACCTCACCTCAGGAGTTCAGCTCTTTAGTCCATGTTTTAACAAAGGCTGTAATGAGGTCAGGAACCGAGTGGCCCTGGCCGAACCCAAACTTGGCATCAGTGAGCAGGTTATTATTAAGCAAGTGCCGCTTGATAACACTGTTGATGACCCTTTCCACGTCACTTTACTGATGATCGAGAGTAGACTGATGGGGCGGTAATTGGCTGGGATGGACTTGTCCTGCTTTTTGTGTACTGGACTTGCCATATAGATAGTGTGGCTACAAAAGCAGGTCAGAGGCTGGGAATTCTGTGGCGATAACTCACCTGCTGACTTGCAAAAGTCTGTCTACCAACTACAAGGCACAAGTCAGGAGTATGATGGAATACTCTCCACTCCCCTGGATAAGTGCAGCTCTAACAACACTCAAGAAGCTCAACACCATCCAGGACAAAGCAGCCCACTTGATTGGCACCCCATTCACCACCTTCAACATTCACTCCCTCCACCACCGATGCACAGTAGCAGCAGTGTGTACTATCTACAAGAAGCACCTCACCATGGCTCCTTCGACAGCACCTTCCAAACCCACAAGCTGCACCTCCCTAGAAGGACAAGGGTAGCAGGTGCATGAGAACACTGCCACCTGCAGGTTCCCCTCCAAATCTCACACAATCCTGACTTCGAACTATATCGCCGTTCCTTCACTGTCGCTGGGTCAAAATCCTGGGAATCCCTTCCTAACAGCACTGTGGATGTACCTACACCACATAGACTGCAGCGGTTCAATAAGGCAACACACCTTCTCAAGAGCAATTAGGGAGGGGCAATAAGTACTGGCCTAGCCAGCGACACCCACATCCCATGAATTAATAAAAAAATAAAGGCTCATGTAAACCTGTCACGTTGTAATTACACCATCCAGTTAGTCGAGATATTGCAGCACCGCTTGGGGTTAAGGGCATTAGTGGAAGTTGACAAGGATAAGTGGGCAGTTTCAGTTATAAAGATGCTGATAGGAAGTTTTAATGAAATGTAAAATTCAGGATAGAATAGAAGACTTTACAGTGGGTACAGTTTCTGCCAGTGCTTTGAGGTTGAGATGCATCCCTACCTGTAACCATGCTGAAGGCTACACTAGGGCCAGGACTTTTCCCTTGTCGGGTGGGCTTAGCGAGGGCGGGCGGGAGTGGTCGGGGGGGAGGCGGTGAAGGGAGGGTGAGAGGGCAAGTTCGTACATGCGCACTGGAAACGCTCCCTGAGGCACAGAGCTGCCTCCGGGAGATGAAGAGTTCTGAAAATTAAAAATAAAGATTTTTAAAATGTTAAAAAAAACATGTCCACTCGTGTGACTATCACATGAGTGGGGGATGTGTTAGGAATTAGGACGAAATTTTTAAAACTTTTTTAATGACGGGTCGAAACCTCATCCCGCCCGTGAATGAGCGTTCGCAAAAAATGCACCGGCCGCTTGGCCTTTTTGCCTGCCCGCCAACCGTGAAGTTGGACAGGCAGCGAAAAATTTAATTCAGTTACATTTTTAATGGCCTTAATAGGCCTTTTAATTGTCGGCGGGGGCGCTGCTGACTCCTGCATGTGCCTGCCGACCGAAGCATCGCGTGAGTGTGCGATGATGATGGGATGCTCGCCCGACGCCAGCGTGCATCATTTTACACTCGGGCACACGCCCGCCCGCTCAGTGAAAAATCCTGTCCTAGGTCTCGATTTCCCACGTGCATCACCATCTCCAATCAACCATGTCCAACTAGGAATTCACATTCTTGGTTTATTTCCCTTTGAATTTTTTGGGAGGTGGATGATTCACTTTGGACAAATGCCTGCTAATGATTTCTTTTGCACCTCTTTGAGCTGACTAGCAGTTTCAGTCCTCTCTAAATACAGCACCTTTGCAGCTGCTCCTTTTTAATTGATTGGTTCTGCGTAAAGCTGGTAAAATATGGAAGAGTTTGGCTGTAATATCTCGTGCTCTTTTCACACTCTGCTTGCATGAAAACTGGCTTCCGTCGGGGTGTATCCTGTGAGGAGTTAAGAGGAAGAGACAGCGTTTTATTTGAAAGTAACAGAAGCTCTCTACCTGCAGCTGGCTAAAACCGCCCCATCATGATGCTTATGTTAATATTTGAACACTGACTCTAATGATTCCTCTACTTTGAGGTAGAACAGCTGTAAAGGAGGCTGTTACAGGCAGCTTTCACCGTGTGTGTGTGAGCCTGTATCCTGGGCCGCAGCATGTTAGGTTTATTTTATTAACGCTTCTCGGCCTTTTGGCTAAGATCAAGTGTAGTATCTGTTCTTATCAGTCGCTTCTCGGCCTTTTGGCTAAGATCAAGTGTTGCAGGGGCGACACCATGGTCCTGCCAAGGCAAGGTCGGGATGGAAGGGCTATAACCAATCGCAATCCAAATCCATACCGTGGGTTACCTATCACCGTCCGAGTCACGGTGAACCACAGCGAAGGAGGATCACCTATGGATCGGGGCTTCTTCACCAGGAGGATCCTGTTGAAGGCGTGCGGCTTCCAAGCTCCGGAGATCTTCACCCTGCACGACTCCCGCAAAGGTGGTTATTTTGACGTGACGTTCAAGCGGGTGGCAGACTGCGTCCGGCTCCTGAGGGTGTTCGAGGAGAAGAGAGACCTGCCGGAGATGAAGATCCTGACGGCGGAGCCGCACTTTTCTCTGCCGTTGCAACGGGAACGTGAGGTGATGGTGCATGTGTACAACCCCTTCGTCCCTGTCGCCGACGTGGTCACCTTCCTCACCAGGTACTTCGATAAGGTGGGGAGCGGCACCGAGATTCGAGACGACTTGGGGATCTGGACAGGCAAACGCCTGTTTAAGGTCACGCTAAAGACCGATGGTAAGGGAGCCATTTTCCACCCTCCCTCCAGTTTCGCTATCGGGGGAAACCGTGGCTACCTGGTCTACGCTGGGCAACCCAAGCATTGTCGCTCATGCGGCAAGGCTGGTCATGTGGCGGCCAACTGCAGCGCCTCCCTCTGCAAGATCTGCAAACAGGAAGGGCACCAGACAAAAGACTGCAAACAGGCCAAGTGCTGCAACCTGTGTGGCGAGGCAAGTCACCTCTACAGGACCTGCCCCAAACGCTGCCGTACTTACGCACAGGCAGCCAAAGCCGACCAGGGGGAAGCAGAAGAAATGTTTCGTGTCACTCCAACCACCAAGGCCCCCAGGGAGCTCAACGGGACAAAGGAGGACACAGAGAGAGACAAGGTGGAGAAAGAGATTGAGGCAACAGAGAGCCAATCAACAGCACTACCCCCTGAACCTCCCAGTCCTCAGGACAGCGAATCAATGGAGGAGGAGGCAGCAGTGGAAAAGCAGCAGGGGGAGTGGCGGACGGTGAAGAAGAAGAAAAGTAAGAGGGAGCGAAGAAGAAGCAAAGGCGTTTCCCAGAGAAGCGGCAAGAGGCGTCTCCCATCCGACACGGATGACAAGGGCAGCAGCTCTTCGGATGATGAAGTGCCAGGGCGGCACCGACAGAAGAGGCGGCAAAGCTCCAGGGCGTTGGAGGACGAGACACCCGAGCTCCAGAAAATTGGAGACAACAAGGAGACCAGCGCACCCCAACTTTGCCTGCAACCTGAGGAGGCCAGTGCACCACAGCCCCTGGAATCTGGGAGCAGTGAGGCAATCATCGCACCCCAGCTCCAGGAAGCCGGGAACAGCAACACCCCAGAGGGGGTGAGTTTTGGAGAAGCTTCTCCAGCAAAGGTCATCTCAAAACCCACTCTCTACATGAACCTCCAGATGCCACCGGAGCAGAACACGGCCAAGGAGATCTACCTCAGCCCATCCAAAGTGAAGGAATTTGAGCTCACTACGGGTATGAAGGAGCAGACTAAAGGTCTGGGACTCTCAGAGACAGTGGGTTTGGTAGGAGAATAAATGCTTTAAAATGGGTTTAAAGATTGTATCCATAAATGTGCGTAGCATTAAATCTACTACGCGATGTGTTGCGACCTTGGACTACCTAGCCAAGGTCAAAGCTGACCTGTTGTTTCTGCAGGAGTGTGCGATACCGCACCTCAGCTCCTACAGGCAATGGTCACGATGGTGGTCCCATGGGCCATCGATCTGGTCGGGCGGAAACGACTCTCGTTCCTCCGGCCTGGGTATTCTGCTGCGGGGAGGCAACTTCACCGTCTCCGAGGTTAAGGAGGTGGTGGGCGGGCGACTCCTGGTAGCAGACGTAATGTACAAGAACGCTCCACTCCGGTTAATTAACGTGTATGGCCCGGCACAAGGGGCTGAGCGGCTGGAGGTTTTTCAGCAGCTCCCACTGCTGCTGGCGACCTCCAGGCCGGTCATTCTGGGCGGTGACTTCAACTGCATCATCGATGCGGCTGGACGATCCGGCAGGGCCGGCAGCAGATTGGACGCTACGTCCAGATCCCTGATGGAAACAGTTAAGGATGCCAAGCTGCACGACGTCTTCAGCAACCCTGCAGACGGAGCGCAGCGTAGATACACCTGGTCGCGGCCAGACGGGTCCATTCGTTCCAGGATAGACTTCCTGTTTGTGTCCCGTGCATTCACAGTCAGATCCACCGAGGTCAAGCCGGTGTTCTTCTCTGACCACTGCCTCCTACTGGCGGACTGCCACTTGGAGAAGGACCTGAGGGTGGGCAGGGGGGCATGGAAGCTAAATGTGCAACTGCTGACCCCAGAGAACATTGAGGAGCTCAAGAGGGATTACAAAGGTTGGAGAACCGTGAAACCCCTCTTTGAGTCCCTGACACACTGGTGGGAAGCGATCAAGGGAAGCATCAAGAGGTTTTTCATCCGCAAAGGCACCCAGAAAGCTAGAAAGGAACAGAGGGAAATGTCCCGACTCCAGAAAAAGATGCAGAATCTGCTGCGGCTACAGTCGATGGGGGTCGATGTCAAGGAGGAGCTCCAAGAGGTGAAGGGCCAGCAAGCCTCGCACTTTGCCTCGGAGGCCTCCAAGATCATCTTCCGTTCCAGAGTCCGCTCCGTGGAGCAGGATGAGACGTGCTCACGTTTCTTCTTCCAAAAGGTACACAGAGAGCGCTCTGTGATCAGCAGCCTGAAGGAAGAAGACGGCTCAGTAAAGTCATCACGGTCCGACATTCTGAGGATCAGCAAATCCTTTTATGCCGGATTGTATGACGTGAAGCCCACGGACAGCACGGCCTCCCAGTCCTTCCTGTCCTCTATCACGGAGGTCTTAGACCACAGTACGCGGGAGAGCCTGGACAAACCGCTAACTCCTGATGAACTGACTAAGGCCCTCGAGTCCTTCGAGAAGAGTAAAACCCCCGGAAGCGACGGCTTGCCGGCGGAGTTGTATTCGGCTCTGTGGGACTTGATCGGCCCAGACCTGCTAGGAGTGTACGAGAGTATGCTCCTGGCCGGTAGTATGTCAGAATCCATGAGGAAAGGCATCATCACCCTCATCTACAAGCACAAGGGGGAAAGGGAGGAAATTAGAAATTGGCGACCCATTTCACTGTTGAATGTGGACTATAAGATTCTGTCCAAGGTCATCGCCAATCGGGTCAAATCCGCTCTGGAATTGGTGATTCACCCTGACCAGACCTGCTCTGTGCCAGGCAGGAAGATCTCTGACAGCCTGGCGCTGCTCAGGGATACGATTGCCTATGTACAGGACAGGGGTGTGGATACCTGCCTCATCAGCTTGGATCAGGAGAAGGCCTTTGACAGAATATCGCACACCTACATGGGGGATGTGCTCTCCAAAATGGGGTTTGGGGAGGGAATTCGAAATTGGATCCAACTGCTCTACACTAACATCAGTAGCGCAGTCTCAATCAATGGGTGGGAAACAGATAGCTTTCCGATTAAATCTGGAGTCAGGCAGGGCTGTCCTCTCTCGCCTGTCCTTTTCGTGTGTTGCATAGAACCCTTTGCCGAGTCCATCAGGAAGGATCCGGGCATAAGAGGAGTGACGATCCCAGGCAGTGGAGGCACTCAGGTAAAAGCTTCCCTGTACATGGACGACGTCGCCGTCTTCTGCTCGGATCCGCTGTCGGTGCGCAGACTGATGCACATCTGCGACCAGTTCGAACTGGCCTCGGGAGCCAAGGTAAATCGTGGGAAGAGCGAGGCCATGTTCTTTGGGAACTGGGCTGACCGATCCTTTGTCCCCTTCACTGTCAGGGCTGACGGCCTGAAGGTGCTGGGGATATGGTTCGGAGGGACCGGGGCATGCGTTAGAAACTGGAAGGAGCGAGTGGCTATGGTGAAAAGGAAACTGGGCATGTGGGAGCGACGCTCCCTCTCCATTGCGGGTAAGAACCTGGTCATCAGGTGTGAGGTACTCTCGCTGTTGCTGTACGTGGCGCAGGTCTGGCCCATTCCAGACTCCTGCGCGATGGCGATCACTCGAGCCATCTTCCGCTTTATCTGGAGGTCGAAAATGGATCGTGTCTGCAGGGACGCGATGTACAAGCCTCTAGATAAAGGGGGAAAAAACGTGCCCAACATCGCCCTCATACTGATGGCCACCTTTGTGTGTGGCTGCATCAAGCGGTGCGTAGACCCTCAGTACGCAAACACCAAGTGTCACTACGTGCTGAGGTTCTACCTGTCCCCGGTGTTGCGAAGGATGGGTCTGGCCACGCTGCCGCGGAACGCTCCAAGTAGTTGGACCGTGCCGTACCACCTGTCCCTGGTGGAAAAATTTATGCAGAAAAACACCTTTGACCACAAGTCCATCAGGCAGTGGTCAGCACGTAACGTCTTAGAGGCCCTGAGGGAAAAGGAGAGGGTGGACCCTGTGGGATGGTTCCCCGAGCAGACTGTCAAAGTCATTTGGCAGAATGCCTCATCGCCAGAACTTTCCAACAAGCACCAAGACGTAGCTTGGCTGGTGGTGAGAAAGGCCCTCCCCGTCAGATCCTTCCTACACGCCAGGAGGCTCACCCCCTCTGCACGTTGCCCTCGAGGTGGCTGTGGTGGGGAAGAGACCGTTGTTCACCTCCTTGTGGATTGTGCCTTTGCAAAGAAAGTCTGGAGAGAGATGCAGTGGTTGCTGTCGAGGTTCATCCCGAGCAGTTCTGTGACACAGGACTCTGTGCTCTACGGGCTGTTCCCAGGGACACACACCGAGACAAACATCAACTGCAGCTGGAGGATCATCAACTCGGTGAAAGACGCGCTTTGGTCTGCCCGAAACTTGTTGGTCTTCCAGCACAAAGAGTTGTCCCCGACCGATTGTTGCGGACTGGCACAATCCAAAGTCCAGGACTACGTGCTGAGGGACGCACTAAAGCTTGGGGCAGCTGCCGCAAAGGCGCAATGGGGAAGGGTCGCTGTCTAAGACCTTTCTACCACAGCGCACGGAGAGACTGGGAACTGTTTAGAGCCCCTCGGGCTGTACAGATCAAAATGAAAGGCTGTAAATGATTGTAATATTGTTTGTACTGATGCACCTGGTGATACATTTTGTAAAAGTTTAACCTGGATTGTACCCTTGTAATGTTGTTTTTGAAATGGTTTGGAATGTGATTGAAGATATTTTATGAATAAAGTATATTTTTACAAAAAAAAACAACAAATATTTCCTATTCACAAGTTCAGTGCATGTGCAATTTTGGGTGCTACTGTTTACAAAATGATGTAATGTTTGAATAATCTGACAGAGTTAATGATCTTCAAAGAATCGTAGTTTGCAAGGGAGACAATCATCTGATTTCTCGTGCAATAACCTGGAATTTCTAAATCAGAACTGTTGAATTTGAAGTTGCAATGTGAACAAGTTATGGAGACCAAATTTAAAAATTCGAGTATGAGTTTGTTAAAAGTAATCCCAAAATTCAATTACAAAAATTAAAAGTACATGTCTGTTTTTTAAAATATAAGCGTCAGCAGTCTTCAGCTGAAGAATGTTTGAGTAACCAGGTTGCGACTGTGTTCAGTTATGTTACTGGCTGGATGATGTCAGTTTACTGGTCACTGGTATTAATATTCATTTCGATAATGCCCATGGTTTTTGGAATCAAATAGTTGTGCAAGTAGACAGGCCAAATGTTAGTTTCCACATCTTTTTTCAGTAAACCTTAGCTTATGGTTTATTGCTCCTCAGGGAACATTCAGGATTTACTTAATTTGCATAGTCAGTTTTGACAAGTGCCTTTGATCTAAAGAGTATTTGGAACAAATCGTATCGTGGTTGCCAGCCACCTTTATCCAGATTTTTTTTCAGGCCTGTGGAAATTTCCAGACAGCAGCCTACTGACTGCTGTTCATTTACATGGAGAATGTTCAAATGAAGGTCATTCTTACTGCGCATGTTTGCTTGGTTGCTTTTCTGTGGCAACATTTGTTTGGTGTGATGGGATCCTTAGTTGGCACGTAAATAAACCTTTTAAATTACAAATCAGCTGTGATTATGTCTGGGATATAATCCTTCCCTCTAGCCCCCCTCCCCCAGAAAAGTTCAGTCTTCATAGACGATTATAGTGGCATCTGGAACTGATTATCCTGTCTATCATCTAAAGCTGGATTGCTCAACTGGGAACAGATCCATCGCCTGAGTTCAGGTCTGATAGAAGCTTGGGAAAGGATTGTCATGCGGAAATGTGATTGTCCAAAGTGGCTGGTAAATTCGGTTCCTTTAACCTGAGAATCTTGTAGCACAACCTGTGAGCTCCACTCCTCTGTTCATTTCCCATTGCTCGGTAAATGTCCCCTTTGAACCACAAAATTTGATTCACAATCTCCATCATCCGACTCTGGTGACAGTATGCGTTGAAGAAGATTATAACTAGAGCCATGCTACAATTCAACAACAGCCTGCATTTATATAGCACCTTTAACAGAGTATATGCACCTAGGCTGCTGAATCAATGGCCACCAATGGTGAGGGTGAAAGAAGTTGGGGATGTGCATGATAGGGAGAGGCTGAGGCCAAAGAGGGATTGGAGCACAATGATGTAACAGTTTCCCATTTATATTCTTATAATTTGCACCTTCAGTTTTGTTTATAGCCTACTCATGCTTATTTCAAATTATCTACTGACTTCTTTTAGCACAGAATTCCCATGTTATTTAAGTTGTCTAATTCAATATCTTTTACCACACAGCTTGCTTTGAATTATGAGGAATAGACTAGTTGGCCAAACCGTTTCAGTTTTGATGTACAGTTTGGAGGCTGCAACTGAACCTACTGCACATGTTCTGGGATAACAACAGAAAATGCTTAGAAAAGCACAGCAGGTCAGGCAGCATCTGTGGAGAGAGAAACAAATTTAACCTTCCGGGTTGATGACCTTTGACTGGGGAAGCCTTGTTTCTCTTTGCACAGATGTTGACTGACCTGCCGAGTGTTTCCAGCATTTCCTGTTCTCTTTTTCAGCTTTCCAGCACCTGTAGTATTTGTCTTTGCAAATATTCTGGGTATTAGTAGAAGTAAGTTGGGAAAGTGCAGGGTGTTGAGTGACGGCAGGAGTGGAAATTTTTACAAGCAATCTGTTCTGTGGAATCCAGCATAAAGCAGTCTTACATCATTTTGACATTTTCATGCATTTTGCAACTCAGTAATAATTATAGATGTACTAATGCATTGAAATGATGAGCCAACGGAATTATTTGCAAGGATTTATCATTTCTTTGAAAAGTCAAGTGCTCTGTTGATGCGCTTATTCTAAACAGCAATCCTGAAGTGGAGCATAGTTTAATTTGCTGAAAAGACCCCTGGATCTCATTGTGCACTTTGCTTAATGCAATCATAATGTTTGACATGTAGGCTTCAGAGTAGCAACAAGCTGATTGTGAAGCATGGCTCTTGGTGAGTTTATACAGCTTCTGTATTTCAGGATTGCTGAAAAAAGAGACATGTCAAAGCTTTGAATTGTCACTCATCAAGACACTTCGCAAGAATACCAATATAAGGGGAAAAGGGGGAGTACAACAATTTCTACTGCATGAGAAGAGAGTGCTGATTGGTTGGCAAGTGGACTCAGATTGGTAGAGGCGATGCCATGGAGAATATACCAGTGATGATGACTGACAGTTAGCTGCCAAGCATTGTTTGAAATTTAAACCAGGCAGTTCAACCCTGATTGGTCAAGGCATTACCTTGAGGAATGAGTCAGCAAATGGCTGTCACTTATCTTGTTTAACTGAAACAGGCGCAATGTGTGTACATGTTCTTTCTGTTTGCAAAGAGCAGGGCCCTGTGTATTAATATATGTAGCTTCCAGTATGGAAACAGACAAAAAAATTTCTTTGCTTTCACTGCCTCTACCAACCAGAGTCCATTTGCCAAACAATCAGCACTCTCTTCTCACACAGTATAAATTGCTGTTTTCCCCTTATATTGGTATTCTTGTGAAGTGTCCTGATGAGTGCAAGATGAAAAGCTTCGACATGTCTCTTTTTTCAGCAATACTCAAGTTCTGTGCTACCAAACGACTATTTATGTATTTCAGTTGAAAACCATGTTTGTATGATTTCTGTATCTCTAATCTTCAAATCATTTATTTCTTGACAGCTCAGTAACTTCATTCAATAAAGGTTATTCCCTCATCCTTTACATCTACCTGCTGTTCACACTTCTGTTAGCAAGAAGGCAGATTGGTTGCCTACCCTCTGGTTGTTGTTGATTGCTCTCCCCCTTTATCTCCTGGTAAGCCATCAGCACATATTAAATATCACTCGAATAGCCCTCCCCTTGCAGAGAGACACTGGGGCCTCTGTGCAAGGAGAGGAGCGCAGACCGGGGCTACTTTCCTCCATCCATGGCACATAGACTCAAAACCACCATGCTGCCAGATTCACAGGTCAACCATTGAAGTTATTAGTTTGTAGAATTTGTTCCACAAGCGAGCAAGTCTTCACTCTGCATTAACAATTGGCTTTTTCACTAACCAGGTACACTGTTGATCCCATCATTTTCCATCATGAGCTTTTCCAGTCTCACAAGCCTTACTTTTTATTAACATGTTGAGAATAATGTGCAAATGACAGTGCAGATGTAGTTTAATGAGGAATCCAGCTGATGTAAATCTAGCAACTCTTGAATTGTTTCTGTCATCTGAATTCTGAGGTGAAATTGTAGCTTTGAAAGCATGCCTCTTTATAATAAGGCCTGTAAATTTCCTGGGTTGCTTTGAGTCAGTATATCCCAGTGCCGATGTTAACTTTTATGTGAGATAATTCACAATTAAGGATCAATGATGTTTGTCATAACTGCAGTCTTGTGAAGAAGGAATTTATAGTTCACTCCTCGGAGATTCTATGATGAGTATGGGTAATTAGTTGCGTATATAGTCTAGAACTAAAACCCTTTTTTCCCAATCTATAGCAATTGCGTTAATGGCGACAGTGAATAATGAGCAGGATTTTCATTCCAGGTTCTGGTCCCACCCTCGAGATGAAACCCTGGTTGGGGACCCACAAATGCCAGCGGTGGGGCCCCTAGAGGGCGATTGTGGAGAGATGGCTAATTAAGCGGCTGCCCCCTCCAATTAAGGATGGCAGTCAGGTTGCTGAGTCAAGAGGAGGCCCATAATATTAAATAACCTAGTTATCACTGATTGACCTTTGCTCATCAATCAGCTTTTCATTTGTGAATATTTGCTCATGATATATTCACAGTGATAACAGTAGCATGCACATAGCGGAAATACAAGCCTAGTCAGTTCTCCAGTATAAAGAAGCAAATGTCATTGCTAACCCTGCTAATTGCAATGAATATCTAGTTGAGACATTTGTGATCATTTTGTGTCATTAAATTAAAAGTCACCCATGCTTCAGAGGTTTAAATATCAACCGACTATTATTTGGTCTTCATATTATGAAAAAGGAATAGAAGCACAGGAGAAGGTGCAAAAAAGATTCACAAGTATGATAGCAGAACTGAGAGGATATACTTGTCAGGAAAGGCAACAGACTGGGATTATTCTGTCTAGAAAATAGAAAGCAGACGGTTGACTTGATAGAGGTCTTTAAAATAGTGAAGGAGTAAGGTAGATGGAGAGATTTTTGCACTTGTGGAGGAGACCAGAACTAAGGATCATAAATATAAACCAATAGGGAACTCAGGAGAAACTTCTTCACCCAAAGCATGGTTAGAATGTGGAACTTGCCAACGCAAGGAGTAGTTGAGAGAAATGGCAAAGAAGGGGAAGCTTGATGAGCACATGGTTGGACAGGGTAGAGGAAAGGAATAGAAGGATACGTTGATAGGGTTAGGTGGAGAGTGGTGGGAGGAGGCTCATGTGGGGTTTAAATGCTGGTATAGACTAGTTGGACTGAATGGCCTGTTTCTGTGCTAGATTCTATGTAGACAACTGTGTAAATGCATTTGCTTCTGCTTCCCACAAAGAAAAAGGGAATTTCTGTCAACTTAGTAACATTCTTTCACAGATTCTATAAGAACCGCTGCTGGACTTGGGATTTAATCTGCGAGATAAGGGGCTGTTGGCAGCTTGGTGTAGGTTGCTGCCCAAGAGAATTGTGTTAGTGCAGAAGAACAGTGCCTGTCTTGTTGGCTACACTGTGTGTAATAAAATATAACAAGTCCTATCTGTCTATCACTTCCTCAGACATCTTTCAGCTTTTCTTATAAAAAAGAGCAAGTAAGATTAAAGGTAGCGGCTACATAAAGCTGACCTTCACAAAGTCCTTAGTAACACTTCAGTTTGCATTTTTGAAAGGTCTGATTCTTTACTTCCATGACACTGATGTCCGTGAAGTGGGCCATTGTTGCATCATTGTGAAGAGTGGCTTGTACTGTTGAGCAATGAACTGTTTCTCAATGGACTTCATCACTTCAAGCATTGAAATATTCAATTCCCCTGGTGGATGCTATGGCACCAGGCCCATGTACACAAGTTCAATCCCTAGTCTGTGTCCTGAGTTTGCTGATCTCATTAGAGTGTCTTTAGATACATTACAGTTGGCCTCAGCGACTCTCGGTTAGGGACGGTTCTTACTCTTGACTGGCCTGTGCCCTAAAATATGCCCCTGATTTTAAAAGGAAAAGGTGTACCTTTTGCGGGTGTCAGGTGAGAATAGGATAAGGCTTGACTCTCGTGTTGCCTCTAACCAAGTAGCTTGTATACACTTTCATACAGACGTGAAGAATGGCCACTTAGCTGAGGTAACCAAACGGTTGTGAGACTGGTGTTCTCCAGCACATCAGTACCTCCCCGGGAGAAAAATCATTGGAAAGAAAAATATTTGAATAGCTACGCAACTTCCCAAATCATTTCTTCTCCCTCCCTGCCATTTCACTTTTTCCAGAATGCTCACCCTCCCCACTCCCCACCAAATATCGATGTATTTTTACCCATTATGTTGTTGGAGCACAGGGAAATTCTTTGTGAAGGACGGAAAAATAAAATTCTCTCGTCCACAACAAGTTGTAAAATACCATTATCTTTTGATGGGAGAAAGACCTTGGTCCTAGTGCCTTGAGCCACACAGCTATTGACCACTATCACGACAGAGCCCTTAAATCAAAAGGGCCAATATCAAAAATATGCAAACATTTATTTTCCCTTTAGGATGATAAAACAAACTGGTCAGAAATGTTTTTTGGGTGGTTGTGAAATATAATAGATTTAAATTGATAATACTTAGACCACTTTGGGTTTCCTCTTGAATTGGCACTCTTTGCCTGCTCTACCGGCCACTAGATAAAATCCTCCTAATGAACAAATGATGCTGGGTTATCGTTTTGTGAGAACTATTGTACTGAGTATACTAACCTGGAGTTCAAGGATTTAAGCAAGTGGACGTGTTTGACAATGAAATACTATTTCTGGTGCCTTTGAAACCTTACAATTTAATGAGTAAATAACAATGAGGGGCATGGACAGGGTGGATAGGGAGCAGCTGTTCCCCTTAGTTGAAGGGTCAGTCACGAGGGGGCATAAGTTCAAGGTGAGGGGCAGGAGGTTTAGGGGGGATGTGAGGAAAAACCTTTTTACCCAGAGGGTGGTGACGGTCTGGAATGCGCTGCCAGGGAGGGTGGTGGAGGCGGGTTGCCTCACATCCTTTAAAAAGTACCTGGATGAGCACTTGGCACGTCATAACATTCAAGGCTATGGGCCAAGTGCTGGTAAATGGGATTAGGTAGGTAGGTCAGGTGTTTCTCACGTGTCGGTGCAGACTCGATGGGCCGAAGGGCATCTTCTGCACTGTGTGATTCTGTGACCCCCTCCCCCCCAAAACATTTTAACGATAAGTATTTGGAATAACAAAACACAGAGATCTAGTTTTTAAAAAAAAGCTCTAATAGAACAGCACGGTGCCAAAGGGTATTAACAGCATCCATGCCAGTTGGTAAAGTCAAAACTAAGACACATCCTTTCCTTGCTAAGAGAGAGATTATCGACTTTGTTCATTGTCAACGCTCCTCACCCACAACCAGTGTCCCAGCAATCCCCTATTACATGTGTTCAGATACCCAGTATGTTTTTTTTTATTCATTCACGGGATGTGGGCTTCGTTGGCTGGGCCAGCATTTATTGCCCTTGAAGGTGATGTGAGCTGCCTCCTTGAACCACTGCAGTCCCTGTGGCGTAGGTACACCCACAGTGCTGTTAGGAAGGGAGTTCCAGGAGTTTGACCTAGCGACAGTGAAGTAACGGCAATATATTTCCAAGTCAGGATGGTGAGTGACTTGGAGGGGAACTTCCATGTGGTGGTGTTCCCATGTGTCTGCTGTCCTTGTCCTTCTCGGTGGTAGTGGCCGTAGGTTTGGAAGGTGCTGTCTAAGGAGCCTTGGTGAATTCCTGCAGTGCATCTTGTAGATGGTACACACTGTTGCTACTGTGCATCGGTGGTGGAGGGAGTGAATGTTTGTGGATGTGGTGCCAATCAAGCAGACTTTGTTGTCCTGGACAATGTCCAGCTTGAGTTTTGTGGAAGCTACACTCATCCAGGCAAGTGGGGAGTATTCTATCACACTCCTGACTTGTGCCTTGTAGATGGTGGACAGGTTTTGGGGAGTCAGGAGGTGAGTTACTCATCACACAACTCCTAGCCTCTGGCCTGTTCTTGTAGCCACAGTATTTATATAGCTAGTCCAGTTCAGGTTCTGGCCAATGGTAACCCCCAGGATGTTGAAAGGGGGAGATTCAGTGATGGTAATGCCATTGAATATCAGAAAGTGATGGTTGGATTCTCTCTTGTTGGAGATGGTCATTGCCTGACATTTGTGTGGTGCGAATGTTACTTGCCACTTATCAGCCCAAGCCTGGATATTGCCCAGGTCATACTGCATTTAGACATGGATAGTTTCAGTATCTGAGGAGTCGCGAATGGTGCTGAATATTGTGCAATCATCAGCGCACAACCCCACTTCTGACCTTATGATGGAAGGAAGGTCATTGATGAAGCAGCTGAAGATGGTTGGGCCAAGGATACTACCCTGAGGAACTCCTGCAGTGATGTCCTGGAACTGCGATGACTGACCTCCAACAACCGCAACCATCTTCCTTTGTGCTAGGTATGACTCCAACCAGCGGAGAGTTTTCCCCCTGATTCCCATTGACTCCAGTTTTGCTAGGGCTCCTTGATGCCATACTCGGTCAAATCCTGCCTTGATGTTAAGGGCAGTCACTCTCACCTCACCTCAGGACTTCAGCTCTTTTGTCCATGTTTGAACCAAGGCTGTAATGAGGTCAGGAGCTGAGTGGCCCTGGCGGAAACCAAACTGGGCATCAGTGACCAGGTTATTGCTAAGCAAGTGCTGCTTGATAGCACTTTTGATGACTCCTTCCATTACTTTACTGATGATCAAGAATAGACTGATGGGGAGGTAATTGGCTGAGTTGGATTTGTCCAGCTTTTTTGTGTATCGGACATACCTGGGCAATTTTCCACATAGCCGGGTAGATGCCAGTGTTGTAGCTGTACTGGAACAGCTTGGCTAGGGGCACGGCAAGTTCTGGAGCACAAGTCTTCAGTACTATTTCCGGAATATTCAGGGCCCATAGCCTTTGCAGTATCCAGCGCCTTCAGCCGTTTCTTGATATCACATAGAGTGAATTGAATTGGCTGAAGACTGGCATCTTTGATGCTGGGGACCTCCGGAGGAGGCTGAGATGGATCATCCACTCGACACTTCTGACTGAAGATTGTAGCAAATGCTTCAGCCTTATCTTTTGCACTGATGTGCTGGGCTCCTCCATCATTGAGGATGGGGATATTTGTGGCGCCTCCTCCTTCAGTGAGTTGTTTAATTGTCCACCACCATTCACGACTGGATGTGGCAGGACTGCAGAGCTTAGATCTGATCTGTAGGTTGTGGTATCGCTGTCTATCACTTGCTGCTTATATTGCTTGGTATGCAAGTTGTCCTGCGTTATAGCTTCACCAGGTTGACACCTCACTTTTAGGTTTCCCAGGTGCTGTTCCTGGCATGCACTCTTAATTGAACCAGGGTTGATCCCCTGGCTTGATGGTAATGGTAGAGTGAGGGATATGCCGGGCCATGAGGTTACAGATTGTGTACAGTTTTGCTGCTGCTGATGGCCCATAGTGCGTTAGCACATTGGTAGTGCTACACAACACGATAGAGGGTATCCTCAATGTGAAGGAGGGACTTCGTCTCCACAAGGACTGTGTGGTAATCACTCCTACCGATATTACCATGGACAGATGCATCTGCAGCAGGCAGGTTGGTGAGGGTGAGGTCAAGTATGCTTTTCCCTCTTGTTGGTTCCCTCACCACCTGCCACATACCCAGGACTATAGGGCTCGGCCAGCTCGGTCGACCATTGAAGCTGCCCCACCCTCAGTACACTCTTGTCGCCCTCAGTGCTTCCTCCAAGTGATGTTCAACATGGAGGGACGGTGGTACGTGGTAATCAGCAGGAGGTTTCCTTGCCCATGTTTGACTTCATGGGGTCCGGAGTCGATGTTGAGGACTCCCAGGGCAACTCCCTCCCAACTGTATACCACTGTGCCACCTCTGTTGGGTCTGCCCTGCTGGTGGATACCCAAGGATGGTGTCTGGGACAGTCATCCTCATGGAATCATACCTTACAGATAATATGTCAGGCTGTTGCTTGACTAGCAAGTGAGACAGCTCTCCCAGCACTAGCCCCCAGATATTAGTAAGGGGGACTTTGCAGGGTTGAAAGGGCTGTGATTGCCGTTATCGGCATTTACCTGGAGTCTCTGGTATCGGCCAAACAGGTAAGGATGACAGATTTCCTTCCCTAAAGGACATTAGTGAACCAGATGGGTTTTTACAACAATCGGCAATGGTTTCATGGTCATCATTAGACTTTTAATTCCAGATTCTCATTGAATTCAAATTCCACCATCTGCTGTGACAGGATTCGAACACGGGACCCCAGAGCCCAGCGACTATACCACTGCATCATCGCCTCTGCCTGTTTCCCTTAATGATGTAACTGACATTAACAAACCTTGACAATGTAATTGATAAGACATGGACAAAGGGGAGCGTGAATATTGTAACGTTAAAAACACCTATGGCCCATTAAAAACCCCTTGAACCAAAGAGCTTGCCTTGCTCCTGTTCCTAATAGCACACAAAGGAATGGTTACAAGTTTGGCCTTTAGGTTGTAAAAGTGTGCCTGGTACTAATTTACATCAATAACAACAACTTGCATTTATGTAGCATTTACTTGCATTATACTTGTATTTATGTAATCAAATGTTCCAAGGCACTTCACAGGTGCATTATAAAGCAGAGTTTGACACTGAACCATATAAGTAGGCATGAGGAGAAGTGACCTAAAGCTTGGTCAAAGAGTAAGTTTTTAAGTATTCAAGTTTTAAAGTAAGAGAGAGAGCTACACAGGGGGAGAGGTTTAGGGAGGGAATTCCAGAGTTTATGGCCAAGACAACTGAATTTAAATAATTGTACATCAAACCTGGACTCTTGACTAGACTGAGGCATGAAATAGACACAGGTAATGCAAGGCGATGAATGCAGCAGACCACAGAGTTGTGGTTCAGAAGGAAATAGGGACAGGGTTGACTCCCCTAATTCTCTGATTTCCCCGCAGCTCCACCTGTTGCAAGTACTACAGAATCTCCCTATACAGCGAGGTTTGGAGTGGCTGCAATATAAAATAATTAAACTTCTGGTTAGCCTCTTTGACATGATTTACTCAAAAACAGCCACAAATTGGAAACCTAGTCATGAAGCTTAAGATGAATGCTGCCAGGGTCTCGGTGAGTAACTGTACCACACAGCCCAGAAAGCTCGTGTGTTTGGTTCCCAGCTTGTACTGCTGATAATGTTAACACACACTGCCTTCAAACCTTTGTGCTGCAGAGGGGAAGGATCCACCAGCGTTGTTGCTGCAGCCACACACAGCATCCATGTAAATGTGAGAGTGAGGACAGAATTGGGCTTGGCAGCAGTGCTCCCCTGGTTGAATAGTCCGAGCATAAATAATTGCTCCTTGGGTGAAATACTAAAGAGTGCCCTGCATTTGTGGAACCGTATCCAGAATAAGTCACTGCTTTAAATCAAGGAAACGTTGGTGGAGAGATTTGATGGAAAAACCGAGATAAGACCAACATACTAATGATAGGTTTTTGTTTGCTAATTCTTAAAGTTTTAGATTTGCTCATCTTCTGTGGCACAAAATTGGTGCAGTTTTTGTATTTGTATCTCCACATTCTTCCCGTGGAAAACACGTCACAGATTTACAGACTTAATAACAGGCTGGCATGAACCCTCCCTCCATTGCCATAACTACCTTTTCTACCAGTGATGGGAGTGGGCTGAGTGGGTGATGTGATCTAAAGGTCAGAGGTGGGGAGATGTGTGACGTTTATGGGCACCAACAACCTCATAGGATGAGGGGGGGCATCCTTCCCACTCCCTCAAACCCTGCTGGATATCAACCCAGCATTCAGGTTCTGTGGTCCCCACTCGCCTGGATGGTCTGGAATGGGGTTCAAACCCTGTATCTTGTGACTCAGAGGCAGGAATGTTACCACCAAACCAAAGGCTCGGTGCATTAATTATTGTCATCTTCACCATGTGAGCAGTGTTAAAAATAAGGTCAGTTCAGTAAAGACGGGTGATCCATTCCACCAGATTACTGCCTTTGTCTTATAGAATGGGGTTGAGAAACTTATTGAATTGAAATTTATGATTGAATGGCGGAGCAGACTCGATGGGCCGAATGGCCTAATTTCTGCTCCTATGTCTTATGGCCTTATGGTCTTTGTCGTGAATATGAAAATTAACTTCTTGTCTCATCTCTGCTCGTTTTCCTCTTTAACTCTTGTCATCTCCCACCATCTGTCTCCCTCGCTCTCTCTTTCGTTTTGTTTGTCTCTCTCCCCCATCTCATTACACTCTGCATTACTCAATCTTCAGGGCACTTTTTGGAGTCACATCTGCACAGATTGCTATTTTGCATTTTCAGGACGTCACCACTGTACGTTCATTATTTCTTTCCCTCCTTGACCAACATGAATTTAATATGTGGCTTGGAATCTGCAAAGAGATCATTGCATTGGAGTAAATATAACTCATTAAAGTGATTACTGTCAGTCATTTTCTTGTCCAGTACTAATATTTGAAGTACCCTGTTGCCACTTGAGTCAATGTGATTATGTTAATCAGATCTTCACATTATTTCAGTAGTGCATTTTATAGCTGGTAAAAATGAGGCCAGTACTGAACAGTAATCTCCTGAGAGTTGCTGCACTGCTACACCAGAGCCTGGCAATGACTGCTGAATGAGTTGAAAGGAGTTGTGGTGAACATAATTTTTTAAGTTGAGATATTGAGTGTCACGGCTGGCTTTTATTGCTTAATCACCATCTCTTGGCATATTCCTGGGCGTTTCATCACATACTTTAACCTCAAACTCTGTCCATTGGCCCTCCCTCCTGCAGAACTGCTTCCCACGCCAATTTGAAAAGGAACAAGCTCTTTGTTACTCAATCCTGACTGTTCATGAAGCAGCCTTTTTCTCCTATCGCTGGCATTTTTTTTATAACTAATGAATTAAAGTGTTCAAAGCAAATGGAAAATAAAAACGCAGCCTTGTTTAAGGCTGCTGTATGATTCTTCTCTGGACTTGCCAGCGGCAGTGTCCTGGGGATTAATCTTCAATTCCTGGAGACCCCAGGTCAGTCTTGGAGAGGTGGATTGCCCTTGTGCTGTTCTTGAGCCCCTGCAGTCAATGTGGTGAAGGAAACCTGTGAGGAGAGATGAGGAATTTGGGCTGGTGTTGGAGGTGTGCAATGGAGCAACCATCAGGTCTCTGAGCTGGGGAATTTTAGCAGCTTCTGCTGCCCTAGAAATGATTGATCAGCAGCTACAGGCTCCATATTGAAATGGCCGATAAACGCAAACTATTGGGCTCAAAGCTTGGCATTCTGTCCTGGTTTGTTGAATTTAATAACAAATGCCATGGATTTGACACAGAATAACAGGCTCTGAATTCAAAGTATTAGCCTCTCAAGAGTACCACCTCCTGGTATCAGTTTACCTGTTTTCCAAATCAATAGGCCTCGTGGCCTCTCTTGAGATGACCAGTTTAGTGCTGATTTATGTCAAGTGGAAAGTAAGTTAAGAGTACACAGTCCCCTTTCACCCAGGATCCTTTTAGCCAGCTGACCAAAAGGCCACTTTTATCTCACGGATTAAAACCAGGCTTGAAAGGACAGAGTGTTCACTCAGAGCTGAAAGGAAGCAGCAGTGCAAGAGGTAGGAGCACTCTTACCAAGTTTCTCTAAAGTGAAGGGCATCTTTGGTGGAGCACAAATAGCCAATCCCAGCCTCTAACAACAGCCTCCTGCTGCATACAGACAGGAAAGGCTGCCGCTCCACTGATGTACAAGCAGTGCATGGGCCCCAGGAGCAGGACACCACAGGTGAGGGTCTTCACTTTGTGGTAGTGGGGGGGAGTAAGCAGGCTGGATAGTTAGCTGGTGAGGGACCAGATGGTCTTGAGTAGATATCTGAAATGATCAGCCTCGGCTGTATTCAGAGAGAAGAAATGTATCAGCTTGATGACCACAATGATGACTCACTGCCTTTGCAGAGGAGGCAAAGAGGAGGAGGAGGAAATTTGACATAAAAAGACCAGTAAGAATGGTGCATCAATTAGTCACAAATGGGACTTGAACTTTAAGTCTGTACTTATGGATCTGTGTAAACAGTTTATTCTTCTCAGCAGATGCCTGGTGCTTCTTTCTTCTTGTTGCTATTCTTATATTGTCACCTCCACTGTTCTTCCTCCCTTTTTCTAGTGCTCACCAGGTGATCGCCTCCTGACCACCAGGTGTTAGAAGGGGCTGAAGTGCTTGTGTGAGGTGTCAACTTTCTGCTCCTCTCATTGGGAGCTATAGCACCTTAGGCAAAGAGAAATCCACCCATTAGCATGGAGAGCATGGGACCGGGTTACGTGCACAGCAGTGAGGCTGGTATAGTCTCACACTGCTGCTGGGCAGACCTGCCAGTATGTTACAGTATGAGTGTGATGGAAAGGCAAACATAAAGTTGTTAAAGAAAACATTTTGTGGATCCAAAGGCACAAAGCCACCAAGATGTCCCTTGTGCACATTCTTTGGGGCCTCCGTTCTCTTGCAAGCTGTGGGATGGACTCCTGCAGCTGAGATGGTGCAGGTTGTCTGTGTTGCTGCTGGTTTGAGTTCCAAATGGTTTTGCATGCATTCAGTATTTGGATGTGGCAGGCGGTATGCCCCAGTGATTACTTTTCATTATTGATTGAAACCACGACTAGTGTTATGACACAGCCGCTGGTAAATGCTGAATTGTTCAAATCCCAAGGGGAAACTTGAAACAACTGCCACAACCTGTTTTGCAGTTTGTATAAATTTCGAGATGTGTGCCATGAATTCAGTAGTAATAAGACCACCAAGTCTTATAGGTTTTATAAAACTAGATTAAACATTTATTAATAAGAGATATGATTTTTAAATACATACATAGATCTACAAATTACTACTATGATAACTTTTAAATTCCCCTAATCAATCTAATTCCAGTTACACTTTTGTTAAGGCAACAGTAAGGCACAGAGATTTTAAAAGACTCAGGCAAAGAAGCATGATATCCTGAACAAATTGAATTCAAAGTGAGTTTTCTTGACTTCAGTCCTTTGAAGACAGCAGCATGAGGCATAGATGCTGAAGGCTTTTCACACTTGTAAGATCTTACAATGCCTTCCCTTACAAACAGTCTTCTCTCCTTTATACATATTTCCATTTTTGAATGCAAATACCCATTGTTTCACTATGTCTTTGGACTTTATCTCCTTGATAATAAAAACCTCTCGTAGCACTAAGTTTTACCAGTAATCTTTGGGAAGAATAAACACACTCTAAACTTCACCTGGCTAGGTGACACATTTCACTCCCTCTTTTGAAAACAATCTAGTCTGGTTTATTTAAAAATGCAAATGTTCCCTTGACATCGATGTTTCTAAACTTCCCCATGTTTACCTAATTAACATTTCAAACTTAACTTCTCTTCTTACATCAAAGCACCCAGACTAATTCAGTTAAGTCACACACACACACACACGCACAGATACATCCCACTATTACTCTATTTTACTATAAATTTCAATAACATTATGAGAACTATCATATATTCCTGACACTAGGCAGCATGCAAGCTGCCGTAGGGGTCTGGATTTGCTAGCACCAACCAGCAATAACCAGCAGGCCACTCCATAGCTCCAAACACCCATTCCAGGCACAATCCCAGTTTGAGGGGTGGGGGGGAAAAATCTATCATTGTATTGCTGGTTATTTTCCTGTTTAAGGGATGTGATATGAACGTTTCACATGGCTACATCTGCTGGAGTGTGCTGGCTATGGCTCAGTGATAGCTCTCTTGCCTTATGATCAGGAAAGTGCTGGGTTCAAATCCTACTCCATATAATCAAAGCCAACACTAGCAACGCAGTGCACAGTGTCGGAGATGCTTTTGGATGAGATGTTAAACTGAGACACTGTCTGCTTTCCCAGGTGGGCGTATTTCCAATTACACTATTTTATAGAAAGGGCACGGGAGTTAGCCATGTTGTCCTGGCCAAGCTCTTGTCACTCAACAAACATCACTCAAACAGATTATCTGGCCATTATCTCATAGATGTTTGTGGGATCTTGCTGTGTGAAAGTTGGCTGCTGCATTTACATTACAGCAGTGATGACACTTCAGAAGTACCTCATTGGCTGAAAAACACTTTGGGACGTCCCGAGGTTGTGAAAGGCGCTATATAAATGCAAGTTATTTCTATAATGATGCAAAACTGATTTGGTACTGTTGTTCTAAAAGTCACTGGAAATAATTAGCACATTTAAAATGTTCTTTACTGTGGATTAAAAGCAACTGTGGCATGACGGAGAATCTGCAATGCTGGGCTCTTGATATGTGAATGACAGCTAAAAATTTACTGTGGCCAGACACGCAAAATAACATTTCCAGTTTGTATGGCTGCATCAGACCCAGCAACACATGTGACTGTCTATATGAAGTGGGACGAAAGGGTTGCCGCGGAAACTGGAAAGGTGATCATACAGATCCCCCCCCAAAAAACATTTAACAGTGATTCTTTTGGTTTTAATTTAAATATTCAGACCCGAGTGTTACCAGTTCTTCGCAGTTTTCTTTTCCCCTCGGAGTAAATGAACATTTTGGTGTGTGATCTGGTGTTACCCATTCCCAGTGACTTTGAGGGCAACAGCATTCCTGTCAACATTGCAGCATCTTCCTTTGGGAATGATGTGCTCTTATTGGTGCCTTCTCCTTGTGCTTTGCTGATATGCTCCATATTTCCAAACTGCTGGGACCAGTAATTTGTGTGGAATTCTTTGTGTGGTGATATCATAAGGATGACTGATCTTAGAACAGTGAAGTGTATAGATATTTCCCTTTTGTAACAGTTTGGATTATGTGGCACTTCAGCTCTATACAGTGTTCCTCTGAAGCCAAGGCTGGGTCAAGGGCTGGGTGCCAAGGACATGCTGCTCTCCGTCTGTAATATCTCTCCACATGGCCTTTGTTCAGGCTTAAGCAGTCCTGATGGTTGCGTGAGACACTACATAATTAAGAGCTTAGAGTTTATGTAATTTAACTTGCAGTTAAATGTTGCAGCTTCAAGTAGTTAGAAGCAATCAAGTGCAATGTCTCCCTCTGTGGGCAAAGGGTGACAAAAAGGCACATGCGACTAAGCAAAACTGGTAGGGTAATGGTGTTTTCTTCCATCTTGACTGTTCTTGAGAGAGCTGCTTTAAAGTGACCACCTTAACCTAACTCCTTGCTTGCAGGCCCAATCATCACCGAGGGCCTTAATTCATAACCTGACCTGTTCCTCACAGTAACTCCAAAAAGCAATGGCGGCAGCCTAGTCATCTCTAATTTCCAGTGGAAGTTGCTGCCTGGCTTGACTTCTGGTGGAAGTACCTAGCTTGGCCTGACTCCTGGCAGGGGAGGCCAAGGGCTGGCCAGACTCCTGGTGTGTGCAGCCTGGCTGAATCGAGGCCAAGGCATGCGGCGGACTCTATGTATGCATCCTGCCTCGTGCATGGTGGAGGCCGAGGCCTGGCCAGACTCCCATACAGGAGCTGGCTTAAATCCCGGCGAGTACAGGAGCTGGCCAGGCTCCCGGTGGAGGCTGAGGCCTGGCCTGACTCCCGGTGGAGGCTGAGGCCTGGCCTGACTCCCGGTGGAGGCCGAGGCCTGGCCTGGCCTGAGTGTGCAGCCCACACTCAAATAAATGAGCTTACAGTTGGTAAGCCAGCCACTCTTAATATGGAGAAGATAGATATTGTCCTTGTACAGAATTTGTATAAAATATGATAAGTTTCCAATCCTGCTTTTACCCAGAAGGATTAAAGCAGTTCGGACCAGTATTCTTATTTCCCGGTTTTTACTCTTTTTTTACCTCCTGGGTAATGGGGGAAAATTTATTTCGGGACAAATTATCTTTCGTCAGTGGTGTTGTTGGGCAGATGGTGACTGCCTGAGGAAATGACTCTCTCTTTAGATGCAAATTTTAAGGGAAAGGAATATTGAGAAGGGATGAAATGTGAAGTTTATTTATTTTACTGCACGGGAATATAAGGAGACAATGTGGGGCCTGGAAGACCACCTGAGCTCCACCTCCCTTTCCTGTGCAAGGATTTGGTGTGGGGGGTGCGGGCAGGGAAGACAGTGTGCAGACACAGCCTATCAGTATTCCCGTAGACTGCCTCACGTAACAGAAAAACTTGGCTATTCATATATTGAGTTCATGACGTGATGGGAGGTGGCGGGAATTGAAGCCCAGGCACTTTCCCATGCAAGTCACTCTGGGCAGCTTTTATGCAGTTCCTTGTGGATGGTTACAGTGTGCCCCTTGGATAAAGCCTGGACGCAGCAACAACAACTTTTATTTGTATGTTTTTTAACATAGTAAAGCCTCCCAAGGCACTTCACAGGAGCGATTGTCACAGAAAAGTTGACCCCGAGCCATGTAGGGCAATACTAGGACAGGTGACCAAAAGCCTGGTTAAAGGGACAGATTTTATGGAACACATTAAAGGCTGAGGAGGAGTATCTGAGGGTGGGTTTTTAAAAAAAAATTTTTCTGGCCGTTATTTTCTGGACACAAGATCTTATGACTAAGTTGTGGCACGGAGAAATTAGCCAGTGATTTCCGGTGGGGGGGCTGTCAGGAGAGAAAATCATAGTTTAAACCCTGTCAAACGAAGCCAAACAATGTGTTGGAAGCTGTGGAAAATTTCCACCTCTTTCCCAGTCTGACAGCTAAACTAATCCAGCTCTGCAGCGTAGGAAGAATAATAGCAGGAGCGAGGGTTTTCCACCATCTTTAATCCATTTTACCAGGGCTGAGATATTAACAGTTCAGCTCAGAAAACCAACAGACTGTTGCTGGAATATAAGGCCAAATTGGCTATTACTGTCAGGGGACCTTATTCTAAAGCTGGTGTGCAGGAGCAGCACATCCTGCCAGAATTTCCTTTTCTCTCCCTTTCTGAATGGAGAATGGTAGGGCTGGAGAAGATTGTGCGCTACAACTGTTGCCCCTGAATGGCCCACTTCAGCAAATCTCCTTCACTGCCCGAGGAATATGGATGACAAGTTTGTGTCACTGATTGAGTCCCCGTCCTGCCCTTTCTCTCTCAGGATGTTCCTGACCATATCTCAGTATTTAAACAGTGCTCACTGCCACGGGAATAATCGTAACCCTTGTTGGTTTTTTTTTTTAGCTTGAGGTTCCCCCCTTCCCCCTCCTCTGAACGCATTAAGCCCACCGCCAACAAATACTCCGCTGTGGGGCCAGGTCCCCGGCGAATCACTGGCTCGTTAGTAACCGTATTTCCATGGAAACACTTCTTTGCAGGCGGGGAGACAAAAAAATGTTTTCAATCTGCGGCACTTTACAAAAGAGCACAATGACACTTCCAAACAAAATGGCCATTGAAAGCCGACTGTATGGAAATGCTTGTGATGCGTAGGAAGGCAGCTTGTCAGAGAGAGAGAGCTCCCTCGCTGTAGAAGCGCAGGTTTACATAGGAAGCCTGAGCTGAAGCTTTCATTCAAGAATATTGATCTTCCGAATTCAGCTTGTATCTTAACACGGCCACCATTAGCCCATTATCCCTTCTTGTTTATTAGTGTGGCTTTGATGTCAGTTAAGGTTGGGCCTTGCCTGGGGCTGGTGCCCTCCGTCTGAATCTTTGGTTGCAAATTTTCAGTGAATGTGGCAAATTTCTTGTTTGAGTTTGAGGGGCCCCGCAGCCTCAGGAAGTGAAGCGTTTGGAGTTTTTTTACTCGTTCCCAGTGTGTCCCCTGTGTGGAGTGCTGCTGTAAAGAGGGGGAGGAGTGGGGGGGAAGGGAGGGAATGGAGTGCTGACAGGATAAATGAACCAGTACCAGTAAGGTGAAAAACAAATGATGAAAATCTGCAATAAGAACAGAAAAGGCTGGAAGCACACAACAGGTCAGTCAGAAAAGACCCTTTCACAGAAGCAAATTGGGGAGCATCAGTGTCTTTGCCCTAAATGGCTTTTCTGTTTGTGGGACAATCATTTGGAATTATATATGTGTGGATGGTTGTCAGATGAGGAGGCTGTTTAACAGTTTAGCTACGTAGCAGTGTTATCAACTGGCCTTGAAAGGGTGATTGAAACGCTTTCAATAATGGTATTAAAAAGGAAATTGAATAGCTATTTGAAGGGCAAACATTTGCAGGGCTATGGGAAAAGAACAGGGAAGTGGGACTAATTGAACCGACCTTTCAAAGAGCTGCAGACCCAAGCACTTTGGGCTGAATGGCTTCTGTGCTGTGTGATTCTCTGATTCTATGCCCCCCCACTCCCCCAACCCTACGCCCAAATATTGGATGTAAAAGAAAAGGTGATCATCACTGGCGCACAAGTCAGCAAATCTTCCTCACTGACTGCATGAATATGGGGAGACTTTGCAGTTCCTTTTGATCAGTTTGTTTCTGCCGTGTGTAAAATTTGTTTCACTTTTTACTTTCTCCCCCTTTCTTGAAGTGTGTCACATTGAAACACAGCCACCATGACTTCTGCCAAAGTTAGCTGTAAGTTGGCAACTAAGGGGTATACAGAAGCATTTGGCGCTAACCCGACTTCCATTTTACATACTTTTGTGGGACTCATATCACCTCCACATGGTCTGTACCGCTCATCGACTTCTTTGTTACTAAGATTGAGATGGTATGATCAGCTTCCTCTGTTGTTTTCCTCCCTTCCCTTAGTCCACTGAACAAAAATGCTCCCTGCATTAGCCTGGAACACGCATCTTTTCCTTGTTTATCTCCTATCTCCTCTCCCTGTGCTCTCCAAGCACATGTGTCCCATGCCTTACACCTATCCCAATGTCAGAACAAAAGCTTGCGAATTTTACATTGTGATCAAACCTCAGGCATGATCCCATGCCCCCCCACGTTGTGGTCCTGTGCGTTAACATGATGTGCCTACATAGCTCCCTTTTATTTGCCAATTTAATGAACTCCCTTGCAGGACTGCAATAAATCCCACATGTTTTCTCTGACCTCTGGACTGACTAACCGTCAACTTGGAAACCCCTGTAAGCTGGTCTAAAGGAAGGAAAATTGAGGGGTCAGGATGACCCAAGAGAGATTTGTGTTGGTTCTCAGAGAACTGGGCTGCAGTTTTAGCTTCAGAGCTCAGTCTGAAAGCAAATATGTTGTAATAAATCAATGTTCAACCATTTTGATGAATGAAAATATAGCCTAGTGTGACAGCTGTGGTTTCTGAATTCTGCAACGTTCTATATTTGTGAAATTGTATCTCAGCAGATACTCATTATCTCTTAATCATTTTGTACAGTTTATCCTTCACTCATTTACTGTGGTTTTACTGTACAGGGAATGTTGCTGTCAGAATTTCCATTTCCTCTTATTTCTGGTGTGTCCTATCAAGAACACTGTTTACACTGTTGTTCTGTTCAGAGGATGTTACAGGCTGTCAATTCAATTTCAAATGAATGTTCAGCTCCTAACGCACTCAGGAGGGCAGAGAAGATTCCATCAAGTTCACGTCTTTGCTATAATGGCTCTTATGCTTTCCCCTCCCCAGCATGTACAGTATTGTTCTTTTGGCATGTGCATTAATGCACTGACTCAGACTTCATTTGTTCAAATTGATATAGTAGATAGGTTTGTCAATTTATAACTTAAAAGACACCCTAGCCAGACCATGTACTTAATCTTCCTATTATGGTGGAGAAGGTGTAAACCAGCGTGATCGATAAAAGATGACTCAGACTATGTGGTTCAGGCTGCCCGTCAGATTGCTCTGTTTTGAGGGTGTACCTTAAAGCTCCAAGTGACTGTAGAAACTCATTTTCAGTCTTTTGTCTCCCAGTGTTTAAAACAGTGACACATTAAAAATGTATGGTCTGCATTCCTTGGAAGGAGCTGGGGATTTGTTCAGTCCTGGCGCCTGGATTATTCCAAGGGATCAGAAGGCCATGGGAACAAGAAAAAAGCAATGCCAGAGTTTCCCTTCAAGTTTGCTTTCAACTCCTTCTCCCTTCAGAGTGCAGTAACCTCATTGTTACGGTCAATTGTGTCCCCAGGAATCCTGCAACCACTGCACAATTGTTCAAGGAATCTTGTACATCTGTTCCCCCCGAGGATTTAAAGGGGCCACTGTCTATTGTTGGAAAAGTGTTTGATAGACAAACAAAAAAAAGTTTGCAAAGCACTGCGGGGTGATGGCAGTTCACATTGAACTGTGTTGTGGTGTCACAGAATATTCTTGTGTGGGTTATCTGCGAGGAGTCATTCTCTGACTTTGCACTCCCAGGCAGGGAGCCTCAACTAATTTGGACGCGCGCTGTCTGTAAATTTCCAAGTCAAGACTCAGAAAACCATGGGCAGTGTCCATCCCTATTCTTTGATTGGCATTGCCAGTGGGCAGCGCCCTGTTCCAACGCTATTAAAATGATTCTTTACCGGAGTTCACAGCCACTCCCCAGCATTTCAATGATTTTGTCACCCTCCCAGTAGCAATTTTACAGGTTCTTCTTGTTTCTAAAATGTTTCTTCTTAATTGTTTTCCCATCCCCTTGTCCCATATCCACATGATTACACTTTCCGGCAGAGGCCACAGGATTTTATCTTTATGGAAGTATTTGAGAAAGCTTCTCCTCCAATTCGTAATTTTTTTCATTCCCTATTCTTTTGCCCAGCTGCTCTGACACTTGTTGCGATGATGGGTGTCCCCAGTGTGCACCCAAGCAACAGCTACGAGGTGCCAGAGCTCCTCAGTCATCAGTTACAAATCCTCTGGCTGACTTTCCCCCTCCCTGAAAGCTTTCGATGTGGTTGCCTTGGCCTCACACCTCCACACTGGACACAGCTTCATTCAGGAGCTTAGTACACTGGGATCAGTGCAGCATCTATCTCTGCTCGGTGGAATCCTATGCTAACATGTTGCTGTTCAGCCGACTTTGCTGATTCCTTTTCTGCTCCTTCTCCCAGAGGCACAAGGGCCAGTTATATTGCCCTCACCTCTGTCCCAGCCAAGAACAAGACAGGCCAGAATCTGAAGCTTGAACCCAGGATCTTTGTGGTTGCTTTAACTCCCCACCCCTCCCCCTGGAGAAAGCTGTAAAGATGAAGTACTCTTTGATAAGACTTCTGCTTTATCACATTGATTGATGGTGTAGGAAAGCATTGACCTTCTAACTTTAGGACCTGGGTTCAAATCCAGCCTAGCTAATGGAATGAAAGTCTTCCCTATAATAGCGGGTTAAATGAGAGGGTTTTTTGGGATATTCTCACTCCAGTTCCTAATAGCAATGGACGGGGGAAATGTTTTCTTCAAGATAAAATTTATATTGCGCAGAGCCGACAAAATAATAGGCAGCTTGGGTGATTTGTATTCTAGTGATGCATCCTGAAATGGTTGTAATTAATTCTGTATTTTACATTAATGGTAAGCTTGCACAGTCTGTACAGAAGTGTGTCCAGTGTGCAGTGTTATCATTAAAGGTGCTTAATTTATACAGCACCTTTCATAACTTCAGAACATCAGTCAATGTGGCAACGAACAAAGTGCAGCAGCTGGTGTGCGCACAGCAAGATCCCACAAACAACAATGAAATAAAGAATCAGGTTTTTCTTTTAGGTGTCGGACGGATAGACGCTGGCCCAAGACACTGGGGAGAAGAACGCTGCTCTTCCTTGAATGGTGCTGTGGGAATCTCTTGTTTGAAAGCCTCTGACAGTACAGCTCTCCCACAGCACTACGTTGGAGCATTGGCCCAGATGTGTTGCAGAAAAATTGCTTTTGCCTGCGTGGTTGCTACTTTAGAAATTAATTGTGTTTTCTTCTTCACATTAATCTACAAACAAACCTGAAAGGGTTGAATTTGGTATCTCCTGTTAAGAGGTTAAAAAAATACATGCAGTAGTGTGGATGTGATCATTAATACATGCACTTATTGGTTTTTTATACTGTATTTACCAGTAAGAGCAATTAGAGAAGATGCCAAGCTATAGGAAAATAGGAATCCAGTCATGAGTTGACATTGATTTCCTTTACTGCCATCAGTCCAGACTGTTAACCATGGCATTATTGTCTTCCACTGCAGTTAGTAAATATTTTTCTAGGGAGAAATGCAAGAGAAGCAGTCATTTTTATTGTTATATTAACTGCTTCCAGGCATAACCTCGAAGCAGAATTTGTGACGCTGTCATGTGGAAGTAAGTCAAGGTTAAATAGTTGGTGGGTTGGTGGGGAAGCAGAGGAAAGAGAGGGGAGGAGCCTTTTAGTATTTAGAGAAACTACGATCATTCAGCTTTTGAAATATTTGGATTGCTGTATTTGAGTAGATTACAGATTCTGGGAGTAAGATTGCAGATTCTGGGATTTGATTACAGATTTTGGCAGTTGTTTACACACGTTGAATAGATTATGAATGGGAGTTGTTTTCAGATTTTGGGGGTTAATTACAAATGGTAGTAGGTTGCAGATGTTGGGAACAGGTTACAGATCATAAGTTTAGTTGCATTTTTGAGATTTCTGCAATCTCCTCACACAATGTAAACGGGTTCTGTATTTTGTAACAAGTAGCATGGACTCCAGAAAATTATTTCTGTAGTTAATTCGTGTAAGTGTTGAGATTTTGGCTCCTGTCTGAGAGGAGAGTGTAGTGAATTCCTCTCCAGTTACCTCAGTACAGATTGCTGTATGAAAAAATGGAAGCAGAAAATGCTGGAAATACTCAGCAGGTCTGGCAGCATCTCTAGAGAGAGATATAGATTTAACATTTCAGGTTGATCACCATTCATCTGATAAAACACTAACACTCTCCGATTCTGCCAGACCAGCACTTTCTATATTTATTTAAAATTTCCAAATTCTGCTGTATTTTGCTGCTGTGCTAAAATGGCTTTAATGTGGTAATCAAATATCCTTCACCTTGTCAGCATATGTGTTGTTTTCTGTCTGATTCTTTGATTCCATTATTCAGATACTCCTGTTTGCCATTTTTTGGAACTTCCCATCATTAATGAGCAATGAACATACAATACTTATAATCTCAACTCTTTCTAACTAGGTCTAACCTCACCAACACATCCATGTTCTTTACCTGAACTGAATCATAACTGTAACTCCATTAACCTAGTGCCGACACAGATTTTACCTGACTGGTATGCATTATGTGTAATAAATGCAGTCAGTACTGCAGGAATGTGTTTTGATATTTATCTTGCTTTATCTTGTCACCTCAAATCTGGCCAGTTCTAAGGAACCTGCTGAAATATTTCCTCGAATGGAGAAAAACAACTTTAGTTTTGAGTTAGACTTCTACCTTCTCTTTTTCAAATCTCCCTCCGCCATGCATTATTTTTAGTTGAGGACGTGTGCTTGTACTGCTTTGAAATTGGGTTCGAGGAGGAACACACAAGTGAACTGAGGTAAAACCTCCTCCAGTTTCCTACAGGGAGGAGTCTACTTTCTTGTCAGGACATATCAAGGGGGAATGGCCGAGATTGAGATTCTGTCTGTGAAAGATCATGAATGAAATCCTAATCCTTTTACTCCATATCACAGTTTGGCCTGCCTGCGGACTGTCTTTGAGCATTCTGTAAGAAATTGCCTCACTTCTGCCTTGTGCTCCCTACAAATATTCCATCTAAGATTTGGAACACACTGTATGAGGTATCACTGTTGTAATACAACATTATGTTGATCTGCCTTGAGACAAGAGCTTGATGCAAGCTTGTATTTAGTAAAAACATGTTATTATAAAACCTAGTTTACGTCAATAGCTAGTAGCCAACCTCCTGTGGTGTTGTACATGTGACTGAAGGCCAAGTGCAGTCCTCAGTTGAAAGAGGGGTTAGGGGAGTGGTTAGAGAGGAGGGCATAGCTGCAGCAAGGCTTGCAAACCTAATTCTGTTTCCATTTTTAGCTCTATGTCGTACTTTTGGCAAAACCCATGCCAGTTTGGAAAGCAGAGTTAGTCGAAGCATTGGGTTTTCAGTGCAGATGAAGGAGTTGGGAGATGTAAGACTGTGACACTGCAACATCATCGCAAGTGGGAGGTTATCATCACACTGTCCTGAGGTTACATAGGCAGTCTTAACTTTCTCCATTGCAAATTCCAACATCCACGTTTAAAGTCAACACGAGAAAAGCACCTCAGATATCCAGTATCTTGTATTGACTTCCAAACTGGGATTTTCTGGCTGTGGAATGTAAGCCCAGGATTGCCAGTCTCCTGTTGTCCACAACAAGAAACAAGAGGTATTTAAAAGTAAAAAGGCATCTTCTTGCCCAGAGCACTAAACCAGTCGCATAGGTGAAGGTGCGATGCTCTGAAAAGATATGGAGTAGAAATGTTGGCAGTGACACCAAGTTTGTGTCTGCCATGCAGCACCATAACTGACTGCACTGGAGTTCACAGGGTCGGGGGAGGACCCCCACCACCAAGTGGGCTGTCAGCAGTTTGGGTGTGCATCTGTGGCACCCTCCACACTGTTGAATTCAGAAACTCCTGCCAGTCCCATCCAGAATGGGTGCCAGATTGCCCCCTCAAAGTGTAATCCGAAATCCCTGTGACCCCATTCATATCCTCCTCAAAATTACTAGGATTCTGATCTTAGTGGTCCTGGTCTAAACTTGGAAGCATGATTAGTGCCGCCACCCTCCCACCAGCCCGCTAGCCCAAGACAATTGGGAAATATACCTATTTGCCTATCCTGACAGGGCCAGGAGAGGATCCATGAGTTGGGATCCCGGCTCCTCAGTGCAGGCGGCCAATTTATACAGCGGAGCACTTCAACATCAGTGGGGCAAGACTTCCTCTAGCTGCTCCTGGGATGGTTCACAACCCAGTGTTCCCAGTGCGGAGCAGATCTCAAGGGGGAACATGTCGGGAAATTGTGGTATAAAGCCTGTGATCCTCTACGCATTAAAATTCATAGATTCAAATTTATGGGCGTTACTCCCCGCTGGGAGCATGAGATCATAGAGTGACCCCCGCAGACTTCCTCTCGTCTCCACCAGGACTAATTCCTTTTAAGATTGAAATCAGTAGATTTTGGTTAGATAAAGGTGTCAAGGGATATAGGCGACAGGCAGGTAGATGATGCTGAGGTACCAATCAGCTGTGATCCAGTGAATGGTAAAGCATGTTTGAGGGAATTAATGGCCTAGTCATCTTATGCTCTTCAAGCCTTGTTTAGAACAGTTTGGTCAGAAATAGGAAATTGGACATCTTCATAATCTCACTTATGATGCCATTACTCTTAGTGACCAAATTAATTTTTACTTCAATGTGATTTATATTAGCTGCTTAAAACCAGGTGCAATTTATAGTCAGTTGCATTTGGTGATAAAATTCCACTCTGAATGAATGTGTATGAATACATTTTGTGGCTGAATGGATTGCTTTTGGGTAGCTAATAGCTCCCTAGAGAAACATATGAACGTTATTGACTGGAGAAGCATTTCTAGTTATGGAGGAACTCCCCATTTACCGTTCTGCTCTCTTCTTCCCCAGGTTGCTTTGAGTGCTGTATTAAGTGCCTTGGAGGAGTTCCGTATGCGTCGCTGTTGGCAACGATTTTGTGTTTCTCTGGTGTGGCGCTGTTCTGCGGCTGTGGCCATGTGGCTCTAACGAAGGTGGAGAGTATCGTCCAGATGTACTTCTCCACCACCCCAAGCGACCATGTCTTGCTGACTGAAGTGTAAGTGTGTAAAGCCTTTCCTGCACAGTCCCGTAGCACTCTTTATTCTGACTTTACCCAAAAAGCATTGACTCGGGATTACTCAATGTGGTGGATTCCTGCTGTGTCCCAGGCCGACTAGAAATGTTGCCTGGCAACAGACCCTGAGCCATTGTTTACTCAGAATACACTAGCAGATCTCCTGTGGCGTTACCTGTAAGGAGTTGGAGGATTTGCTGTTTTATAGTAGTCATGCTTATGCAATATTGAGAGGAACATCAGTGCTGCTGATTTACTGTGGCTGAATAATTGAAATTACGTTTTTATTAAATGGCATCCTGGAATTCTTACTGGTCTTTTGGAGATCAAATTCTAACAAGTGTCTAGTTATCTGTGAAAACCATACCCAAGTGGGCATTTTGATACATATGTACATTTCCTTAGTTATGTATTTAATTTTAATCCCTTGTGGTTTAAAAGCAGGAGATACACAACAAGTCGGATTATCCGTTGCAATCAGATACCTGGATCTAGAAAATCGTTGGGGGCACATTCTTAAATAGTCTCCGCTTCCTCCACAAGGGCATCCTGGAAACTGCGCTGTCAAATTAGGACACGTTATATTCCAGACCTGGTCTAATCTGTGGCTTTTTTTTTTGGCAGATTCCTGCCTAAGTTACGGCAGGAATGCTGCAGATGTGCTGTGGATTTTTGGGGCCTCGATGAGTCACGAGGAGGGATGAGAGCAGTGGATGCAGCCCTGGGTCTCGGTAGAACTGGCAATCGTCTTGGGATTTGCGGCTCTGGGAATGGTCCTGGGATTTGTAGAAATGGGAATGTGATCCTGGATTTGGAACACTGGGAATGGGAGTGTGGCAGCGCTGGAGTGATGGGGGGCTGAGATTTGGCAAAACTGGGATGGAATCTCGGGTTTGGCCCACGGGCAGGCAAAGGAGGGGGGTGGTGACAGAGTTGCTCTACTCCTCCAGAAGCCAAACTGCCCTCCGTCAGCAACCTGTTCATGGGATAATCCAACAGTTAAAATAGCTTGCACTTTCTTCTGAAGCCCAGGTTGCTCCATTTCCTGGAACCCCCCCAACCCCCACCCTCACCCCTTAGGTGAGACCACTCTGGACCGTCTAGAAACTGGGAATCCTCTCTGGCTCGGCGCATTGTCTCTAGCTCTGTTCCAGGTCCTGAATGAACTGAGACGGTGGGAAATCCTGGCACAGGGAGACCCTGCTGTGCCTGGACCGCCTCCAACAAATGTTTCACCCTTTAAAAGGTTGTCCGGAAAATCCTTAAAAGTGGCAAAACTGGCTCATTGCTGCTTTCTCGGTTAGGGGGGTGTAGGGTGGTGAGGGGGCTGGGGAGGGTTGGTGAGGGGTTGGAGGCAGGGTGGAGGGGTGTAGGGTGGTGAGGGGGCTGGGGGGGTGGGGTGGGGGGTGGTGAGGGGGCTGGGGGGTGGGGGATGGTGAGGGGCTGAGGGCAGGGTGGAGGGGTGTAGGGTGGTGAGGGGGCTGGGGGGCGGGGGGTGGTGAGGGGCTGAGGGCAGGGTGGAGGGGTGTAGGGTGGTGCGGGGGCTGGGGGCAGGGTGGAGGGGTGTAGGGTGGTGAGGGGGCTGGGGGGCGGGGGGTGGTGAGGGGCTGAGGGCAGGGTGGAGGGGTGTAGGGTGGTGCGGGGGCTGGGGGCAGGGTGGAGGGGTGTAGGGTGGTGAGGGGGCTGGGGGGCGGGGTGTGGTGAGGGGCTGAGGGCAGGGTGGAGGGGTGTAGGGTGGTGATGGGGCTGGGGGGCGGGGTGGAGGGGTGGTGAGGGGGCTGGGGAGGGGTGGTGTGGGGTGGTGAGGGGGCTGGAGGCAGGGTGGAGGGGTGTGGGGTGGTGAGGGGGCTGGGGGAGTTGGTGTGGGGTGGTGAGGGGGCTGGGGGGGGTGGGGTGCGGGGTGGTGAGGGGGCTGGGGGGGGTGGGGTGCGGGGTGGTGAGGGGACAGGGGGCAGGGTGGAGGGGTGGTGAGGGGACAGGGGGCAGGGTGGAGGGGTGGGGGGTAGGTGGTGGTTTCTACTGGACTTCCACAAGAGTTCTAGCAGAAGTCTGCCTCCACTTTTAAGGAGAATCAGGGCCATTGTATACAGCACACGTTTATATTTCTGGTGTGTCGGAGGGGGGAATGCTCCTGGTGCCACCACAGCGCTCCCTCTGACCTCCCCTCGCTTCCTCCTCATCCCTTGTCTTCTACTGACTTGAGGGCCACTGCTGGAAAGGCAGGGGTCTTGGAATTTAACCCAGCTGGCTTTGAGCCTCCTGACGGACAGGCCTTATGTTTGCTTTCACTCCCAGAACCAGATGTTTATACCCAAGTCCATCTGCTTTCCTGCAGTTCCTTGTATGTTGGGATCAGGAACGGACTGACCTCAGTGAAGTCACTTGTTGCATATTTCTGAGCAGTTGGTTGTAGAAGCAGTAAAAGCTTAACGTGAGGAGTTTATTTAGTGCAAAATGGGTGCACTGTGGATCCCCAGCTAGATCTGGAGAGGTTTGTTTTAATGTACTTTGAGTTGTAATTTGGGCTGTAGTGTAGTTGGTTAAAGCTGCAATTTTTTCCCTAAAATAAAAGTCCTATGGATATAAAGCCCCACCTCAATATAATGACCATGCTAATTAGCAGTTCACCATTTGTTATCAACTTGAACACCCAGCAAAACACACGACCCTAAGTAAAATCTGACCTGCAATATTACATAAGTGTTGTTACTCAAAAGTCCTTTGCAAATCATCAGGCTTGTTTGTGGAACATTGTTCCTTCTGTATGCAGTTATGACTGCTGCAATTATCTGCATGTATGCTGCTGAGATAGCTGAAGGCTTCTACTTTGGTAGACAATAAAGTGGAAAATGGTGCTTTTTTAAAACAGCTGTAACCTCCATTGTTTCTGTTCCTTGTGATCTTTTCGTTGGTAAATATCTAATCTTTTTTTGAAGGGAAGAGAAACGAAATGTGATATATTTTTTGCAATGACCCCCCCATCCCGTGACTTTGAGCAACCTCCTGTTATTTAGTTTGCTCTAGTATGCAGGTTGTGGATTCTGCTGATTGTCCCTGGTGTCAGTGATGACCTGCAGAGATAACAGCAAGTCAAGGTGGTCCCCAGTACAAACCTACCTCATTGGCCAAGCGTTTAGTCTCCTGCCCTAATGTCGTCTTCAGGTTCAGTGGTAATTTGTGTCTGACTGCTTGTGAGACATTTTACTATGTTGAAGGCACTTTGCGCAGGGGTCTTTTAGCTCAGTTGGCTAGATGGCTGGAGTGCAGTGTGGAGTAATAGCAATGGTGTGGGCTCAGTTCCCATACTGGCCGGGGTAGCTCTTGGGGCCTGCCTCCTCAGCTTTCCTAGAGTGATAGTATGGCATGAGCCATGATTAGCAACCCTCAGGTAAAGAGCACATGGTATGGAGAGAGGGGGGAAAAGGTGCTATGTAAATGCATATTGTTGTTGTCTACAAGAGTGATTTGCAAAAAGAAAAGGATGCCCTGTTCTGAAAAATTGTGAGTTGTTTAAACAATTCAATCCTAATCTAAACCATCACCTCCATGTTCCATGGATGGGTTTTTAATTGTATTATTCTGCTTTTTAGATTCTTCATCTCCAGGCTAATACTCAAAACATGATGTACCCCCGTGTATGCTTTGAATCTGCTCCCGTTCCAGATGTGATGTGAAGTCTTGTAACATGGGACAGTAAGGAGGATAGCACTGCCACCAGTAAAATCCCTCTACGTTGTGACATTCTCCTTTTGATCATTTGAACTTATTCTAAAGTCTGGGGAGGATAACAAGTGAAGAAGTGGAAAATCAGTTCTGAGATCCCACAGTGGGATTTAACGCATTGGTTCAAATTTTGTCTTTGCAGTTTTAGCAGAGAATTAACCCATTTTTTGTAAATGAGTGCCTACCATCAAGAGTTTAAGACCAATGTACTAACCATTTGCATTGTAGCATACCACAACTTAACCTTTGCACTCAGCGGGGAGTATCTTCTAACATTTCTGGTTTTAGCTTCCTGGTATTACTCTGAAACGTTCCTGCAGTTTTGGCAATTTGCTTTATTTTTAACTTTCTATTTTTCCTCAGCTGGTGAAAATTGCAGTGTGAAGTGAAAGCCCATGGGCAGAGTTTTCTGGATGGTGGGGGGTGCGGGGTGCAGAGTGGGTCTGGGCAGGCGTGGGCCCAATTGGTGCCCCCGATTGGGTCCGCGCCGCCATTTTACGCGGGCGATCCAGTTGAGGCCCGCCCGGCGTGACACACACAGGAAGCGCTGAGCGCTCCCTGTGTGGGCAGGTGGGAATTCCCTGAATCGGGACCTGTGCTCTTTCGCGCATGCGGAGGCACAGAGGTGCCTCAGGGAGATTGGGTTAAGTTCAGAAAAATGTAATAAAGGAAAAGAAATTTTAAGCAGATGTCCCTTCATGTGAAACTGTCACATGAGCTGGGATACATCCATTCATTTTTTCAAAAATTTTTATTTAATTAATAAACCCTTCATGAAACCTCATCCCGCCCGTGGATGAGGTTCCATGAAAAATGCGAAGGCCGCCTGGGCTCTTCGCCTGCCCCCCGCCAACCTTAAGGTTGGACGGGCAGCATTCTTAACAACTTTAATTACTTTATTAATGGCCTTAATAGGCCTTTGACAGTTTGGCGTGTGCCCGCCGAACAGACACTCTAAATGATGCACGGTGACATCGGGACGCACGCCCGACATCACCGCGTATCATTTTACGCATCGGCGAGTGGGTCCCGCCCCCCCGCTCACAGACCGGAAAATTCTTCCCTGTGTTCCATTTTGCCTGCCGCACAGCTTGGAGCGGTCTGCACTCTAATCTTTAAAATGTTCCTTTTTTTTAAACTCCGCAGAATCCAGATGATGCAGTACGTCATCTATGGAGTTGCTTCATTCTTCTTCCTGTATGGAATAATTCTCCTGGCAGAAGGTTTCTACACCACGAGCGCTGTTAAGGAAATTCATGGCGAGTTCAAAACAACTGTATGTGGACGCTGCATCAGTGGAATGGTATGAAGATCAGGCTGTAGTTCATCATTGCAGAGCTGTCGCACAAACAGCGCTGATATTCTGTGCCTGCCAGATAAACAGAGTTATAACATTACAGTAAAGGAATGGGTTCAGCAGAATGAACGCTGAGCATTAGTGCAGTGCTTTACTTAATTGGTTGGTCATTATGAACTAGTTTGACTTGTGCTTTTCATACATGTAATGTATATCCAATATTGTAACATAATGGTGCCTAGTTCAGAAGCCGGTCAAAGTAAGAATAAGGATCTTTTAAAGTCATATTCTATTGTATATTAGTGGCCAGATGAGATGGACTGTGGTTTTAGGTTCCAGCGGGTAGTTCCACATCGTCTATGCTGAGGATCTGCAGTTTTAAGTGTGGAATCTCCGAAAGTGCAATGTGGCAAGAGTTGTGAGGCCTGTTCAGGGATGCACTGGCAGCTCTGCTTCTGTGTTCCAGCCAGTGTGGAATAACAAAGCAAAAAGGGCTTTCCCGTGCGCATCAACATCTTGCGGTTCTGGGTAGAACTCATTTCCGCCAATGTTACACCAGTTGTTTGTTTTTGCACAATCTGTCAGTCTTATTGGGAAGCACATTTCCAGTATTCCAATCGAAAACCTCTGTGGACCTTCCACAAGTGCACACTTGCCAATTATAAGCATGGTGTAAGGGGTCAAATTTTGTGTTATTTTAAGCCCCCATTAGGCACTATTTCCATCAGCATAACACACTGATAAATGAGGCATAACCTTCTCATGAGCTGGCCCATTTGGTGGAAGTGATCTATTGAAGGGGGGAATTCCTTGGAAATCTTTTCCCTATTTATTTAGGTTAGCCTGCATATTTTGATATCTTTGCATTGGAGAGCTGCGGAGTGTCCATTCAAACTATGAAACCTGCTGGCCACCAGAACGTGACCGACTCCCACCTAGAGTAAAGCATCTATCGAGCAGCATGGGTTTCCCTATTTACCTTCTGGATGGAATATGAGAAGGAGAAGACAAATAAAAGGGAGTGAGGACACTTTGACTCACCTCTCCTGGACATTATGCGCTACTTTTCCAGGAACACTGTTAACAGCAGTATGTGATGGTGTGCATCTGAAGGGAATCTCCCAGGTGGCTGTTAATGTTACAGCTCTTGACAAGTGCTCAATGGACCCTATAACATAAGAGATCGGAATTGTAAGGACAGCATGCAAGGTGGGTTTGTGTTGAGAAAACGAACATTAAAGAGTTAGCCATTGTAAGTGGCCAAAGTAAAAAGGGGAAGGTTATAGCCGTCTTACCTTGCCTGTCCTTGTCAGGTCCTTAAACTTATTGTGGCACTAGCCCACTGTTCTAGGACTGAGAGTGGTGGAATTCAGCACGACTGTCAGCTCCCTCCACTTTGCTCTCATTCAGGTGACATCCTCCTCCTGCAAACCCAGCCTGTAGTCTTTCCTCTGGTATATCTCTCGTCCAGGAGGATTTGGGGATCAACATCTTCAAAACTCTGGACGACTTCTTTCTGTCACAATTTGTTTGAATCCTTCCTTGCAAATTACCAGTGTATGAGGTTGAAACCATCATGAAAACTTGAGAAGTCACAAAGGATTCCTTTGGCAAGAAATCAGTGTAGTTGAACATTCTGCCAAAAGTCAAAGGGATAAACATATCAGTCACCTGCTATCCCCAGGAATTTGCTGCCCCATCAGTAGTTTTATTTTTTGAATCTTACAACAATGATTTTACTCCCACCCCTCGTGATTTATTCCTGAGTTGTACTCCTGGTCCGCCATTCAATATTCAAATAATATTTAGATAAGTCCAAATTAATTTGGGGTCAGTGGCAAAATGCATCAGGACTGCTTTGCTGTCATTACTACTGGGCCTGTGTATCCAACAAAATTCTCAGAGATAAGAAACACTGAATGCATAGCAAGAAGCTCTAAATGGACAAAGACAAGGTAGACTGTTCAAACAACTCTGAAACCTCTATGATTTTGTTTTTAATTGGACCACTAATTTTGAAAGCATGTGTTATCAACCGCTAGATAGAACACAGTATAAATGGATGGTGCTCCAGAACTAGACAGTTTCACAGTTCAAACGTCCACAGGGATGTTACAATGAACAGGAGGGACATTACTGAGAGAACGGAGACCCGTGACACTGTGCGTTACTGTCAGTTTTGTTCATTTGCTATATTTGAATTGCTAATGGAAGTAATAACATTTCTATTTGATCTTTACTGTGACATTCCTATTTGCAAACTCGTACCCAAACACCTTTTGGAAAAAAATTCTACCTGCATCACTGGACCAATGCATACAGAAGTGGAATATACATGTATTGGCCGTTAAAACTGCCATCCACAAAATAAAAACCAAATAGTCTTTCACCAAAATAATTAGCTGAAAAAAGACTCTGAAATTGATAGCCCCACACTTTGGCAGTAGCTGTGATTTGTTTTGAAAGTATGAATGCCCATGTGCACTGGAATCCTGCTAAGTCAGCACCATTCAGGAAACAACATGCATAGGATGTGGCCGTAGTTGACTAGACCAGCATTTATTGCCCATCCCTAGTTGTCCCACAGATACACCCACAGTGCTGTTAGGGAGGGAGTTCCAGGATTTTGACCCAGCGACAGTGAAGGAACGACGATATATTTCCAAATCAAGATGGTGAGTGGCTTGGAGGGGAACATCCAGGTGGTGGTGTTCCCTTCTCTTTGCTGCCTTTGCCCTTCTAGATGGTAATGGTTATGGGTTTGGAAGGTGCTGTCTAAGGAGCCTTGGTGAGTTCCTGCAGTGCATCTTGTAGATGGTACACACTGCTGCCACTGTGTGTCAGTGATGGAAGGAGTGAGTGTTTGTGGATGGGGTGCCAATCAAGCGAGTTGCTCTGTCCTGGATGGTGTCGAGCTTCTTGAGTGTTGTTGGAGCTGCACTCATCCAGGCAAGTGGGGTCTATTCCATCACACTCCTGACTTGTGCCTTGTCGATTGTGGATAGGCTTTGGGGAGTTAGGAGGCAAGTTACTTGCCGCAATGCTCCTAGCCTCTGACCTTCTCTTGTAGCCATAGTATTTATATGGTTGGTCCAGTTCAGTTTCAAGTCAATGGTAACCCCCAGGATGTTGATAGTGGGGGATTCAGCAATGGTAATGCCATTGAATGTCAAAGGGCAATGGTTAGATTCTCTCTTGTTGGAGATAACCATTGCCTGGCACTTGTGTGGCATGAATGTTACTTACCACTTGTCAAACTAAGCCTGGATATTGTCCAGGTCTTGCTGCATTTGGACATGGACTGCTTCAGTATCTGAGGAATCGCGAATGGATCTGAGCATTGTGGAATTATCAGCAAACGTCCCCACTTCTGACCTTATGATAGAAGGAAGGTCATTGATGAAGCAGCTGAAGATGGTTGGGCCGAGGACACTACCCTGAGGAACTCCTGCAGTGATGCCCTGGAACTGAGATGATTGGCCTCCAATAAACACAACCATCTTCCTTAGTGCTAGGTAGGACTCCAACCAGTGGAGAGTTTTCCCCTTGGTTCCCGTTGACTGCAATTTTGCTAGGGCTCCTTGACGCTATACTCGATCAAATGGTGCCTTGATGTCAAGGGCAGTGACACTTACCTCACCTCAGGAGTTCAGCTTTTTTGTCCATGTTTGAACCAAGGCTGTAATGAGGTCAGGAGCTGAGTGGCCCTGGCGGAACACAAACTGAGCATCAGTTAGCAGGTTATTGCTAAGCAAGTGCTGCTTGATAGCACTGTTGATGACCCCTTTCATTACTTTATCGGTGATCGAGAGTAGACCGATGGGATGGTAATTGGCTGGGTTGGAAGTATCCTTTTTGTGTACAGGACATACCTGGGCAATTTTCCATATTGCTGGTAGATGCCAATGTTGTAGCTGTACTAGAACAGCTTGGTTAGGGGCACGGCAAGTTCTGGAGCACAAGTCTTCAGTACTATTGCCGGAATATTGTCAGGGCCCAAAGACTTTGTAGTGTCCAGTGCCTTCAGCTGTTTCTTGACGATATGTGGAGTGATTCGAATTGGCTGACGACTGGCATCTGTGATGCTGGGAATCTCCGGAGGAAGCTGAGATGCATCCTCCACTTGGCACTTCTGGCTGAAGATTGTTGCAAATGTTTCAGCCTTATCTTTTGCACTGATGTGCTGGGCTCCTCCATCATTGAGGATGGGGATATTTGTGGAGCCTCCTTCACTAGTAAGTTGTTTAATTGTCCACAACCATTCACAACTGGATGCGGCAGGACTGCAGAGCTTAGTTCTGATCCGTTGGTTGTGGAATTGCTTAGTTCTGTCTATCATTTGCTGCTTATGCTGCTTGGCACGCAAGTAGCCCTGTGTTATAGCTTCACCAGGTTGATACCTCATTTTTAGGTATGCCTGGTGCTGGTCCTGGCATGCTCTCCTGGATTGATCCCCTGGCTTGCTGGTAATGGTAGAGTGGGGGATACGCCCGGCCATGAGGTTACAGATTATGGTTGAATACAATCCTGCTGCTGATCATGGCCCACAGCACCTCATGGTTGTACCAGTCTTGAGTTGCTAGACCTGTTCTAAATCTATCCCATTTAGCACATTGGTAGTGCCACACAACACGATGGAGGGTATCCTCAATTTGAAGATGGGACTTCGTCTCCACAAGAACTGTGTGGTGGTCACTCCTATCGATACTGTCATGGACAGATACATCTGCAGCAGGCAGGTTGGTGAGGATGAGGTCAAGTATGTTTATTTCCTCTTGTTGGTTCCCTCACCACCTGCCACAGACCCAGTCTAGCAGCTATGCCCTTTAGGACTCGGCCAGCTCGGTCAGTAGTGGTGCTACTGAGCCACTCTTGGTGATGGACATTGAAGTCCCCCACCCAGAGTACATTCTGCACCCTTGCCACCCTCAGTGCTTCCTCCAAGTAGTGTTCAACATGGAGGAACACTGATTCATCAGCTGAGGGAGGGTGGTATGTGCTAATCAGCAGGGGGTTTCCTTGCCCATGTTTGACCTGATGCCATGAGACTTCATGGGGTCCAGAGTCGATGTTGAGAACTCCCTCCTGACCGTCTACCACGGTGCCTCTGCCCTGCTTATGGGACAGGATATACCCAAGGATGGTGCTGGAGTCTGGGACGTTATCTGTAAGGTATGATTCTGTGAGGATGACTATGTCAGGCTGTTGCTTGACTAGTCTGTGAGACAGCTCTCCAAATTTTGGCACTAGCCCCCAGATATTAGTAAGGAGGACTTTGCAGGGCTGAGTTTGTCAATGTCGTTTCCGGTGCCTAGGTCAATGCTTAATGGCCCGTCCGGGTCTATTCCTTACTGACTTTTTAGCGGTTTGATACAACTGAGGCTTGCTCGGTCATTTCAGAGTCAACCACATTACCACAGATCTGGAGTCACGTGTAGGGACAACAGATACGCTTCCCTAAAGGACATCAGTGAATTGGATGGGTTTTTATGACAATCGACAATGGTTTCACGGTCATCATTAGACTTTTAATTCCAGATTTTTATTGCATTCAAATTCCACCATTTGCTGTGTTGAGATTTGAACCCGGGTCCCCAGAGGATTACTCTGGGTCTCTGGATTACTGGTCCAATGACAATACCACTACACCACTGCCTCCCCCAAGTCCAAATCCTCTTGTCAAATGTCCCCTGGTAGATGCAGCCTGAGGCGTTTTACACAGTTTCCAGCCACTCTCTGTACTAAGCAGGTCCTTAGACAGTGACCTTTCCCCATTGAGCCTCTTCAGCATTGCCCCAAGCTTTAGTGCATCCTTCAGCATGTAGGTCTAGACCTCAGAATGTGCCTATCTGCAACATTGGTTGTCAGCTGCTCTTTGCATGGGAAGATCTGCAAGTTTTGGGCAGACCAAAGAGCATCTTTCACCAAACTGATAGTCCTCCAGCGGCAATTTTTCTCTATGTGCATCCCTGGGCACAGTTCGTAGAGCACCAAGTCCTGTGTCATGGAGCTGCTCAGATAAACCTTTACAAAAACCTTTGCATGTTTTTCCACACCTGCTTTGCAAATGCGCATTTCCAGAAGGAGGTGGGCAATGGTCTCTTCTCCGCCATAAGTGCCTTGAGGGCAACTTGCGGTGGGGGTTAGACTCTGACTGTGTAGGAAGGATTTGACAGGAAGGGTGCTTCTCGTCAGTAGTTCTGGTGATGAGGCATTCTGCCAAATGACTTTGGCACTCTGCACAGTAAACCATCCAACAGGATCCACCATTTCCTTTACCAGTAGGGCCTCTAGGACATAGCATAAGGCTCACTGCCTGATGGACTTAAGGTCAAAGGTTTTCTTCAGCACAAACTTTTCCATGCGAGAGAGATTGTACAGCCGTGCCTAACTGACTGGAGCGTTCCATGGCAACGGCCAGACCCATCTTTCACAACACTTGGTAAAAATATTATTATTTTATGTACTCACCAGTTTATTATTTCGTCTACGCTGCTCCAGCTCATGGACCTTGGCCAGGAAGCAGTGGGAGTGCAGGTTGAGGGCCTTGAGGTGGCTGAAGTTGGAACCCGGGTTGTTATGCAGCACCACGGTGATGGGTAAAAGCAAAATACTGCAGATGCTGGGAATCTGAAACAAAAACAGAAAATGCTGGAAAAACTTAGCAGGTCTAACAGCATCGGTGGAGATAAAGACAGAGTTAACGTTTCGAGTCCGTATGACTATTCTTCAGTGATGGGATTGGGCTTGGTCAGGCCACAGCTCAGCAGCGGAGGCATTGCCTCCGGGTTCAAGGTCAAGGCCGGGCTTTATGAGGAAAGTGGAGCGCTTCTGAACAGGCATGGAAGATAATGTATGACGGTTACTGGCCACTGAGCTTTCAGCCAAGCTCTCCATATTCCCCAGTGCCAGAAGGCCCTGTGAAGTGGCCATAGGCAGGAGTCCCTAGCCCAGAGAGAGAGAGAGAGAACGAGAGACGAGCAGGGCAAGGCTGCCTGAGCCTCGGTGCTGGTGTGCAGTCTCGGAGGAGGAGGAGCTCGCGACTCCATTCCCTGTTTCTGGGATCTTAGTTGGGGTCGTGACCCACAGTTTGGGAACCACCGCCCTAAGTTCTGTAACTCTCTCCCCACGTCTCTCTGCTTCCTCACCTCTCTTTCCTCCTTAAAACCTATCTCTTTGACCAGGCTTTTGATCATCTACTCTGATATCTCCTGATGTGGCTCAGTAATTATTGCTTTAACCAGTCTGGTGAAACACCTTGGGATCTTTTAATACTTTACAATTGCTGTTTAAACACAGGTTGCTGTTATGTTAGTGTGAAAATGACTCTATTTGTAGAAACATAAAGCCTCAGGCTGCTATATATCAGAAGAGAGGTATATTAAGGGCTGAATTTTATGCGGTGGCTGGGGTATTAATTGATATTTATAGTATAGTTATATAATATCATAGTATAATTTTGATATTAATTAGAAATAAAATGACAACTTTAAGGGAAAATTTGGATCTATGTGTCCTACCAGCACAGTGCTAGTTTACTACACTGAAGAGATCAATATCAAAAGAAGCTAATACAAATAAGTTTTCTAGGGTTAAAGCTAATGGGTGTTAAGGTGCAATCTATTCATAACCTGGTGTATTAGAAGCCACAAGAGCTAGTGTTCATTTTGACCTGGTGTCACAAGAAATGGAGGTCATAGCACTCCAGGGGGAGGCTAAGACAGTTACTACAAAATATTGCTGAAAAAAAAGAGAGACTTTTTGTCAAAGGGTTTGGTCTTACACTTATCAGGACAATTCGCAAGAATATCAATGTTTCAGTTAAACAAAATAAGTGACATCAATTCGCTTGTTCATTCCCCAGGGCAATGCATTGCCCAATCAGAGTCAAGCTGCCTGCTTTAAATGTCAAACAATGCTTGACAGTTAACTGTCAGTCACCATCAACTGGTGCATTTCCATGGTTATTTTAAAATAATTAAATTCAACATGATCTGGGCATCAGAGAAAAGCAGGCAGATGAGACTATTTAACTTTGAAAGGGACTAATTCCAAAGAAACTAGCATACAACTTCAGCAAATTGATTGGGTAGGCTAAACAGTGTTTCAGAGAACAACTGGGACACCTTTAAAGGTATAATGTTGGGTAGGCAGGATAAATACATCCCTCCAAGTATTAAGCTCTTGTAATCCACCAGGTGATCTAGATGCCTGCAAAATCAGTCAGCAGATTGTAAACCATCTGTTATCAGATTTCTATAACTGTTAACACACTCGCACAGTGATTGCACTGTTTTCCTTAGTTGACAGAGGGTCATTCAGAAGTTAGAACAGGGACATCCAGGAGCATTGAATTAATTGCGGAGGATTCCCAGGGGAGTGTGTCGATATCTGCAGGACATTCCTCCAAGTTTGTCAGTATTTTCAGGGGATCCAGAAAGTTTACTTTATAAAGTTTGTCAATATATCCACCGGAGTATGTCAGTATTCCCCCAGAACATGATAATATTCCCTTGGAATGTATCCATTTTAAAAAATTCATTCAAGGGATGTGGGCTTCGCTGGCTAGACCAGCATTTATTTCCCATCCCTATTGCCCTTGAGAAGGTGGTGGTGAGCTGCCTTCTTGAGCCGCTGCAGTCCATGTGGTGTAGGTACACCCACAGTGCTGTTAGGGAGGGAGTTCCAGGATTTTGACCCAGCGATAGTGAAGGAACGGCGATGTATTTCCAAGTCAGGATGGTGAGTGGCTTGGAGGGGAACTTCCAGGTGTTGGTGTTCCCATGTATCTGCTGCCCTTGTCCTTCTAGATGGTAGTGGTTGGGGGTTTGGAAGGTGCTGTCTAAGGAGCCTTGGTGAGTTTCTGCAGTGCCCTGGAATGTGTCCAGGGTAATATTGGCACGTTCTGGGGGAATACTGCATGATTCCTAGCAAGAGCAGATCAGAGGCTAGAAATCCCTGAGGCGAGTAACTCTCCTCCTGACTCCCCAAAGCCTGTCCACCATCTACAACGCACAAGTCAGGAGTGTGATGGAATATTTCTCACCTGCCTGGATGAGTGCAGCTCCAACAACACTCAAAGCTTGACACTGTCCAGGACAAAGCAGCCCACTTGATTGGCACTCCATCCACCACCGATGCACAGTAGCAGCAGTGTGTATCATTTACAAGATGCACTGCAGGAATTCACCAAGGCTCCTCAGACAGCACCATCCAAACCCACGACCACTACCATCTAGAAGGACAAGGGCAGCAGATACTTGGGAACACCACCACCTGGAAGTTCCCCTCCAAGCCACTCACCATCCTAACTTGGAAATATATCGCCGTTCCTTCACTCTCACTGGGTCAAAATCCTGGAACTCCCTTCCTAACAGCACTGTGGGTTTATCTATACCATATGGACCGCAGTGGTTCAAGAAGGCAGCTCACCACCACCATCTCAAGGGAAATAGGGATGGGTAATAAATGCTGGCCCAGCCAGCGAAGCCCACATCCCATGGAATGTGTCAGTATTGTCCTCTAATGAGCCATTATTTGCAATATATCCCCAGAAGTGTGTCAGTATTTGTAGGATTCTGCTGAAATGTGTCAATATGTGGAGTAGGTACCCAACAGAAAAACTTAAAAACTGTGAACCTAAAGCACCATTTTGGAGATGTACCTACTGTGTAATCATGCCATCTAAATTTTGCATGTTCAATTTGTTTTCTGTATATGTGTGTACTTATATATTGATTGATTGTTTTAATTTCTCTCCAGTTTGTCTTTCTGACCTACCTGTTGGGAATAGCGTGGCTCGGAGTTTTTGGCTTTTCCGCTATCCCAGTCTTTATTTATTACAACATGTGGTCAACCTGTCAGACCATCAATTCTCCACCAGCGAATCTGACAATGATGATTGATGAGATTTGTGTGGACGTCCGACAGTACGGTAATGTAACATCCGATTTGTCCTTTGCCATTATCTGTTAGGAGCACCATCTGCATATGATTCTATTGGGAGAAATTAATGTGGCATTGCAAAATGATGACAGTATCTGCTGGCTGACTTGAGGCCCAGATTCATAGACCCATTCAGGAAAGTACACTTATATTGGCTTCAGCTTATTAAAAATCCCACTGAACCTATAGTGGCCAGTATTGCATTAGCACATTTGAAATCCCTCCTGGAAGGCAATGGGTGTGTTAGTACACATTAGCTCCAATGTAACAGACACAGACAATACAAGGTTGCACAATTCAATGCACATTGTAGTGCTGCTTGTTGTATTAGTCAATTAAAAAAAAGACCAGAGCTATATAAATCCACTATTTTCGTTCTACGCTGTCAATCATACAAACCACTTCCAGGTCAGAGTAAAAAGTCTGGAAAGTTCCTGTACCTGCTGTTGATACAAGTTTCAATCCAATATTGACGCACACATCAAGATATCATGGGTTGTGACTTGCACTCAGACTGCGCTTATACCTGCCAACCTTAATCTGATCCCTTGGTTGGTAGACAGTGCATCAGTCGGTCATTATAGTGGTAGGTAGTAATCTGCCTAAAGGTAGATTGTCTGTTCATTTCTCCACACCTCACGGTGTTGTGCTTTCCTCTTCAGTTGCTCATAACAGCCTCCCATTTTCACTTACAAATTGTCTAACATCGTCATTCTATTTCTCCCTGTTGGTCTACATCCCTCTAATCTTCCTTCAGTCACCTCCTTCAGCAAGTTCTCATGTCTTAGAATATAGTCAATCCAACCTTGTTGCCTTTTCTTGATGATATTCACTAACATCCAACATTTCCTCCTCCACCATCCTGAGATCTTCTTTGCTGTTGTGTTCTGTAGATCTCACCACCTTCACCAATGGAACTCCTCCTTTCTGTACTTCATCTAGTGCTCCTTTTATCATGGCTTCTGCATAGATGTTAGAGTAACGACGACAGTAGACAGCCTTGACTCACCCTGCAGCCGTCATTATAAAGAGCCTAATTTTCTAATTTTTACAAAAATGATCGTGCACTGGGCCAAACCCTGGATGCCCTGCACGGAGGAGGGAGAGGTTAGACAGTGCCCAGCTTTCTGAGGTAAATTCTGCCTCCCACTTTGACAGAGCTATAGGGAAGTAGATGATAAATGTCGATGAGCACCTTGGGAAACGTGTCCAAGTTAAGGTCCAAGGTAGAAAGAGACAAAATCTACAGCATTAGTTTAGAGTAGGGCAGATTTTAAAAAATGAGGAGTGAGCTTGTAGTGGGAAAAGAAATAGGCTCACGGGACTGTCAATCAACCATGTGCTTTTTTTTTTAACAGGACATTGCAAAAATGCAGCATAAATATATATACTATGTTGAGGATAAATAAAGAAGCTTGAAACAAATTAAAATTAAAGAAAAGGACATAAGGCTCCTGTGATATGCTAAAAATGAGAGAATATGAGAAAATAAAGAAAGGGATAAAAGAGTGCGTGGAAGGAGTGTAAGGGAACACCTCCTTCAAAAATATTGAGGTACAAAATAAGAAGAAATGCATTCAATAAATAAACTAATAAAAAAAGTTATTAAATGTGGGATGAAGCCATGGCGTGTAGCAAATTGGGTTAAAAACTGGTTAGAAGTCAGGGATGAGAGAGCAGGAGTTGGAAGTGGGTAACAGCATCACAATGATAAAAACAAAAAGCTAAAAGCTACTGCGGATGCTGGAAATCCAAAATCACAATGTTCTGTTGTGGGACCATGTGTGTTTTTATTTGCATAAATCATTTAAATGTAGAGCTAGAAATGTCTTGTCAGAATTTGCACACAATATTAAAATAGGGGACATGGTAACTAATTCTGAGGATCAAAGGCAGGTGCAAGGAAACCTCCTGCTGGTTACTACCTACCCCCCTCTCTCAGCTGATGAATCAATACTCTTCCATTTTGAATGCCACTTGGAGGAAGCACTGAGGGTAGCAAGGGCACAGGATGTACTCTGGGTGGGAAATTTTATTGTCCGTCACCAAGAGTGGCTCGGTAGCACCACTACTGTCCAAGCTGGCTGAGTCTTGAAGGACATATCTGTCAGACTGGAATTGTGGCAGGTAGTGAGAGAACCAACACGAGGGAAAGACCTACTTGACTTTGCCCTCACCAATCCACCCGGCACAGGTGCATCTGTCTGTGACAGTATTGGTAGGAGTGGCTATCACTACCAACGTCCCCCCCACCCCCACCCCGCAGTTCTTTTGGAGACAAAGTCCCATCTTCACTCTGAGGGCACCGCCCATCATGTTGTGCGCTAAATGGAATAGATTCAGAACAGATCTCGCAATTCAAAACTGGGCACTGTGGGCCATCAGCAGCAGCAGCAGAATTGTTTTAACCACAATCTTTAACCTTGTGGTCTGGCATATCCCTCACTCTACCATTAACATCAAGCCAGGGACCAGCTCTGGTTGAATGAGGAGTGCAGAGGTGCAAGTTAGGAGCAGCATCGAGTGTACCTAAAAATGAGTTTCCAACTCGGTGAAGCTAAAACCACATGCATGCTAACCAGCGAAGGCAGCATGCCATAGAGAGAGCTAAGCAATCCGACAACCAACAGAGCAGATCAAAACCCTGCCTGTCCTGTCACATTCATCCATGGATGGTGATGGACAGTTAGAAAAATGGGAGAAGGAGGCTCCATGACCATACTCAATAATGACAGAGCACTTGAGTGAAAAAAATAAGGCTGAGGCATTTGCAATTATCACAGCCAGAAGTGCTGAATGGATGACCCATTTTAGCCTTCCCCTGAGATCCCAACCATTGCAGAAGCTGGTCTTCAGCCCAGCTTGATTCACTCTACTTGAAAGCAAGAAACAGCTGAACACGAGCACATTAGGCCCCTCTAGCCTGCTCCACCATTAAGCAAGAATCTGGCGTAAAGACATTAAAGAGACGAGATTACGAACTACTCAATACAGAGAGCTTAATTTTTTTAAAAAATGGAAGTGCAAGTTCAAAACCATTTCGAACAGTTTGAAGACCAAGGAAATCATTCAATATGGGAAATGTTCAAAGCATCAGTGAGAGACAAGAGAAAAAAAACAAATATGGATGACAGATGAAACATTGGACCTGATGGAGTACAGAACAAAGGTGAAGCAAATAGATCAATGGAAATATCAGGAATTGGATAAAAGGATCCAACAAAATTTGAAGAGAAAGAAAAATAGCTGATCAAAAAATGTGAAGGAATAGAAAAAGGTTAAAAAACAGGCTCAAGAACAATACTTAAAAATATTAGGGAAATGACAGGAAAAGTTGGGTGTACATCTGGTGGGTGCAACAAAGGGAAACACGGGGACGTTATCATGGAAAGTGACCACATGCTTGCAAGATGAACTGAACACAGGCTTCTCTGAGGACCATTGACAAGAAGAAAAGCCAACAATCAAGAAAGCTATGGGTGGTCCAAAGATCATGAAAGACAAAGTAAGAACAGCAATAAATAAGATGAAAAACAATAAAGCTAAAGGTCCAGATGAAATAATCACTGAGCAGATTAAAAGTTTAGAGGAATTTGGAATAGATAAACTTAGTTATATTTAGTGAAGTTTATGACGTGGGAAAAATCCCAGAAGACTTAAGTAAACCAATACTTTTTGCACTCCCTGAAAAGCCTGGAGCAATTGAATATGAATTCCATCATACACTCAGTTTGATGAGCCACATTACCAAGACCCTTCTTCGAGTACTGATGAATAGGGCCAGGGGTGAGATAAAGCCAGAAATGTCAGTTCTTCAGTATGGTTTTGTAGAAGAGAAAGGAACGAGAGATGTTATCTTTATGGGTACACATGCTATCAGAAAGAGCCATAGAGATGAATAAAAGACGTATTCATCATATTTTAGTGATCATAGCAAGGCATTTGATAAGGTAAAACATGAAGAACTGATGAGCCTGTTAGAGTCTCTCGATCTTGATGGCAAGGATCTTAGAATGATAAGAAATCTTTATTGGGAACAAACTGCAGCTGTAACGGTTGAGAACAATCGAAACAATTATGTGAAGATTAAAAGAAGGGTCAGACAGTGGTGTGTTTTCTCCCCAGACTTATTCAGTTTTTATAGTGAAAATGTTCTTGGAGAGATTAAAAGCCTTCCTGGGTTATTAGTTGGAGGTTACACCTTAATAATATAAGATGCACTGATGACACCATTCTTATTGCCGACTCTGAAGAGAAACTGTAAAATATTTTGGATAGAGTACTGAGCAATGCTAGAAAAAAGGGCTGAGCATGAATTGTAAAAAAAAAACAAAAAGTCTAATAGAGTCCAAAAAGAAAATCAGACCAGAATGTAAGATCACAGTGAAGAATGGAAAGGTCATACTGGTAGACAAACTTTGTTACCTAGGAAGTATGTTAACATCGGATGGAAAGTGCCACCAAGAAATAAGACAAAAGACTGGAATGGCCAAGATACATTTTAAAAAATGTAAAAAGATTATAATCAACACAAGGTTATCCATGAAAACAAAGCTGAGAATCCTGGAATGCTGCATCAATCTTGACATAAGGAAGCGAGTGTTGGATGATCAGTGAAGTAATTAAGAGAAGAATTGAAGCTGCAGAGTTGTGGTTTTTGAGGTGAATAATGAGGATATATTGGGCAAGCCACGCTATCAATGAAGAGGTGCTGGTAAAATCTGAGACCAGTTAACTCTGGTGACCAAGTTCAGAAAGAGCTTGAATTTCTTGGACACGTAATAAGAAATCATGATTTAGAAAGTCTGATGCTGATGGGAAGGAGCAATGATGAAAGATATCAAGGTAGACAAAGAATGATATTTTTAAAGAGCCTTGCAAACTGGATGAGTGTCCCACCAACAAAGATGATCCACACCCCGATAGCAAGATTAACATGGTTGACAACAACCTCTCAGGGTGATACTTGAAGAGAGAGACAGAGATTCATGTACAACTTAAAGAAATCAATATGAGTAAAGAATTAGTGTTGTAAAAATTATTGGGATTAAGTGACGACAAATCCCTGGACCGGACGACCTGCATCCTTGAGTTTTAAAAGAGATAACTGCAGAGATAGTGGATGCATTGCAGAATTCCAGAGGATCTAAAACAGTTCTGAAGGATTGGAAGGTTGTCCACCTAACCCTGCTATTTAAAAGGTGGAAGAGACAAAACTAGTTAGTCCATCAGTGGTAAGCAAAATGTCAGAATCTATGAATAGGGTCTTTCTGAATGTAAACATTTCCCAGTTTCTCACCATTCAAAAAATATTCTGCTTTACCCTGTATTATTTTTCCTACCAAAGTGGATCACTTCATACAGTGCCACATTGTAATCCAGCTGCCATGTTCTTGCCTGCTCACCCAACCTGTCTGTATCCCTCTGCAACCCCTTTGTGTCTATCTCACAGCTTACCTTCCCAATTAAACTTGTAAAGTCAGCAAGCTTGGACACATTACACTCAGTCCCCTCGCCTAAGTCATTAACATAGATTGTAAATACTGGAGGCTGAATTACTGATTCTTACAGCAGCCTGCTAGTTACAGCCTGTGAACCATGAAAAATGTCCAATTTCTTCCTATCCTTTATTTTCCATCCATTAACTAATCCTCAATCCATGCTAATATGTTACTCCTAATCTCATGGGTCTTAATTTTTTGGAATAACCTCTTATGTGCATTTTATCAAACACTTTTTGAACATCCAAATTCACTACATCCACTGATTCCAGTGAGTTTAGGTCCTCAAAAAAACTCAACAAATTTGTTAGAAATGATTTCCCTTCCGAAACCTGTGTTGACTCTGCTAATCGTATCATGATGTTCCAAGTGCCCTGTTACCACAACCCTATTCATAGATTCTGACATTTTGCTTACCACTAGTTTTGTCTCTTCCACCTTTTAAATAGCAGGGTTATGTGGTCAACCTTCCAATCCTTCAGAACTGTTTTAGACCCTCTGGAATTCTGCAATGCATCCACTATCTCTGCAGTTATCTCTTTTAAAACTCGAGGATGCAGGTCGTCAGGTCCAGGGATTTGTCGTCACTTAATCCCACTAATTTTTACAACACTAGTTCTTTACTCATATTGATTTCTTTTAAGTTGCTCATTCTCACTTGGCCCTTGATTTTCCATTATATCCAGTATTTATTCTGTGTCTTCTACTGTGAAGACAGATACAAAGTATTTGTCCTTTTCACTGGATACAGCAAATCCTGGCTGTAGTGCTGAAAACTTGTGCTTGAAAATCAGCTGTGCCTCTAGATATGCTGTTCCAGTACAGCTACAACACTGGCATCTACCCAGCAATGTGCATTCTTTTTTTCCCGAAAGCAATCTTTATTCATAAAATATCTAAAAGTACATTCCAAAACATTTCAAATTTGACGCTATGGTAAGTACAATAATATTCAACTTCGCTCCATAGAGTGTGTTGTGCTCGGAGGTACCTCACTCAATACAATTGCAATATATGTCAAGCATACAGCCTGAGGGGGTTCTACACGGTTACCGACCCCTCAGTGCACTATGTCTGAAAGGCCTTGGCTGGTGGCCTTTCCATTGTGCCTTTGTGGCATCTGCCCAAAGCTTTTGTGCGTCTCTCAGCAGGCAGTCCTGGACCTTGGAATGTGCCAGTCTGCAACACTTGTTCACGAGATTAGGAGTAACATATTAACATGGATTGAGGATTAGTTAATGGATGGAAAATAAAGGATAGGAAGAAATTGGACAATTTTCATGGTTCACAGGCTGTAACTAGCGGGCTGCTGTAAGAATCAGTAATTCAGCTTCAACTACTTACAATCTACATTAGTGGCTTAGATGAGGGGACTGAGTGTAACGTATCCAAATTTGCTGACCTTACATTGAAGACAAACAGGTTTCAGGCAGACCAAAGAGCGTCTTTCACTAAGTTGATGATCCTCCAACAGCAGTTGATGTTTAGTCTTGGTGTGCATACCTGGGAAAAGCTCAAAGAGCTTTGTAGCTCCAAGTTGCTCGGGGTGAACCACTGCATCTCTCCCTTCCTTTGCAAAGGAACATTTCAACCACAGCCGCTTTGAGGCCAGCGTGAGGTAGTGATGAGACTCCAGGCGTGCATGAAGGATCTGACGTGGAGTGCCCTTCTCACCACCAGCCAAACTACATCTTGGTGTTGGTTTGAAAGTTCTAGCGATGAGGCATTCTGCCAAATGACTTTGACAGTCCCCTCAGGGAACCATCCAACAAGATCCACCACCTCCATTTCCCACAGGGTCTGTAGGACGTTACGTGCAGACCACTGCCTGATGGACTTATAGTCTATGCAGCCGCTCATGAAGGTGGCCATCAGTGTGAGGACAACATTGGATACAGGGTATCCTTGTGGACATGGTCCATCTTTGATCTCCAGATAAAGTGGAAGATGACTTGGGTGACTCTGCGGTGCAGGATCGGAGTATGGGACAGGCCTGCACCGCGTACAACAACACCGAGAGCACCTCACGCCTGATGATCAGGTTCTTACCCACAATAGAGAGGGAGCGTCACTCCCACATGCATCGTTTCTACCTCCCCTTGGCTATACGCTCTTCCCAGTTTTTGTCACAAGCCCCCGATTCTCCAAACCATTTCCCCAACACCTTTTAAGTATTCTGACCTGATAGTGAAGGGGACAACGTATCAGTCAGCTCAGTTCCTAAAGAACTTTTGCTCGTTCTTGTCACGACTTACCTTGGCTTCCAAGGCCAATTCAGACAGGTTGCAGATGCTATTAGAAGATGACAACATCTTCCAAATATAGGGAGGCTTTGAACTGTGCACCCCCTCTGCCTGGGATCGTCACCCCTCTTTTACCCACGTCCTTCCTGATGGACTCAGCAAAAGGTTCTATGCAACACACGAATAAGTAGAGAAAGGGTGACCCTGCCTGACTCCAGATTTGATTGGAAAGCTTTCCGATTCGCACACATTGATTGAAAGTGCATTACTAATGTTAAATTGCCCACTGTGCCCTGTTCACAAAAAGCAGGACAAATCCAATCTGACCAATTCCTGCCTGACCAATCTACTCTCAGTCATCAGTAAAGTAACAATGCATTGGCACTAACTCTTTAACAGCCTGCTTACTGATACTTGCTTTAGGTTCATCCAGGAGCACATGGCTGCACAAACCATTAGAGCCTTGGTCCAAACATGGACAAACGAGCTGAACTCCAGAGGTGAGGTGATAGTGGCTGCACTTGACAACAAGGCAGCATTTAACCAAAGGTGGAATCAAGGATCCCCAGCAAAACTGAAGTCAGTGGGAACCAGGGGAAGATTCAGCACTGTTGGAGTCATACCTAACACAAAGGGAGATAGTTGTGGTTGTTGGGTATCAATTATCTCCGCTCCAGGAAATCACTGCAGGAGTTCCTCAAAGCAGTGTCCTAGACCTTCCATCCATCATGAGGTCAAAAGTGGGGAAGTTTGCTAACAATTGCACAATTCTATTTCAACTCCTCAGATATTGAAGCAGTCTGTGTCCGCATGAAGTAAGACCTGGACAACAAGTTTGGGAAGATAAGTGACCAGTAACATTCAGGCCATCGAGGTACTTGACATCCTGGGGGTCACCATTGTCTAGCAATTGCACTGGACCAGTCACATAAACGCTGTGGCTACAAGAATAGGTCAGAGGCTGGGAATTCTGTGGAGAGTAACTCACCTCCTGACTCCCCAAAGCCTGTTTGCCATCTACAAAGTGCAAGCCAGGAGTGTGATGGAATACTCTGTGCCTGCCTGGATGAGTGCAGCTCCAACAGCACTCAAGAAGCTCAACATTAACCAGGGCAAAGCAGCCCACTTGATTGGCACCCCATCCACCACCTTAAAATATTCACTCCCTCCACCACTGACGCACATTGGCAGCAGTGTGTGTACCATCTGCAAGATGCACTGCAGCAACTCACCAAGGCTTCTTCGACTGTATCTTCCAAACCCACGACCTGTGTCACCTAGAAGGACACGGGCAGCAAATAGCTGGGAGCACCACCACCTGTAAGCCCCCCTCCAAGTCACTCACCATCCTGGCTTGGACCCGAATTGTTGTTCCTTCACTGTTGCTGGGTCAAAATCTGGAACTCCCTTCCTAACAGCACTGAATGTATCTACGCTACATGGTCTGCAGCAGTTTAAGAAGTTGGTTCACCATCACCTTCTCAAGGGCAATGAAGGACAGGCAATAAATACTGGCTTTACAGCAACATCCACATCACATGAAAGAATATAAAAGTTGAGAAGATGCTGAAATGGGGAAGTAAGTAGCAGATGAAACGCACTGTCAGTAAAGGCAGTACAATTTAGTTGAAAAATGAGTAATTATGCTGGATGATGTGGAGGAACAAAGGCACTTGGAGATTGCAGGGCTGGGTGACAGCTTTACAAAACCTTAAAAGAAGCATGCCAAGTGGATAAGGCTATTAAAAAATGCTAATAGAATACTGGACATTATGGCAAGATATAAAATATAAAAGTCAAATATAATGGCATATCTCCAAATTAACAGAAGGCTGCCAGGCCCTCTAGACTCCTGCTCAGAAGGTTGTGGAGCAGAGAGCTATGGAAGTCAATGCCAGGAATCAAGGCCTGAGGATGTAGCGCTGCAATAAATTCAGAGATCTCATCAGTGGTCAAGCTCAGCGTGCATCTTTTTTTTATTCATTCATGGGATGTAGGCATTGCTTGCTGGGCCAGCATTTATTGCCCATCCCTAATTGCCCTTGAGAAGGTGGTGGTGAGCTGCCTTCTTGAACCACTGCTGTCCATGGGGTGTAGATACACACTTAGTGCTGATAGAAATGGAGTTGATTTTGATCCAGCAACATTGAAGGAACGGCAATTTCATTCCAAGTCAGGATGGTGCGTGACTTGGGGGGGGAGTTGCAGGCAGTGGTGTTCCCATGTGTCTGCTGCCCTTATCCTTCTAGGCGGCAGAGGTCAAGGATTTGGAAGGAGCCTTGGTGAGTTGCTGCAGTGCATCTTGTAGATGGTACACACTCCTGCCACTGTGCGTCGGTGGTGGAGGGAGTGAATGTTTTAAGGTGGTGGATGGGGTGCCAATTAAGTGGTCTGCTTTGTCCTGGATGGTGTCGAGCTTTTTGAGTGTTGTGGGAGCTACACTCATCCAGGCAAATGGAAAGTATTCCATCACACTCTTGACTTGTGCCTTGTAGATGGTGGACAGGATTTGGGGAGTCGGGAGGCGAATTACTGCAGAATTCCCAGCCTCTGACCTGCTGTCGTAGCCACAGTATTTATATGGCTGGTCCAGTTAAGTTTGGGGTCAATGGTAACCCCCAGGATGTTGATAGTGGGCGATCTAGTGATGGTGATGCCATTGAATGTCAAGGGGTGATGGGTTGGATTCTCTCTTAATGGAGATGGTCATTGTCTGGCACTTGTGTGGTACAAATGTTACTTGCCACTTATCAGCCCAAACCTGAATGTCATCCAGGTCTTGGTGCATATGGATATGGACTGCTTCCATATGTAGCAAATCCTGCCAACTGAACCACCAGCCTGAGCCAACTGTCAATTTGCCACACTCCCATCACTTTCTTTACCCCAGAGGGCTGTGGATGCTCCATGTGCATTTATGGCTGAGGTAGAAGAATTATTTGGTCTTTGAGGAAATCGAGGGATATGGGGAGTGGGTGGGAAAGTGGAGCTGAAGCCTAAGGTCAGCTATGATCACATTGAATGGCAGAGCAGGCTTGACGGGCTGAATGGCCCTCTCCTGCTCCTATTTCTTATGTCCTTACTCACCTATCAACAATCTCTATTAATCAGGGCTTGAACTTCACATCCATAGCTTCGGTTCAACCTCACAAGCTTAGCTCTGCGTCAAGCCTCACACCCACATCTCACGGTTGGCACACGCTGCAGGTCATTGAAACAAGACAACCACATCACCCAGACACATTGCACCACTCATTGACATAATTCCTTCTCTCTTCCAGGACATGGTGGCCCCCAAGGCAGCAGGAACTAACCAAGAGAGGACAGTGAGCCTGCAGCTTCTAACCTGTACGGAGGAGACAGTGCTGGCCATTATTGGGATGGCCATGCCTGAGGTTGGAGACAGTGGAAGCGTCTCCAGGAAGTACTGGAGAATATGATACCCTCATATCTAATCCTCCTCCTCACGTCTCACCTCCGCCCCCATCCCAGATTCTTATCTGATTTGCAAGCTGCGGATGGTATAAGCATTGCACCTCTTACTTCCCCCTGCTCCCCGCGCCACATCCTTACATTCGCACCGTTCTGCTTTCAGGTATTCAAGAAAATGTTATTCCAGTTCTGAGGAAGGGTTATTGACCTGCTGTCTCTCTTCAAGATCGGCCTGATCCCCTGACAATTTCCAGCATTTCGCCTTTTTACCCCAAGAAGTGCAACTTGGCCAGGCAGTAGAGGAGCAGCAAGAAGACAAGGGATGATGAAGATCACTTGGTCTCTCCCTCGCAGCCGCCAGCTCAAATACTGACACATTGTGGGTGGGATTTTTCCAGCCCCGCCCGCTGCTGGGATTGTCTGGACTTTTGTCTGGGACCCCGCGGTGGGTCCCATCACAGCGGACCCCGAAAAATGCAGCCTGCATGTAATTTAGAGGTTAACATGGACGTGAGACACTGGAAAGGAGCGACCTGCAGCTAGGGAAAGGGGGCAAGGCTGGCACAGGCCCCAGCTCACCACAGGGCACGACTGCACAGCGGCTCTGCCACAGAGAACTCAGATGAACACTTTGGTGGCGCAGCGTACAGAAGATGGGTACGCAGGACAAAATGATCCAGCCGTTGTGAATCATGTCAGAAAGCCTCTGGTTAATGTCAGGAAGCATGCAGGAGTCTGGCATCAGCCTGGCACAGGGTTTGTCGCATAGCCTGGAGCCCATCCTTCCCAGCACAGGGGTGGTGGCCAGTTCTATTCCCGTACTTGTGGACCCGACCATAATGTAGTGTTTGACGGCCGATGTTGCATCTTCCATTGCAGCACAAGCAGCAACCACCCAGCACCCGAGTGCCACAGGAGAAGCTCCGACTGAAGTCACGCAAGGTCGCCTCGCAGCAGTGCAGGCTTGGACTGCTGCCATCATAGCCCCGGGGGCCTGGCAGAGGCTGGGTGGAACACAAACCTGTTGTCCTCTTTCAGGGACACAGCATTTGTCCTCCCACCACTACCACTCCACCAGTGCCCATGCCGTTGCCTGCCAGTCTGCCAGCCCAGGCCACTGCCGCCCTTGCCAAGGTGATGCAGTCAGAAGCCGAGCATGCTAGGCCCAGAACTGACCCCAGTTCACACCCAAGGCCACCTGTTGCCTCCTCTGCTGAAAGTCAGCAGCCCTCCAGCTGCCGTGTTGCAGCCACTGGGGTAGCTCTATGTACGAGGACTAGGACAGCCAAAGGCAGACGGAAGACAGCCACGAAGGGAATGCACAAGGGGTGACTATTGACTTTCATATGCAAAATGGGATGATTCCATTTCTAAACTTGTTTTGGAATATTTGTTTTATATTGGCTTTTATTTCTGCATTGTGCCCAACTGTAATGCTCAATAAGAGAGGGAAGGTGAGATTGAGGTTAGGGAATGGGAATTGGGGTTGTAGTTACTGGTATCAGGTTGGGATGAGTTCTTCCTGGACAGCCAATTCAACAAGTTGAGGCTGCCTCCTCTCTCCCTCCTTAACTGTTTACCTGGTGGTAAGGGCTGTGCTTTCATGATGATGATGAGGTCGTGCAGCATGCAGCAAACCCTGCCAAACCCTGACACACGCTCTGCTGTTTACTGCATGGCTGCACTGTTGCAGACAGGACAGAGGAAGCATTATTTCAGCACGCCAGTGGTTTCCTCTGTCACCTTTTCTGTGGCAGCATGGCTTTCATTTTGTGCATGCGGTGCACTTGTGTGTGGGTGTTGCACATCGGAGTCATCAGCCATGTGGTCAGAGGATAGGCCTTGTCACCCAGTAACCACCCTTTAGTCTGCCATGAGGGTTTGAATGCTGATGGTAAGCGCACTGGCGCTGACAACATCATAACCGCCAAGATACCAGGCATTGACTTGCATAACTCTCTGCTGATGGCCACACGCTATCTGGACATTAAGGGAGTGAAATCCTTTTTGGTTGCAGTGTAGGGTGGAGTTGGCTTATGACACCTGCAAACTGATTTGTGTGAAGTCAGTGTCACCCTGCACCATGGGGAAGTCTGCAATCCTAGTGCAGCCACGTGCTGGCTCTGTCTGTTAATCTCTGGCGAGAGAGAGACTGAGATGTGGTCAGCTCTCAGTGAATGCACAGCCTCCGTTCACAACATGGATGAAAAACTGAAAGATTTTGCCAATAACTCCAGCCCAGAAGAAACCGGATGTATAGAAATGAATTTCCATGCTCACTCTCACAGGCAATGCTGTCCTTCCCCCTGCACTGAGGGTTGTCATTTGGCTGCAGCAGGTTTCACCTTTCACTGAGGATGTCCTTATTGAGTACACATGTTGTATATATTTGTCACTGCGGTTCAGGTAGGAGAGCCCTTCTCCCCATCCTCCTCCTCCCTCTTTATCCTGCTCTGCACCTCCTCTGCTCATTCTCCAAATCCTGCCGTACCCCAAAGGAATACTGACTAATGCTCATGTGTCTGGGAGCCACTGATTGGTGAAGAAGCTTTCAAGTCTGCTAAAACTCCTTCAGCACCTACCACACCACCCATGTTGATTTTTGCAACTTGGAAACAATGATAGAAAGCACCAAACACTAGTACAATTGAAGCAACAATTAGGAGTAATCAACCAGTAAATAGCTGATGACCCCTTTCCATAGCGCTGGTGGTGGGTCCTTCCCTGTTGCTGAATGGATGTTCGGTTGTGCAAGGTTAAGAGAGAGCATTAGTTGGAACGTTAAACTCCAAAATGGCGGCGCTGGTTTCATGCTGATTGACGCCATGAACTGCTTGCTCCACAGCCATCTGACAGCGTTTACTGCACGCACGCTAACTATGCGATTCACCCCAAAAGTGGACAGGAATGCTGCGGATACCATTTTGGAGGTCGAAGGATACTTGTCTCACTCAAAAAGAGGGCACAACAATTCCAGTTTTGCACTGATCGCTCCGAAGTGGCTTCTTCCAAGCTAAACTAATTCTTTCCATGAAGGTTTCATGGAATATGCGTTAAATCCAACAGAGAAGCACCTTCTATTATTCTTCACAGAATGCTTCTTCAACCCCTGTATCCTATCCCCTCAAAATGACTTATTAGGAGATTTAATGTGATGTTTAAAAGTCAAAGAATTCTTAGTGATTCTTATTTTTTTAAATCTGGCCACGTCAGTCTTATTTTGAAATTGTGAACGATGATGGTTTTGTTGGTGGTTGCTGCCTCGAATGAATACGGTGGAAGGTTTTAGTCTTGGGCCACAGCATGTTTTGTCAGAGAGTCAGAAAAGATTAGAAACATGAAGTGTATTTTACATTGCTGCCCAAATCATGTCTACTCCACTGAGTCGGACAGTCTAATGCAGATAGATTAACGTGCAGAGTTGATGCTGAGACTGCCCCTCGTGATCCATTGATAACTGTATCTTCACTAAGAATAATTCTCAGCACATACAATGGGCCTCATTACCTCCTCCTGTGGTGGTGCCTCGAGTGAGTCAAGAGGCAACGGGGTTAAAAAAATATCGATGGGAATTCTTTGTAACCGGATTTTTTTTGTTTTTTTTTGAAAAAGCGTTGGGATTCCTTCTTTAAAATAAACGGCCACCACACACACACAACCTCCTGGAACAGGATTAAAACAAAATCAGCAGTGAGTGGGCCCCTTAATGATGGATGCAGGTCTGAGGCACAGGAGCTTTCCAGCTGACCTTTGCACTCTTAACGGGGCCACAAATCATGTTTCACCTCCGACTGCAATTGCTCCACCTACAGGTCATGTTTAAAACTGTTCACATCTCTCGCTGTGCTCACCCCTTGGATTTTTCTTTAAACTAAGACATTCAAGTTTATATTTTTAACTTTTAAATATTCACCTTGGATTATAGATGCTTCAGGTTTCCTGAAACTGCTGTGACGCCAGATAAAAGGAGAAAGAGTTTGCATTTATATAGCCCCTTTCACAACTTCAGGATACCCCAAAGAGCTTTACAACAACTTCAATTCGTTTGACGTATAGTCACTGTTGCAATACAGAAAACATACAGTAAGCTCCCATAAACAGCAACGTGATCGTCTGTTTTTAGTAATGTGGGTAATTTACTAGCATATCAGGGCAAACTCCACTGCTTTTCTGTGCTATGGGATCTTTTACAGTCACCTGAGAGGACAGACAGGGTCTCACGTGAACACTTCACCTGAGAGACAGCAACTGCACTGAAATCTTAGCCTAGATTTTACACTCAAGTCTCTCGAGCTGGCTTTGAACCCACAACCTTCTGGCTCAGAGACAAGAGTGCTATCGCTGAGTTACAGCTGACACTATAAACAGGCATTCGTTGCTCCCAACGCGGTCTCCTCTACATTGGAGAGACCAAACGCAAACTAGGCGACCGTTTTGCGGAACACCTGCGGTCTGTCCGCAAGAAAGACCCAAACCTCCCTGTCGCTTGCCATTTTAACACTCCACTCTGTTCTCTTGCCCACATGTCTGTCCTTGGCTTGCTGCATTGTTCCAGTGAAGCCCAACGCAAACTGGAGGAACAGCACCTCATCTTCCGACTAGGCACTTTACAGCCTTCCGGGCTGAATATTGAATTCAACAACTTTAGATATTAAACTCCCCCTCCCCCCATCCCCACCCCGTTTCTATCCCCCTCACACCCCCCGCTTTATTTATTTTTTTTTCAATAATTTATATAGATTCTTCTTTCCCCACCTATTTCCATTATTTTTAAATCTAAAACTAAAACCTTGTTAGCCTTTCCACCCCACCCCCACTAGAGCTGTACTTTGAATATCCTGTCCTCCATTCTTAATTAGCACTTTTCTCAGACAAAACACCTCTTTGACCCTTTTGTCTGTGACATCTTTTGATTATCTGCTCATCTCCACAATCACCACACCCTCAATGTGTCTCTCTCCCCCCACCCCCACCCCCCCACCCCCCCGCCCCCCCCCCACCTTAAACCAATTTATATTTCTCCCTTCTTCTAACTATGCTTCAGTTCTGCCGAAGGGCCATGAAGGCTCGAAACGTTAACTGATTTCTTCTCCGCCGATGCTGCCAGACCTGCTGAGTTTTTCCAGGTAATTCTGTTTTTGTACTATAAACAGGGGCAGGACTGGCTTTGCATATAAATGTAAATCAATAGATTGAGGCCCTGTATAAAAGTAAAGCTAAGGTTGAGGAACTCAGCTCCAATGTGCTCAACTTTCGGGTGGTGGCTTTTGTCTTTGATTTCCAAATATTGTTAATTGAATGAGGAAGTTTTGAGTGAGATTTGAACATCACCACCTGGTGGAACATTCAAACTGGAAACAGGACTATCAACGGAACAAATTTAGCAATCAAGTCTGTAACATTAGTATACATAATTTGATGTCTACCTGGAGTTTAATATCCATTTCAGACATTCCAAAGGCAAAGGGGGCATTTAATGCCGGTGCCTGATACTGGAAGCAGCAGAGAGAGGAACAGAGGGGTTTCAATCACATTACCGTGAGGTTACCCTTCAGAGGCCCACACATTCTGACTGGAATGGAGAAGCCATCATGACACAATAAGAGGTTAATGGTGGCTATTCACTTTGACTTTCTACAAATTAAGATGTGATCTTCCCTCTTTTCCTTTGCGAAACATGGAGACAAGGTGTCTGCAAATCCCATTGTAGGTTTTAGTCCATCCTTAAACAATAAGGTGTCTGAATTTCGCAAGTGGGTGTAAGGTTCCTTCTCTTAGGTCCATATTTAATTAGGTATTGGTCGCAATAAACTCTTACTTTCTCCATTTCAAATGCCAAAAGTCACATGATATGCTACAGCCATCTTAACAGCTTTTGTGTTTTAAAATAGAGCTTTAAAATTTCTAATATGTTCATGCCTTCACTGGGCATGACAGTGGTCCTGAAAAAAATGAAGCTGAACTAATGCGCTGGAGAATGTGCAGCCTGGTAGTGAAGAGACTTGCATTACGCTATTTGAGCAGAGTGTAATTTTAAACTGGACATTTTGTATTTGTCCCACATGTGGGAAAAAAAATCTGTATAAACATCTAGACAGTTAATTTGGAAAATGGTGCATAATGCCATCTTCCAGAGTGTCTTCAGGAGAGAACTAAAATGCTATGAGCACTAATCCTCCAGAAATGCAGCTCCTGAAGTTTACATATGGCTGCAGCTTCTGATCCATATGTGGAGGACCACTTATGGGGTTTATGTCAAAACTGCTGTAAGAGGTAGCAATTCATTAAGGTACTCCAAAATAATATATCATGGTGAAAAGTGCAAGAAATTTGCCATGTCAAAGTTGTTAACCAACAGTACACACAATTTGGGAAAAGATGTGAGGAATGAGTTTTTCTTCACATGTGGATTTTATTGTCTCACTGTAGATAATGCAACATTTCCACGTCAGTAATCATTTCTGTTTAGGGTTTTTTTTTCTACATTAGGTCACAACCTCTGATTGAAAGCAGCTGCAGTTTTGATTATTAAATACCAGACTTCCATTTCCTGTTAGATTAACAATCAATTTTAAAATACAATTCCATATGACTCGAAGGACAGAACAATTATACATTTTTCACATAAAAGTGCAGTAAGTACTTACATTAAAACCGAAGGAATTCAAGTCATACAGCCCTTAGGGGCTACCCAGGATGAAAATCTGGATTCATAATAGACTGCTTCTATTTTTGCATCACTGGTCAACAGCCTCTAAGAACAATTCATCATTGTTCAGATATTGTGATTTTTGCCTTTGAATAGCAGAGCATTAGTTTATGCTTCACCCACTAGCCCCAGGATTCCAGTCCGGATTCTTTCAGTGAGTTGAATAGTTTTGAAAGAGTTTGGTTCTCTAATAGAATAACAAGGCAGTTTTTGTGATAATTATTAAATCGCTGCAACATTTGCTAAAATTAATGATAGGTTTAGAACATATTTGTACATTGTGTATCGATCTGAAAAGTGTGAATTTGACAAGGTCTGAATTGCTTTCAGAATAAAACCAGAAAATGCTGGGAAAACTCAGCAGCTCTGCAGCATCTGTGGAGAGAGAAACAGAGTTAACGTTTCGAGTCCGTATGACTCTTCTGCAGAGCTGAAGAGAAGTAGAAATGTGATGGATTTTATACTGTTTAAGAGGGGGGTGGAGCAAAATAGAAGGTCAGGGATAGGTGGGAGCTAAGGAGAAATTTGACAAAGATGGCATGGACACAGGGCAAAGGGAGTGTTAATGGCAGTGTTAAAGATTAAAGAAGGTGCTGATAGCCCAGCGAGATGGTTAAACACCATTTTCCCTTAAGAAATCAATGCTGGCTCTTCCTAATCGACCCACATTTTTCTATGTGACTATTAATTCTATCACATATAATTGTTTCTAGAAGCTTCCCCACCACTGAAGTTAAAGTGACTGGTCTGTAATTGCTGGGTTTATCCTTGCAACCTTTTTTGAACAAGGGAATAATGTTTGCAATTCTCCAGTCCTCTGACGCCTCCCCTGAGTCTAGGGAAGGCTGAAAGATTATGGCCAGTGCCCCTGCAATTTCCACTCTCACTTCCTCCAATATCCATGGATGCATCTCACCCAGTCCTGGTGCCTTGTCAAATTTAAGTGCAGACAGTTTATCCAGTACCTTCTCCTTATCAATTTTGAACCCTTCTAGTGACAGAGTCTCCTCCTCTGTCACCAAGGCCTCGGTAGCATCTGCTTCCTTGGTAAAGATAGATGCAAAATATTCATTTAACATCTCAGCCATGCCCCTTGCCTCCATTTTAACTTTTAAAGACCGTTTTACTATTTATATGCCTATAGAAGACTTTGGGATTCCCCTTTATGTTGGCTGCCAGTCTTTTCTCATAATCCCACTTCCCTTCTCTTAGTTGCTTCTTCACCTCCCCTCTGAACCTTTTGTATTCAGCTTGGCTGTCAATTGTATTTTCTACCTGACACCTGTCATAAGCACACTTTTTCTTCTTTATCTTAATTCCTGTCTCCTTTTTCGTCAAGGGAGCTTTGGATTTGTTTGGCCTACCTTTCCCTTTCGAGGGAATATACCTTGACTGTGCATGAACCATTTCTTCTTTGAAGGTAGCCCATTGTTCAGTTACAATTTCCCCCCCCCAACCTTTGGTTCAAGTCTTTCCGGCCCAGCTCCATTCTTGCCCCATTGAAGGCGGCTCTCCCGCAGTTAATTATTCTTACTCTGGATTGCACATTGTCCTTTTCTACCATCATCCTAAACCTTATGATACAATGATCACTGTCTCCTAAATGTTCCCCCGCTGTCACTTGATCTACTTGGCCCACCTCGTTTCTAAGAACCAGGTCCAACAGTGCCTCCTTTCTTGTTGGACTGGACACTGCTTTAGAAAATTCTCCTGAACACACTCCAGGAACTCTTGCCCCTCTCTGCCTTTTACACTACCACCACCACCCCAATCTATATTAGTCCCCCATTATAATTACACTATCGGCTGGGATTTTCCAGCCCCCTTGCAGGCGGGATCCACCGTGGGTGAGACGACGCCCCAACCAGAAGTCCGTTGACTTGCAGCGGGACCAGAAGATCCCAGCAGCGGGCGGGAGCGGAAAATCCCGCCCGGAACGTTTGTAACTCTCTCTAATTTTCCTGCAGATTTATTTCTCTACGTCCTTCCCATTTGTTGGTGGCCTATAGAATAGACTCATTTTGTGATGTTGTGACTTACTGTAAAAGCAATTAACTTTGTGCACAGGGAACAACACTGGGAACAGGCAATGGAGACTGAACCATGAAGGGAGCCATAAAGGGCAAAGAGGGGCAAGAGTTCCTAGAGTGTATTCAGGAGAATTTTCTAAAGCAGTGTCCAGTCCAACAAGCTTGGTTGAAGAGATGGGTTTTCTGAGATGAAGTGGAAGGGAGATTTAGAGAGTGAGTCCCAGATAGAGGACCATTGATAGTTCTGTCACCATCTGACAAAGTGGTGGAGGGGGTGGGGAGAGAGGGAGGAATACACCATCAACCAGTGTCAGAAGAATGGAACATCTGGGAGAGGATAATGGGCTGGGGGAAATTTCAGACACAGGAGACCATGGAGAGCTTTCTAAATGAGAATAAGGTATTATAATTTGAAGCATAAGGGACTAGGGAGGCAGACAAGGTCAGTGAGAATAGAGGTGATGGGCAAATTAGACATTCTACAGAACAGGAGACACGTGACACTGTTTTGGAAGGTTAGAGCCAAATTTGGAGTTTTTGGAGGATGGGAGGCCAGTAAAGAGAGAGTTACGATGAACAAACCTGAAGTTGATAAAGTGTAATGGTTTTAGCAGCAGAGAGGGGAATTATGAGACAATTTCCTCTTAAGGCAAACTGTGTCTTTTTAAGCTTTTAGTCATGTCCTCTGGTTCTCTTAATGTTCTTCAAAACAAAATATTGTTTTATCCACAATATTGAATTTGTTCATTACTTTAAAATAACCTTGGGCTTTGCTGTCCTCCACCATTTTTGAGCTAGAACAGATGCAACTTGCTTAGCCTTTCTTCATCATCGTTTGACAATATAGGCCCCTTTGTCTTAGCTGTATCTCTTTTTCAAGTATTTTTTAAGTAGACAGACCGCAACTGGTTATCCAGTTATTAACATCTCTTTGGGTATAAAGTGTGTGTTAACAATCGGAGAACACGGTGACCAATCACACTAGAGCTCACTATTTTGTGCATCATGGGCAGGATTTTTCACTCGCTATGCCTGAGCGTCAAACAGCGTATGATAAAGTCAGGCGAGCGTCCCGTCATTGCGCATTCGCGCGATATTTTGGTCGGCACATGCGCGTGAGTTGGCAGCGCGCCCGCTGACAATCAAGAGGCCTGTTAAGGTCATTAACGTAAGAATCAATGGTGATTTTTCGTTGCCCATCCAATGTTACGGTGAGCGGACGGGCGAATGGGCCAGGCGGCCTTTGCCTTTTTGAGGGAACCTCATCCAAGGGCGGGTGTTATTAATATGAGATTATATTTCTGATATTAATTTTAAAATAAGGTAAAACTGTTTAGATAGAATTTACGTCAGCTGTATGTTCAGATGACAGATCCTGCAGCGTGGACATTTTTTTCAGCATTTGAAAATCATTATTTATGGCTTTTCAATTCTTCAGCTCCCTGAGCCAGCTTTCTGCCTGGAGGGAGCTTTCTGTGAGCATCCTCCCCCACGCCCACTTCAGCACTTGCAACCCCTCCTGCCCCCACCCCGGTAGCGCTGAGCATTTCAGCGCGCCTTTCACGCTGCCGTTAATTGGCCGGCCAGCGTGAAATTGCAGTCGGGGGCTGATCGCGGGCGGCGGCCTCATTTCCTGGTCGCTCCCGGGCCTGCCAACCACACCCACGCGCCAAACTCAAAATCCTGCCCCATGAGTATATGTGGCACGAAATTTTACATGGGCAGGAAGCACTATCCTGAAGAGGGGAGGAATGTCACTGTAATATTGAAATTAAGTTGCAGTGATATAAATTTGATGTGCACGCAATCCCTCATGGTTTGCATATCACTTTGAGGTGTTCACCTTGGTTCGGTGGTATAACTCTTGTCTCTATTAAGTTAGAAGGTTTTGGATTCAAGTCCCTGAGACTTGAGTCCACAATTCACTTCTGAGTAGTTGGTCATAAAAGATCCCATGACATCATTTCAAATAACAGCAGGGGACTTTTCCCCAGTGTCCTGACCAATATTTCTTGTTCAACCTGCATTATTCAAAACAGATTAGCTGGTCGTTATCGTATTGATGTTTGAGTGATCTTGTATGCAAATTGGCTGCCATATTTCTTACATACAACAGTAACTATGCTTCAAAAAGTACCTCATTGACTATGAAACGCTTTGGGACATCCAGAGGTTGTGAAAGGTATAAATCTATATAAATACAAGTTCTTTCTGTTTATGTAACACTGATACAAAGTAGGCATCCTGTTTTACCAAGAAGAGTACAGGGAAGGTGAATTAAAGCTCCCATTGAGCGATTTAGTAAACGTCTTATGCGTTGCCTTTCTAGAGCTTTTGTGAGAATTGTTGCTATCTATTTTAATCAACTGCTCCATGGTGCCACGATGGGTTTTCTCATGGCCATCTTCTATAGCTATGATTTTTGTAAGAGAAGGAACAACAGTAATGAAGGCAGATTGTCCCAGAAGTGCTCTGTTTGAGGTGGACAGTTGCACAGGCAGCCTCATTGTGCCTGCTTTCTGTCACCCAGGCAAGCATAGAGGGAGCTGGTGAGAGGGTCTGGACGTGTTGATGTCCTGAGAAACAACACCATCACCTATGCCCATTCTGGACATGCCCCTGCTGGTGAATGCTGCTTTAAACTGGCCGCTGATCAGGGTGACAACAGGTCTGCTGACAGAAAATCGGCCTTGCCTTATGGTTCTTTCTAGTTGATCTCTGCTGAAACCAAAGCGAGAGCCTGTTTAGTCTACAGCTTCAGTGAGATAAGTAAGAATATTCATGTGCTGGCAGCAGATGTGTTTCCTCAGCTCCCCTCGCAAGATTTTGAAAGGTTCTTTTTGGCACTGAAAATAGTATGGATGTTAACAATCGTTTCCTACAATTGTTTTAGTGTCCAATGTAACCTTTCAGACTAAAACCAAATCTTTTGAAAAGGTATGTTTACATAGCAGTTAAAAATCCACGTTTTACATTGAACTGGACCAGATAAATTATCCAATTACTTACCCAGTTACCATGGAGCAATGCAGCATATGTTGTGACAGATTTCAATGCTTCTTCAAACTTCAGCAATTTAGATATGGTTAAACCTGGTTTGGATCTTTCACTGTGACCCTTTGACTACTGTAGAACATATGCTCACATAACACAGCTTGAAGAGCATCCTGCTTCAGAATTAAGGTGTTTTGCAAATGACTCAGAAAAATATTATGCTGAAGTTTCCACATGCCTTCTGCTGAACTTACTATCTGATAGAACAGGGGTAAGGCTGAGATTATACGTCACCGACGATACGTTATATGTAATCGCATGGCACAACAACCCAATGTTCATAAAAACAGACAATGCTGGAAAATCTCAGCAGGTCTGGCAGCATCTGTGGAGAGAGAAACAGAGTTAACGTTTCGAGTCCGAATGACTCTTCAGAGCTAGAGAGGTAGAAACGTGATGGATTTTATAATGTTTAAGAGGGGGTGGAGCAGGTGGAGCAAAATAACATAACAATACTGTCAACGGTCCCTTTATTCTGTGCCCATGACATCTTTGTCAATTTTCTCCTGAGCTCTTACCTATCCCTGACCTTCTGTTTTGTTCCAGCGGCTCTACCCCTTCTTAAACGATATAAAACCCATCACATTTCTACTTCCCTTCAGCTCTGGAGAAGAATCATATGGATCGAAACATTAACTCTGTTTCTCTCCCCACAGATGCTGCCAGACCTGCTGAATTTTTCCAGCATTTTCTGTTTTTATTTCAGATTTCCAGCATCCACCATATTTTGCTTTTATTGTAACCCAATGTTCATTATTTGGCAAATTTTTAATTTTACCATTTTTCCATAAAGAAGAAGAATGTTTATTTGGTAATCTGAAAATCATCAGATTTCAAATGTTAGGATACTAGTAACTTGGCTGTTGCTTTCATTATTTTGTCAGGCATTATTTCCTGGACGGCCTCACCTGGAAAAGCCTGTGGCTCAACTTTAACCACTATCTGCAACACATCCGAGGTAACTTAACTGAAGAACACGATGTATGTTTTTGCATGCGAGAAACATTGTGCAGAAAAATATACCCAAACAATATCAGCAACTCATTTGCTAATTTAAATGCTGCTCCTAAAAATATTTGGAAAAATCTGAGATAGAACCATAGAACACTACAGCACAGAAAAACAGGCCATTCGGCCCTTCTAGTCTGTGCCGAAATATTATTCCGCTAGTCCCATTGACCTGCACCCAGTCCATAACCCTCCAGACCTCTCCCATCCATGTATCTATCCAATTTATTCTTAAAACTTAAGAGTGAGCCTGCATTTACTACGTCAGATGGTAGCTCGTTCCACACACTCACCACTCTCTGAGTGAAGAAGTTCCCCCTAATGTTCCCCTAAACCTTTCCCCTTTCACCCTAAAGCCATGTCCTCTCGTGTTTATCTCTCCTAATCTAAGTGGAGCCTACTCACATTTACTCTGTCTATACCCCTCATTATTTTGTAAACTCCTATCAAATCTCCCCTCATTCTTCTATGCTCCAAGGAATAAAGTCCTAACCTGTTTAACCTTTCCCTGTAACTCAACTCCTGAAGACCTGGCAACATCCTAGTAAATCTTCTCTGCACTCTTTCAATCTTACTGATATCCTTCCTGTAGTTAGGCGACCAGAACTGCACACAATACTCCAAAGTTGGCCTCACCAATGTCTTAAACAACCTCACCATAACATCCCAACTCCTATACTCAATACTTTGATTTATGAAGGCCAGTATGCCAAAAACTTTCTATACAACCCTACCTGTGACGCCACTTTCAGGGAATTATGTATCTGAACTCCCAGATCCCTTTGTTCCTCCGCACTCCTCAGTGCCCTACCATTTACTGTGTATGTCCTACCTTGGTTTGTCTTTCCAAAATGCAACACCTCACACTTTTCTACATTAAATTCCATCTGCCATTTTCTGGCCCATTTTTCCAGTTGGTCCAGATCCCTCTGCAAGCTTTGAAAGCCTTCCTCGCTGTCCACAACGCCTCCAATCTTAGTGTCATCAGCAAACTTGCTGATCCAATTTACCACATTATCATCCAAATCATTGATATAGACAACAAACAACAATTGTCCCAGCACAGATCCCTGAGGCACACCACTAGTCACAGACCTCCAGTCTGAGAAGCAATCATCCACTACCACTCTCTGTCTTCTCCATCTTTGTGATAGTCCAAAAAATAGCTGAAGATGTGGTTAACTTTTTCCTTTTCTTTTCCAGTTTGATTTGTCCTATCATCTGTTCATCGTAGCTTGTGCTGGAGCTGGTGCTACTGTCATTGCGCTGGTGAGTGGGGTGCAGTCTATTTAAGCTGAATGCTCTTAAATACATTTCTGCTTTAAAGTCTGCTTAATATGTTCCAAATTAGGGCTCTTATAAGTTAACCCTTTTCACTTAAGATCTGCCATAACAGTTTGGAGATGCTTTATGTAATGTTCACTGCACAGGTCCTACCTTTCAGTAATGGCGTTCTCCCGGCCCAGCCATTTCATTAGTAAACTGTGCTTTGTTAAAGATCTATGCAAATTACTCTTGACTCCAGGAGACTTGAGAAAAGGTAGGAAGTATGCTTTTTGGAGGGGAAAAGAAATTGATGACTTAAGCAATGCACAAACTCACACACTGGACCTGCTTAAGATGTTTGGGATCCTCTACAAAAACAGCCCTGAAGGAGTAGGTACCTATTTTAAGAGTTTGGGTGTACACCTGTAGAAATTTAAGAAGTGTGCAAGCAAAATGGTGCCTCGTCGCACATTCAAATGCAGTTACAATCCTCTCACATGCTCTGATATTCACAAGCTTCCTTGCACTCTGCCACATTCATATCTTATATATTCTCATGTTCAGTCTTCCTTGCATGCTATCAAATTCACATTCTCTCATATTCACACTTATCCTTGTGTGCTCTCACATTTGCAACCAACCTCTCACATACCCTTTCACAAAATCACAGTCTTTGTCCCATATATGTCCTCTGATGCACCAGGAAATTTACTTGCCGATTGAGAGGAAATTCACCCCTCCATGCCCCTTTTCACAATCTCTCAGTCTTACACTTGAATGCTTCCCACTCATTTGGATTCACACACTTTCAACCTTCCCACATTCTGTAACAAGGACTTGATGGCTGTTGCATTTGCAGGGAGGCACAGTGGAAACCTGGCCGAGAAACCTGGAACTACAGGTTTCCTGGATATCCTGTTGAATTAATGATTGAGAAGCTGGCAGGCTCTTGGGTGGGACAGCCTGCAGTAGCAGACCGCACATGAACATTTGAGAATGGGAGGCTGTGGAGAAATCATGGGGAGGTTAGATCATGTGGTGTGGAAGACAGGTTTGCTTGAGGGAGGACGCAGCAAAGTACTCCTACTTGTCCTGGCCTGTAACCAGCACTGTAAAGACACTTACCCATTAGACCCAGCCTTTCTTTAGCTGCAGGGTATCCAATCCACCCATTTTGAGAGTTAAAATTAATTGTGATGAGTCCATGATATAATTGAGTATGCAGCGTAAAGAATAGTGGTAGGAAGCAGGAAGATAGAGAGGTGACAGAATACAAGTTATTTTTTAAGAAATGTTGTTAAAATGAAAAAAAGTCAGAGTGACTGCACCAGGAAGAGTTCAGTTGTTTTATTACACACTATTAGAATTTGAAAGTTGGATACAAACTGTGCAGTTTACTACAGTATATTGGTCTATTATTTTTTCAACGCCATGAATTAAGGATAATGATCACTAATGTCATAACTATTATAATATAAAATTAATTTTGGTCTGAATCTTATTGGATCTTTTTGATAAAGGATACATTGTAATAATGCAATACATTCACAGCAAACACTTGGCAGAAGGAAATGTCTTGGGTAGTCACACAATAATCAAAACTTAAAGGGATACTCAGGTAATCTAAAGACAAACACCTACAGCATTGGGGATACCTCATGGAGCATGACTGATGATTTTATCATTATCATGTGAGAGAGGAGGGGGTAAAGAGGATGGGGGGGTGGGGGTGTTGAATGAGAAAAGGGCAAACTGCACTGTTTTAAGTTTTCTGCCAGGCTGTCTGTAACTTTTGGACTGACCTTAAACCACTCTTTTTATATGTATATTTTACTTGCTTACACCTTTTCTTTTCCAATTTGGTTGAGCTGATCAACCTGTACCACTCTCGATCCTTTTGAGGGTGCTTTTGAGTATCCTGAGAAAGGACCACTAGAGTTAAAGTGTTACCGCTACCTGTGCCTTTTTCTCCCACATTCTGACCCACTGCCAAAACGACCCATTTTCAGCAGAAGAATGAATGGATATCAGTGGAGAATGAGATTTGAATTTGGTGTCTTGAATCTAGGATTCACTGTTCTAGGGCTGCAGATAATCCAGCATTTCTTTTTCAAATTCATTTAATTAGGATATTTATTTATTTTAGGGTTTAAATATACATGCTGATCTTACTTGTGTGACTCTTATCAGGACTATAAGAACAATTAGATGGATGTGCTTGTAGTGCTGTCAAGGTGACCTGTCAAACTTATATGTAGTGGAGAAACTCAGCCGGTCTAACAGCATCTGTGGAGAGAAAAACAGAGTTAACGTTTCAAGTCCCATATGGCTCTTCAGAGCCCTGAAGAAGAGTCATACAATCTCGAAACGTTAACTCTATTTTTCTCTCCCCGGTTGCTGTTAGACCAGCTGAGTTTTTCCAGCATTTTCTGTTTTTGTTTCAGATTTCCAGCATCCCCAGTATTTTGCTTTTGTTTTAGTGATTATATATAGTGATTGATTCTCACTTGTGCCTGTTGATGAATACTGTTTGTGCTGCTTTACAGTAAAAGCTGTTTTTGGGCTAGGGGCTTGCACTATACAGTTTAAAAATGTTGTTATATTAATTGAAAGGCACAGTATTGTTTGTAGTTATTTCTGCCAATATGAATGGATTTTCTTTTCTTGTCAAACTTTATTGCGAGGAGTTTATGTGGTTTTGCAGTGTTGTGTCTGGGGTGTTGGTGTTGGTGAGCATTGTCTTATCACTTTGTTCTGTTTCCTTCTACCAGCTCATCTACATGATGGCTACCACATATAACTTTGCTGTTTTGAAGTTTAAGAGTCAAGAAGACTGCTGCACAAAATTCTAAGTTGCTATAGAAGCAGTATACAGAGCTCTACGAGCCGCACTGAGTAGCTTGAACTACCACTGGCATCATGGACTAAAACAGAACTTATTAATCTGCATTTTACAAAAGAATAATTTGTAAATAGCACAAGAAAGCATCATATAGTATCAACACTTAAAGCACTCTTTTTAGTATCTTATTTGATTTAATATGACTGCCATAAAGGTGTACGATCTGGCTATTTTTGTTTCCAAATACGGGGTCAATGCAAAGAATGTCACCAATGGCTGAATTATATTGAACAAGAGAAACAAAACAAATGGTGCTGTAATTCCTGGCCCACGGTATGCTGTCCCAAGATCCAGCAATAAGTCTGCCATTAATACTGATCTCAGATGGACTAAGAAGCCATTAATTGTTTTTCTAAGTTATTAAATAAATTAACTGCCTTCTATGTTTCCAACCAGCCAATACTTGGGATCTCCCATGAGAATGAACATAAAATACAATGAATAAAAAGGTTAAAACCAGAACTAAGTATCAGATAATAGCTCCATGTGGTTCTGTTTCAATGGTAGTACAGTTACTTTCAAGGAGTTGAAAGCTAATGAAAAAGTTCATGTCACGATGCATAGTAAGAGAAACCCATCATTCTAGTCTAGAAAGACTTTAGGAGTTGCAAAAATTTGGAACATCAGAGTGAGAGAGAAATTCAAAATCAAGAGCACTTGTGTTAATTGTTCATTTTTAAGAAAAGCCAATTGTAAGTCATATTTCAGACGTTTGAGTTGAACTAGTCAACATTACGTAGAATTATTCAATATCAGCTGAGTCAATCAGGACTCTGTAACCTGCCAATAGCATTGCATTAACTGGAGGATGACCTGCTGAGGACAGCATTGTGCAGCTCAGTTGATAGGAAAAGGTTATACATTATTGGTTGATCCCAAATTATTCATTTGCTCACACATTATGCTACTGCAAGTTTATGCACGTTTAGATAACAAGATGCAATCAATTAATTGCTAGATGCCATCAACACAGAATAGTTATCATGCGTCAATGGTTTGTTACAAAGAGATTTCACAACTATTGGTAATAAAATCAAAAAGAAAGTCCAAAAGCCAATTCCTGTGTGTTAAATACTAGAAATTTGCTGGAATAAATCTAGCCTTTTATATCAACCCTTTTCCGCAATCTGCTCAAACTCCACTTCAGTTAACAGAATTCATTCAGATCCACTTTGCCTGGTGCTGCAAATTTGTAATTGCGATGTAGCAATTAAGTTTGTTTGCCACAGGATGGCTAAATTGAAGCTACACTGTAAACAGTTAGGCTGCTTTGAAAATTCAGGTGGCTGATAAATCTCAAGCTAATCAAATTATCTGGTCAGACTAAAACACCATAACTAGTTGAAATCATATGCCCCTCTCCTACCATATTTGTCTTCATCAAGAGTGCCCAGCTCAATAAAAGGAGCACAGAGGCCACTCAGTGAATTGCCTCTCTATAAATACAAATAAATACATTTTGTTTGTTACAAAGTGCACATTTTTCAAAATTTAAAAAAAAATTTATTTCAAAAAATTAGAATTTCCGGTTTAAGACACAATGCACTCTCCGGATAAATCTTTTAAATCAGGTTGAAAACAGTAGGCCCAATTTAAATGTTGCTGGCAGTGGAACCCAAGGACATTTGTGCCATGGTTAAATTAGTTATTATGTATGCAGGACAATGGAAAAATCCATTTGCAGGCATCTTGTACATGCAGCTCTGCTACTTTTTCTACTGTTTTGCAAGATTCACAGAGGAGACAGTTAAGGACACAAAGGGAGCTGTGAACATACATGATCTGGAAAAGGAAATTTCTGCTTAAAAGCTAAATTTGCATTGATTGACATTTTGCACCCATTTAAGCTTTCGAATTTGCTCATTCATGTGGAATATTATCTTCAAAAGATTTCCAGTGTTATGATAATATATAACAGGCTAACATAAGAACTGATTAACTTTGTTTAAAATACTGGGGGAGGTGCTTTGTGCTCTATGACAGAATAGCTTTAAGAATCACATTTCTAAGTTCTGAAAGGGAAATTGTATGGTGAGAGCAACTTTACTGCCTTAAAGGTACTATGTGCATTGAAAAACATTTGCCTAAATTTACTAAATGGCCAATTGAATACATATAGAGCAGCCTTGGTCCTAAGAAATTGACTCCTAAGTAGCCAGATCTTGCACCTGACCCATGGCAAAGATGTTTTGGTTGTTGGAACACGAGATGGTGAGAAATAGGTTGCTTGGTGTAAGAAGTGATTGGAATGTAGGTTGTCTTCTATCCATCCCCCATCCCCGTGAGTAGGGTTCTTCTCTGTGATTTTGGGAATGCACCAGTTTGAGGCTTAGAATGAGATTAAAAGAGTGACTGCGCTAAATACTAATTTTTTTTTCTCCAGTTACAGTGTTGGCAGCCAAGGGTTAGTAAATTGTTTCTTGTTAATTAAGTGTAACACTTGCCTTTGCAGACAATTTTTAAAAAATCTTCAAATGTGCCATTATAATATTTGTTAACCTCAAAACTGCATGCTTTATGCTTGTTTTTAGTCACCTTTTGTTACAAAAATTCCCACATTTCGGCATTATTTAATTTTCTTAATACAGTATTTTGAAATTGTATGTATAGACACTTTATTGACTTTCAATCATTTTTTTCTTCATATACTCAAAATAAACATGCTTTCTTTACAAAATCGCTGCCTTTTCGTGATTTTCATCATTCTTCAGTGAAGTTATACTTTCAGGAATTACACATGTTCCTTTTATTATTTATTTCAAACCCAGATTTGATTTCACCAATCCACCTTCTCTTTTAGTTGGGTGGAAACAACAGGCAAATAAACTTCTTTACAGCTGTTAATTCTGCCTCACAATCATCAGCCAACAAGGGGAACAGGTGATACGGGCTAGCTGTGCTTGTTTTCTTTGCTTTCCTATACAGATCCGACTCCAGCAGTCTAAGCAAGTTATAGCTTAGCTAGCCCACTGAGGACAATTCATTCTTAATAATAATCAAAACTGGGATTCAGACTTGGGCTGTCTGAATCCAGCTCTCTGTTGGTGAAGGTTTTGGTACTGCTCAGAATTGCAAGGTTTTAAATTATATTTAGCAAAATAGCTACTTCTAAAGGATATTTCAGAATAGCATTCAGCAAATCTGTTTCACATTTATGCCTTTCATGTTTTGTCCTTTTCTATAATACAAATATTTTATTGGAAGATAATCCCATGCATGTTATTTTGATAGTGTAGGAATATGCAACACAACATATTGAATCAATCATATAATCGTCAATAATGAGAATCTGATTGTGACTAGATGTTTCCAGTTCATACTGAGAAAATGTATAAAAACTAACATTTTGAAGAAAATCAATGAGTTATAATTTACCATCATTTGGTTGCCAATAATTGCTTGCCCATTTCTCTGTCAACCATCTACTTTTCCCTCTCCCAATCAACCCATGGATAGTTAATTCTTTTCCTCCATTCTGTTCCTCCATTGAGCAACCCAGTAGCAATACCCCATCAGTTTCTTGCTCAAGATCTGGACAAGGTAGTTATCAAACATGCTTTGGCCAGGTATTAGCTATATATTTTTAAACTATATAGCATAAAGCTTTAGTCCCCATCAGCTAGAGATGTTGGAGAATGTAATTTAGATTGAGTTGGACTGGACTCTGTGCAAATTAATGTAGTTAGCACAGGTATGAGTTTGTAGTCCTGGCTAACTTTGATAGTGGTGGTAGACCAAGTGAACTTTACACATATATGAATAATTACATAAGAAATGTTACTTGTTAGTCAATCATTCAACCCAGAGATTATTCTAACCAGAGGAGTTTCCAATTATGTAGCCAAGTCAGAAAACTTGTCAGATGGTACAGTTAGGATTTTCATTCAGTGAAAGGATTTTCTAACCATAATGCATTTAGACAGACATGGATAAGAAAAACAAAGTTGAGGGAACAATTAAGCTGGAACTCCAATTTATTTGCTCTAAAACTCCCAAGCTTGAGTTCACATTTTTGAACATCTAATATTCTGGCTATAGAAACTGAATTTATAGCAAATGCTTGGGTTTTCACAGCAGTAGTCTCACAAGTCTCTTCTACTTTGGACCACTTTCATGTAACACTGCCCTTTTCTCTTTCTGATCTCCTTTGTTCCTTATCACTCCTGAAGAGTTGTATTACTCTTGTAGCCACAAAACTTTTAGAGTTTTTTTTCTCTCCTCTTCGTCATTTGGTCTTCCAATCTGTGCCCCTCTTATTTTGGTCTTTTTCTAATCTTTCTGCCAGTTTCCTCTTATTCAATTATTTGATGAATGAGCAGCTTGTATTAATGTAGACCATAGCCCCAGCTATTTAAATAAGCTTTTTGGCAGTCTTCCTAGGCACTGGGCAGTCTCAAAGCCCCATTCCATTTCACAACCTGAAGTCATGCCATAATTTGTTTTTATGCTTGAGCAAGGTAATAAATGTCAAAACAATAAATCTGTGTATTTCTTCGATTTTACTTTAAAAGTTGCTTTTGCAGAGGTGATTTGGAGTTGGAAAAGTTATGAAAGCTTAAGATATGAAATGTTTAATTACTATTCAAAGTTGAGGCTAGTGTGAAGGGAAATTTTAATTAACATTTAACAGAAAAAAGTAAAAGAGAATATAAATGGCAATCTGATTAAATTAATACTGTTGTTTTCTAGCTATCTGAAAATCTTAAGTTAGATAACAGAAGTACTGATTAAGCCAATTTTCGTGGCTAGGTTTTCTTTAGGAGTATTTTAAGATACTGAGGCACAGATTTTCTTGCCAAAGCTTAATTGCCTAGGATAATTATTGTAACTATAACAATGCTCCAACATGACCATTGGGCTTCAGCTTGCAGTCATTAATGTCGATTCAAATATATCCCTCTATAGCACTTCCATTATCAATTTTCTATGACAGCAAAATGCCGTACTCTCTAGCCTACATTTTATGCTGCATTCAGGCAATTTTATAACCATGTTTTTGATATACATTATCCTAAGATAATGAGGATTCTCATTCATGAAGACAGCGTCTTATCCTTCCCAGAATTTATGGTATTGTATACACATACCAACAAAATATCTTGCAAAAAACAAAATGCTGAATTCAGTTTTATAAGATGTGGTTGCTAGCTCTGGTTCATGACTTTCAAAGGTTTTCAGGGCATTGACACATGGACGGTTTTCCATGAAACTAGTTTTCAAGATTTAGCTTTCATATCAATGCTTTCATTGTGCTCACAGCTGTGTCTATGTGCGACCACAAATAACATCTGAGTTGTCTTACTACCCAGAATGACATAGTCCTTAACGTTACCCTTAATTGTAACCTTGTCTTAACAGCTCGGAGTAATTTGACTAGCAGCATGCTATGCATCTTGACATGCTCACTAGCCATCCTCCTCACCCTTCTCTTCCAGATCCATTTCCTCATGATTTTGTCTGCAAACTGGGCGTACTTGAAGGATGCATGCAAAATGCAAATATACCAGGATCTCAAAACGAAGGAAGAGCAGGAACTTCACGATATCCATGCTTCCCGATCAAAAGAACGACTGAATTCTTACACATAAGAACAACACAGTCCAACATTTACCAACAGAGCCATTGAACAGAAAACCTAGCAGCTGTGACAAATCTATAGACTGCTGTGCAGTGCAGATGTGCGTCCACTAACAAGCAGATGTGCAAGTGTTAAGTACAAAACTGAACATCTTCAGTGAGCAGTTTGAATTAATTCCTGTATTACAGATCATTTCTCAGTTCATAAGATTCTGGGAAAGAGTGCTCGGTTTAACAGTATTTTTCCATCTTGAATTGTAATTGGAAAAAAAAAACACAGCATTCTTATAGCCATTAGTCTTTTGGTCCTTTTTTATTTCCATTTCTGGACTAAATTTGCTGTGCAACTGCAGTATGCATTATAAAGCAGGTCAACAGCAGTGTGTTTTTTGGAGGGGAGAGTGGGGGGCGGGGGGAAGAAACACTAAGTTAGCTAGCAGAAGGAAGCCAACTTTTGGAATTCAAGCAAATCCTTCCCAAATGCATAATTGGCTTGCAATGGAGCCCTTGCATTTTCCATATATACAGTAGTCTGCTGATTTATTACTGTAGTCTATGGCCTCCTTTATTTTATAATTTCATTATTAGCAAATCTAAAAGATTCTAGATAGTTTAATCATGCTGCTTTTTTATATATCCCACCTGAAATTAGTATTTTCAGTGTTGCTAATAGCCTGTAAGCAAATAGTAAATATAATCTAAAACATTAACCATTTTTAATCATTTTAATTATACACAGTTTAATTTTAAAATAGTTATTGTCATTAAAGTTAACCCAAAATCACTCATTACTTCGTTTTAGCTCATTTTTGATAGGCAGAAGTGAATAATCAAATCTAGTAAACCTTATTTTATATTTCTGGAAGAGGTGGCCTCATTTCTGCAGTGTTTTCAAAGACAAGAAGTATGATTTTTAAGTGTTCACAATCTTCCTTTACTAAACGTACTCATAAAACTAAGATATGTAAAAGCTAAAGCTTGTAGATTTTGTTTCTGTGATTTTGAACAAAATTTCAGGATCTAACAGTTTAATTATTAGGAAGAAATTGCTGCAGTAATATCTTTGCATGCTGTTAACCTGGAAATTTGTGGTGACAAATTCCAGTAACAGCCATTCTGATAGGAGCGATGTGAAATCCATTCTTCTCATTTTGTTTTGTAATTAAAACATTTTTAATACACAGCATTCTTTCAAACTACTGTACATTAACCTGGCAATATAAACCACTTCACATTTACATATGAAAAGACAGATTAACAAAATTAATGTTTTCATGAGTTTTCTGTGGGAATTTACTTTTCAATTTTAGTAGTTATGTGCTAATTCATTAACAATTGAATAAAAGCTATTTCTTATAGAGCATTAAGATGTTTAAAGAATTCTTGTACATTTCAGCATGTTAAATCCTTTGTATGTGAGACAATGAGCAAACAAAGCATGTGGGTAAATTTGACTAAGGTGTTTTCTTTGAACTAAAAATTAGATCTTGTTAATAACAGAATGTTACCCTGGTTTGTTTAGTTGCTTGAACAAAACATTTTTACGCACTGAAATTGCATGGTTTAGCATCACCTTCTGTAACTTACCTCTTTTATAATCCGATAAGTAAACTATTTTCTACTGTAAGAGTCAGCAGCTTCCTGTAGTTCCCTTTTAGATGGTTAACAAATCATTCCAGCTAGAATTTTACAATTACATACATGCATCAACACTCCCGGAAGAAGTCACAATTCTCTTTATTTTGTTATCTCCAGTATTTTTGGTTTCATCCCATCCTCTTAGTTGTGAAATTTGTGTTAATTTAACTTTCCTTTTCATATTGTCATGTGCCATTTTTAGTTAGTCCTTTCTCTTCTATGTTCCTGTTGTCTGTTTCAGCATCGCTGACACATGATAAGTTAGTGTACATATAAATATCACTCTGAAGAGGTAGTTGTGGCATGCTACACTAGGAACTGGTTCCAAATTCAGATCTGAAGGGATAGATTCATATCACTCGTGAAAGGGGTTGACTTTTTCTCAAACTTGCTTCTGTTTTACAGATACTTTACATTAAAATTGTATCAATATAATCACATTATTTACCAACTCTAAGTATTTTTAAAAACTGTCTTTAGGCAGAGCTTTTTTAAAAATGAAATTGTTTCACTGAAATTGTAAAGTGTACAATGGAATACATTCTGTGATTGGTCTGTGTCAAAATATTGCTCCTGGTGGTGGTTTCACCAGAAATTGTCATCAGCCTCTTCATTAGAATCTGCAGGACTGTAAAAGAAAATATCACTGTAAGCAAAGAATAGCCATGTAGCCAATGTCATTCACTGCAGCCACAGTCCTCATTAAAACAGTTAACCTGGTGGAGCTCAAATACAACATATTCTGAAGGCCCAAGGAGAGGCTAGGCTGGTATCACAGAAAAGCAGATAAAATATGAACACGTTATCACAGATTACTTTCACACATCTCATAGCCATTTCTGACTGAAATCACGGTTTGGGAGCAGGTTTCCTGCTTTTTGTCTGGTTTAGGTATTCTGTGTGAAACAAAGAAATAGGGAAAAAAGAAAACACTCCAAAGGGCAACAAAGGTGTTGCTGCATCAATACAATTCCTAACCCTCGCTGTCGTCAGGATGAAAAATCAGGATGTAAGTATATCCATGGTGCTGTTAGGGAGAGAGTATCAAAGAGTTTAATGAGGTGACAGTGAAGAAATGATGATATTGTTCCAAGTCAGGATGGTGCATGACTAGGAGGAGAGCTTTTAGGTGGTGGCCTTGCAAGCACCTGCTATCCTCGTTCTTCTAGAGGGTACAGGTTACAGGTTGAAAAGGTGCTGTTGAAGGAGCCTTGGCATCTTGTAGATGGTATACATTGCTGCCACAGTGCATTGTTGGTAAAGGAAGTGAAAGTTTAAGGTGTTGCATGGAATGCTAATCAAATGGGCTGCTTTGTCATGGATGGTGTCGAGTTTCTTGACTTGTTGTAGCTGCACTCATCCAGGAATGTGGAAGATATTCCATCTCACTCCTGATTTAGGCCTTATAGTTAGTGGACAAGCCTTGGGGAGTCAAGATGAATTACTTGTTGCAGAATTCCCAGCCTCTGATTTGCTCTAGTAGCTACATTATTTATGTAGCGGATCCAGGTAAATCTCTGGTCCTCAGGATGTTGGCGGTTAGGATCTCAGTGATGGTAATGCCATTGAATGTCAAGAGAGATGATCATTGCTTGGCACCTGTGTGGCACAAATGCTGTTTGTCACTTATCAGTCCAAGCTTGAATATTGGCTTGCTGCATGCAATGGCACTGCTTCATTATCTGAGGAGTCATGAATGGTGCCCTGAAAACCCAGAGTAAGATTTTAAATATGGCTCTGATCATAACGAGCTACAACATTATAGCACAAATTGCTACAATCACTTTATCACTTCCAACTTTAAGGAAATAATGGACACCTTTCAGTGAGGTTCATTCAGCAACAGACATTGCCACTGGGCATTCTGGAGATTTAGGATTACATGGTCTGGGGGTGCATGTTGCAGTGCAATTTTAGTTTTTCCATTATAAGTATGATAGATTGTGTGTTCCGTCTTTAAAAGCACCCTGTCAAGTGTAACTCTGAAGTTTGACTTTGCCCTTACCTGCCAGTTTTGCCATCAGACAGTGTTTGGAGTAAGGAACTCTCTTCTGCTAATTCCTTTTCAGTGCTCTAGAAATAATATTGTGTAATTATTGCATTTTATCAGATTATCAAACTGTCACATACAAAGAAAATACTTATACAGCTTAACAACTCAAATTTATATAGCACCTTTAACAGAGAAAAATGCCTCAAGGTACTTCAGAGAGGTGTGATCAGGCAAAAATGAACAGTGAGACACAGGTAAAGAAAGAGATGGAAGAGGAGGAATTTAAGAGAGGAAACTCCAGAGTGTGGAGCCTAAATAGCTAAAGGCATGTCTGAAAATGGGTGCGGCAAGGGGAGGAAGAATGCACAACATGTCAGAGCCAGGGGAACAAAGTTTGAGTGGTGCTGCAGATGTGAGGACATAAGGGACAAGGCCAAGGTCATGAAGAGATTTACACAAAGAAAATAATTTAAAATTTGATCATTGAGGGCCTGGAAGCCAACGAGGACAAAAGTGACGAGTAAAAGCAACTTGGTACAGGAAAGGAGATGTGCAGCCAAATTTTGGTTAAGCTGAAGTTTATGGAAGAAGAAGAATAGGGGGCAGGCCACAATAGCATTGGAACAGTTATGCTTAACAGTGTTTCATCAGAAAATGTATTGAGGTAGTGTTCGGGTGGATGTTGCTAGAAAGGTGGAACTAAGCAATGGAGAGAACATATCAAGTAATTCAGTAGAAAATCTGTAACAGTAGCAATCTAGGTGCTGCTTTGAACTGCTACTTTCCGTTTAAAAGCCTAGTTCCTCTCCATCACAAGTATGACCCGCTTCCACATCTGTAATATTGTTCACCTCAACCTCAATCTCAACTGCAACTGAGACACTCACGTCAAGGTCACCTCCAGACTAAATTACTTCATCCTCCATCCTCCATAATCGGGAGCTCAACCAAACTGTGTTGTCCATATTTTATTCAGCATTATGTCCGACATGCCCATTGTCCCTCCCATTGGTGATCAATCTTGGCTCCTGGTTCCCCCATAACTATGTTAAGAGCCATTAAATGCATATGGTTGAAATAATTTACGTTAGACAGAAGATAGATAGCAATTCACTTGTTTCAACTCATAGGGTAGAATTTTGCAATCAGCGAGCAGGGGGCGGGGCCCGCTCGCTGATGCGTAAAATGACACAGGATGACATCAGATAGAACCCCCGGTGTCATCCCCTCATTTAAATTTTCAGGAAGGCGGAGGCACAGCCAAATTGGCTGCGGGCCCGCCGACCTGTCAATGGCCAATTGAGGCCGTTGACAGGGTCATTAAAACAATTAGAGGACCTGCCCGTCCAACCTTAAGGTTGGCGGGCAGGCCAGGAGCCCTGGTGGGCTTCTGAAAAAGCATGAAACCTCATCCAGCGGCGGGATGAGGTTTCATGTAGGGATTTGAAAAGTTTAATAAAGTTCTACTCTGATTTATGAACATGTCCCATCTCATGTGACATTGTCACATGAGGGAGACATGTTAAGGAATTTTTTTTTTCTATTTTTAATCTTTTTAGAAGTGTAAGCGATCTCCCTGAGGCAGAGATGTGCGCTCTGTCGTGCGCATGCGTGAAAGTGCGCACTCTCGCATTTGGGGAATCCCCCCCGCCTGCAAAGGGAGCGCATAGTGCTTCCCGCCGGACGTCACGCTGGGCAGGCCTTAATTGGCCGGCCCATGTAAAATGTTGGGGAGGCCCTCTTCTCCGGCGGGGATCGGCTCCCCACCCGCTGGAGATTGGGTCGGGCCCGCCCACCCGGCAGGCAGAAAATTTTGCCCATAATCTTCATTCAGATTTGAAACTACTGAGAACTTTGTGAAAAGTTGTTCTGTGTACTGGGACAAACTATGCAAATTGCAAGTACCTCCAGACTGTTGTCGTCCATTCAAAAGGAATGATGAAAGAATATTTATGAATTGAAATTGAGCAATCAGCATAGAACTTTACTAAAATGTTTTGTCACCATTCGGCATCAGTTTGACAATAAAAACAGTCGCCTGAAATTTCCTCAGGTACTCACTGACGGAAGGGTGGAAAATACGAGAAAAAAAAAGGTAACTAATTGGCTAAAAACAGCCAGCTTTGTTTCTCGAGGTTTCTGCCAACATTCATCTTCTCCATTACATTTTCATACCTCCAGCTTTCTTTTCAAATGCTGACTTTTGCACTAATCAAATTACATTGAAGATTCAATAGCAACAATTTCTGAACTTGCGTGTTTTGTATTTTAGATTAACTCGAATTTACAGAAACAATTTGAAATATCAAATGCATTATTTCAATAGAATATTTTCAGTCTTTGTACATAAATTCAGAGAGCTGATGGAAGCACAAGATGATGTTTATTACATTATATACAATTACTGATTTCCTCCCAAAATAAATAAAACATGAATATCATAAATAGCTAAAAGAGGATGGTATTAAGTTGAAATATTACACTGTTTTGGGAGAAGGAATAAATCTTGAATTCTATATCCAAAAGATTGAAAAACTATCCACTACACTCCCCACTAGCTTCACAAAAAGCCATTCATCTCTCTTTAACAATTCAACATCGAGACTTACCTGTTCCTGCTGTTCATCTTTTTGCTGTTGAATTATTTTCATATATTTCACTAGTGGATCTGTACTTGAAGCTGGCAATTCTACACGCTCTGAAGTCTGCTCCTTTGGTCTTTGTCCATTTCCTTCCTTTAGGTTGTGTAAAGTTCAAAACATTATTGAATTGTACTGGCCCAGAATAAAAAATGCACTTAAAATAGCAAAACCTATTTGAAGAAAGGCCTTCATTCTGATATTAGGAACATTTTGATATTGATAATTATATTAAAGATGATGAAAGATGAATTGCATAGAATAAAAGTCCTGAACATTTTTAAATTTCCACTGATAGGGAAGTTTACAGCATTGCATTTACAACTGAATCGAGAGACCACAAATGGTGATTTTAAATTATTTAGTAGCACAGGGTGAATAACCACAACTTGACCAAAACAGCTGAATGTGGCCTTGTACTTGGCAGTTCCCCACACAAATTTCACCTTGGTTGGAAGAGGAAAGTTTGAAGTTTTGCTATGGTTCAGGTGGAGAGAAAAGATACACAAGTGATTCTAGGAAGCCTCCTAACAACTGATTATAGAATAACATTGAATCTTGGAATGGTATAAAAACAGTCCACTTGACCCATCACTCTTTGCTGGTGTTTTTTCTTGCTTTATCTGATCATTATTGTTTGAATGTTGATAGTAACCCATGAGCTAACATTAGCATTAAAATTAAACTAGTGGAAAATTTCTGGCTAACGAGGGCTGAATATTTCACCCATATGGAGCAGGGCAGACATAAATCATCGGCATCCGTGATTCCCAGTGCTACGCTGCGCCGGGACCATTTTCACAGAGACCTGATGGGGTTGGAAGGGCTTCCTGTTCATAAGCAGCAGGTAGCTAATTAAGGGGAGATAAGTGTCTTTAAAGGTCATTTACAGAGGCTGGGTGGAATTTCCTAGTTGACCTGTGGGCATCCCCAAGGTGCAGGACTAGGCCTGTCTGGCTACAGCTGCAGCAGCAGGCCACCTTGGGGGGCCGGGGGGGATTTTCCCTTCACAATGGTGTTCAGCTGCTGAGGCAATTTTTACATTTAAAAATTTGGGAGAGTGCACCTCAAGATGGCCCTCTCTCTCTCTCTTACCTAACTGCAAGCTGCAGCTCCTTCTAATCTGAAGGGCCTCCTATTGGGCCTCCCATATTGAGAACCCTCCTGCCATCCTTAATTGGACGACGAGCTTGCCCTCTGGTCACTAATTGGCTAGTTTAGGCAAAATCACTGCTGGGTGACCGTTTCTCCACACAGTCCATGCTCATGACCACCATTCAACCCCATCAATCCAAAACCTAAAATCCTACCCTAGTCTAATTCCACTCTTCTGCTTGTGCTCCAAACCCTTTCATGTAATGTGGGTGTCACTGGCAAGGCCAGCATTTGTTGTCCGTTCCTAATTGTACTTGAACTGAGTAGCTTGCAAGGCCATCTCAGAGGGCAGTTAAGAGTCAACCACATTGTTGTGGATCTAGAGTCACATGTAGGCCAGACCAGGTAGGGATTGCCGATTTTCTTCCCTAAAGGACAATTAGGCAGTGTTGCTCACAGGTCTTTTAGAATGTGAACTGCCGTGTTCTACATACATTATCCTTCTCATCGAGATTTTGCAGTTATCTTTCAATGACTTTATCTATCTGTTAGGGTGGTAGCAGGTTTTGGAATCATGGCTAGAGGTCAGACAGCTTTTTCCTGATGCTGCTTCTGAAATGCTTTCCAGTAATAGTAATAATAGTAACCTCCATAAAATACAGGGGCAATATGTAATGCAGTAATGGACAAAATATGAAGTGACAGCTGTAAAATGCCATACCATACTGGAAGATGTGCTTACCTTTTCCTGTTCTAGGCATTCCAGTTCGCTCTGTTCTCTATCCCTGGCTTCCTGCCTTTCCAGACACTGTTTCTCCTTATCTCTTTGTCTCTGATCTTCACATGCCTGTTCTTCTTCTCCTTTGCATTTTTCACCCTCTCTGCTTTTTTCTTCTTCTTCTGAACTTTTGAATTTACCTGCACGTCATTTAAACCGTATTAGGAATAGCTGAAATAGACAAATTTATTCTCTTAACTCATTCTGATTCTGGGGTCATCATTTTCAAACTAAGGAATAAAGGAATGAATATATGGACACATTGGGGAAGCAGTAGTGTAGTGGTATTGCCACTAGACAGGTATTCTAGGGTAATGCCTAGGTTCGAATCCCACCATGGCAGATGGTGGAATTTGAATTCAATTAAAATCCGGAACTAAACGTCTAACGATGACCATAAAACCATTGTTGATTGTCATAAAAAACCATCTAATATACTTTAGGGAAGGAAAGCTGCTGTCCTTACCTGGTCTGGCCTACACGTGACTCCAGACCCACAGCAATGTGGTTGACTCTTAAATGCCCTCTGAACAAGTGCGGTTAGGGATGGCAACAAATGCAGGCCTAGCCAGCAACACCGATATCACATGAACGAAAAAAAAATTAGGGGTTGACTCCAAGGATATAAATCTCATTTTGTGTTTTGGATCAGAATCTGGGTCAAAAGGGGGTCCCCTATGCACATTATGTCAGGAGCAGTCACCCAACTTGCATTTTGCCTAATTTGGCCAATTAGCAGAGGGCACTCTTGTCATCCAATTAAGGATGACAGGCAGGCTGCGAAGTTAGAGGGCCAATAGGATGCCCTCAGCATGGAAGGAGCTGCAGCCTGCTGTTGCAGGTAAGGGAGAGAGACGCTTTTAAAAGATTTGAAGTAAAAATGGCCATAGCTGCCGGGCCACTAGTGTGTAGCTGGAACCCCCTCCATAAGGCAGCCTGTGGCTGCAACTGTGACCAGGTAGGGTGGGTGGCCTTAGTCATCTTTTGATCCTTAATTGGCCCTTTAACAAGCTTAACTAGCTACCTGTCAACTGTGGGCAAGGTATCTGTTCTGCCCCTGAACCGGCCTTCCCTAAAAAACTCCAGGGCAGTAAACCTGTGCACCCGCTCCGTTCCTGCACACACATTTCAGTGAAAATTCTGACCCATGTTCCCTTGTCATGACAACAAAGATCTTTCTGCCAGATTTGATTATTCAAAGATCCTTCCTATATGGGATTTCGATGAGTCATTTGACACAGCAAGGTCAAGGCCAAAGATTCCCTGATCAGCATGTGTTGGATCATTATGAATGATCTATGCAATATCTCTGCCAAGAGATTAAAAGCCTATCTGTGTGAGAGAGTTGTAGTGAAATTTTAGCAATCTATGTAGTTTGCAATCTCTAGCTATATACAGCACCCAATTACTAAAATGATGCAGATTTCCTTCTAGACCTGTATGGTCAGACCTGCTGTCCACTGAAAGCAATTGCTCTATATTCTGAATCAATCTTTCCATGTGGTTTTGAACAGATAGGTTTATTAGGTTCCCCCACATGACAGCAGTGTGTCACGCCCAAGAGGAGGAGTGCCTAAACAGTTGTGGCAAGGCTCAAAGCTGTGTACAGTACCTGTAGGATCCAAGAACTAATGCGCGAGAAGATGATATACATGAAAATAGTCTGACTAGGTAAGTCAATCCAGGAGTACCATGTGCCAAATAGATGGCGTAATTATGCATGCCACAAAGTGTTGCCCGTTAATGTTCTATTTACTACTTATCCATGTCAAACTTCCATATCACCTGCTAGCTCGTTCACTGAATTTCAAACATGTATATGCTTCAGTAGGCACATATTACAGATCAAAAGTCTTGACATGCTTAAAACTTCAACTGCTTAACTCAACCTAGTTCCAAGATGCATAGCTGCTTACTAACATCCAGAATGGTCGGCAGGACGGACACACGCCTGTAACCGTTTGTGTTCCTCCAATTTACAACATTTCAATAATACTTCTCTGCTTGCACAATTTGCTAAATACAAGGGGAACACCCTGTGCTGGAAAAATGATGATATTTCACAAACACTCAATTTCTTGGGGAAGTCACTCTAAACACCCTTGCGAATGGAGGCAATGGGATAGTGAAGCCAACAAGATAGTACTATCCAGTTTTATATCTTGTGCCCCTTTACTCTCATTGCCACACAGTCATAGGCATAACTGCACAAACTTAACATAAGTACACAGCAAGGCCAGTTCTTTTTTGGAGGTGTGAACTGAAACCAGCTTTATAACCTTTGTTCGTTTTTATTTGTTGCAGACCTGAAAAGTAACCTCTTGTTAATTCCAATTGCGCAGAAGACGACAGCACCACAAAGAACCCTAAACCTCATCAATGTTTCTAAGCACTTACATAGTTGCACATATTACTATGGATGCATTTTGTGGGTCTGAAGGGATACACTGCAACTCACCCAGTATATGTTTGAGGAGAAGCTAATGGAAATAAAAAGAAGTCCACTTGCCAAACTCCCAAACATCTATGCTTTCTCTTAAAAATCCTTAAGCAGTGTGGTGAAATTAGTTATGACACTCCTTCTTTAGGAAAGCAGATGAAAATGTTGGCCATGCTGTTGCCTACATCAGTCACCAGTTTGAAACAGATTTAGCTGCCACATTTTGACGAAAGGTCATTGATCTGAAATTTTAGGCGAATTTTTGAACACCTGCAGAGGCAAACCGGCAGGAGTCCCAGTTTTTCCCATCTCAGGGCCATTTTTGTAGAGGCTGAATTGGGAGGGGAGGTGGTGACTGTTAGCCACCCGCAAGCGGTGATAGCAATTAATTAGACCCCCTCAAGAGCCTATTAAGGCCACTCTGCTGGCACTGATTGAAATTTTCCAGTCAGCATGCGGGCTCCTCACTGAGGCTGAAAACCGGGCAAGGGTCAGAGGTGGACTCCCAGTTGCAGATCAGGGACCTGGCCTGAGTTGAGGGTTGACTTGCAGTAAAAACAGAAAATGTTGGAAAATCTCAGCAGGTCTGGCAGTGTCTGTGGAGAGAGAAAAACAGAGTTAACATTTCGAGTCCGTATGACTCTCCTTCAGAGCTGAAGAGATAAAGAGAAGTAGAAACGTGATGGATTTTATACTGTTTAAGAGGGGGTGGAGCAGGTCGAGCAAAATAGGTCAAGGATAGGTGGGAGCTAAGGAGAAATTTGACTAAGATGTCATAGACACAGGACAAGGGGGTGTTAATGGTAGTGTTAAAGATTAAAGAAGGTGCTGATAGTGACATAATGGTAAGATAGCAGAATGTGTTAATAGCAGAACAAGGGTCAGCGCTCTGTGAAAGCAGAATAAAAAGAAGTGACAGATGGCCCTGTTGCGGGGTGGGGGGTGGAGCTTGGGGAAAAAGGATAAAAAATGAATGAATAAATAAAATTTTTAAAAATTGGATTAAAAAGGGGGTAAGGGTGGAGGAAAGAGTTCATGGTCTGAAGTTGAACTCAATGTTAAGTTCGGAAAGCTGTCAAATGTCTCTGTAAAGTGACCCCTCTGTCTCCACTTCTGGTGATAGACTGTCCACCAATATTCATTACAAGCCCACCAACTCCCACAGCTACCTCAACTACAGATCCTCACACCCCGCTTCCTGTAAGGACTCCACCCCATTCTCCCAGTTCCTTCACCTCCATCACATCTGTTCCAATGCTGCTACCTTTCAAAATGGCGCTTCTGACATGTCTTTCTTTTTCCTTAGCGAGGGTTCCTCCGACTGTGGTTGACAGGACCCTCAACTGTGTCCAACCCATCTCCCACACCTCTGCCCTTATCCCTTCCCCTCTCTCCCAGAACCACGATAGGGTCCCCCTTGTTCTCACCCCACTGGCCTCCGCATTCAAATTATCATCCTCAGCCATTTCCGCCAACTCCAGCATGGTGCCACCACCAAACACATCTTCCCCTCACCTTCCACCCCCGTCAGCATTCCGTAGGGATCATTCCCTCTGTGACACCCTGTTCCACTCCTTCATCACCCTCAACTCCTCATCCCCTTCCCACGGCACCTTCCCATACAATTGTAGAAGGTGCACCACCTGCCCCTTTATGTCCTTCCTCATCACCGTCCAAGGCCCCAAACACTCCTTTCAGATGAAGCAGCAATTCATTTGCACCTCCTTCAATTTGGTCTACTGTATTTGTTGCTCACCATCCAAGGCCCCAAACACTCCTTTCAGATGAAGCAGCAATTCATTTGCTCCTCCTTCAATTTGGTCTACTGTATTCGTTGCTCACCATCCAAGGCCCCAAACACTCCTTTCAGATGAAGCAGCGATTCACTTGCACCTCCTTCCTTCCAATTTGGTCTACTGTCTTCGTTGCTCCCAGTGCAATCTCCTCTAGATTGGGGAGGCTAAACGCAAACTGGGTGACCGATTTATGGAACACCTTCACTCAGTCCACAAGCATGACCCAGACCTTCCTGTTGCTTGCCATTTCAACACACCACCTTGCTCTCAAGCCCACATGTCTGTCCTTGGCTGGCTGCATTGTTCCAGTGAAGCCCAATGCAAACTGAAGAAACAGCCTTCTGGACTTAACATTGAGTTAATCAAATTCAGACCTTGAACTCTCTCCTCCATCTTTACCATTTTTTTAATCCAATTATGTTTATTTATTTATTTATACCGTTTTTTTTTAATCCTTTTTCCCCAACCTCCCCTACCCCTCCCCAACAGAACCACCTGTCTCTTGCTTTTATGTTTTGCTTTCACAGAGCACTGACCCATATTCTGCTATTAACATATTCTGCTATCTTACCTTTATGCCACTACAGCACCTTCTTCAGTCCTTAACACTATTATTAACACTCCCTCTGTCCTGTGTCCATGACATCTTTGTCAAATTTCTATTTCTACTTCCCTTTAGCTCTGAAGAAGATTAATACGGACTATTTCTCTCACCACAGATGCTGCCAGACCTGCTGAGTTTTCCAGTTCTGAAGAAGAGTCATACGGACTCAAAACATTAACTCTATTTCTCTCTCCACTAGTGCTGCCAGACCTGCTGAGTTTATCCAGCATTTTCTGTTTCTATTTCAGATTTTCAGCATGTGCAGTATTTTGCTTTTATCTTAGTGTTGCAAAGCCTTGCAACTGGTGCCATTACAGCATATGGAGGCTGCTATTCTCAGTTATCGTTAGACTAAAGGCCTTCAGAGCTGACTGGTGGCAAAATGGTTGGTATGGACAGTGCGGCTCAGTTGCCCATTGATCCTCCTGCTGTATCTTCTTTCATCTTGTTCCACCTCAAGTATAAAATCCAAACCAATGGCCATCATTAAATTTATCTTCACTTGTCACCTGTCAAGGGATTCTGCAGCTTGTGGCTCCCTACGTTCTTTGTAAGTTGGTATTGAAAGAATTCCTTTTCATGTGCCCTCCATTTTTTTTTAATTCATTCATGAAATGTGGGCTTCGTTGGCTGGGCCAGCATTTATTGCCCATCCCTAGCTGCCCTTGAGAAGGTGGTGGTGAGCTGCCATCTTGAACCGCTGCAGTCCATTTGGTGTAGGTACACCCTGTTAGGAAGGCAGTTCCAGGGTTTTGATCCAGCGATAGTGAAGGAACGGCGATGTATTTCCAAGTGAGTGACTTGGAGGGGAACTTCCAGGTGGTGGTGTTCCCATCTATCAGCTGCCCTTGTCCTTCTAGGTGGTAGTGGTCATGGGTTTGGAAGGTGCTGTCTAAGGAGCCTTGGTGAATTCCTGCAGTGCATCTTGTAGATGGTACATACTGCTGCTACTGTGCGTCAAAAGTGGAGGGAGTGAATGTCTATGGATGTGGTGCCAATCAAGCGGACTGCTTTGTCCTGGACAGTGTCCAACTTCTTCAGTGTTGTAGGAGCTGCACTCATCCAGGCAAGTGGGGAGTATTCCATCACCCTCCTGACTTGTGCCTTGTAGATGATGGACAGGCTTTGGGGAGTCAGGAGGTGAGTTACTTGCTGCACGATTTTCCCCACTGACTCCACTTACAGTCCACTCTAAGGAACTTATTGGGCGATAATTGTTTTTTGGAACATTTAAAAGCAAGCTTACCATAGAGAGCAAATAAAATTTGTCCCCCAAAAGTTAAATAATAATTAAAATGTCAAACTTCGAAAAAAATCTGTAAAACGGGATTAAAAGATTACTGCAAACATTGCAAAAAAAAAAGCATATTCCACTTCAAGAATTAAATCACACATGGAGTTTTGAGTGGGTCTATTCAAAATAGGTTTTGAAAGAAAAATAAATAAACCTGGCTCATATATGGGGTAAATTATGCCTGGTATTTATTTAATACTTTTTCCTGTATTCTGTACCTTAATGACGCTATGGTATGACATGTATTCAAGCACAATAGGACATGAAATGAGGCCAGTTAGAAAATTACAGTCAGAGGATTTGAGGGTAAAATCTACTGTAGACCAGCTCGCCCAATTTTCAGATCTCCTGCACCCATTCTGCCCCTGCATGTTGAGCACTGAGTTGACTCCAATATGTCTAGATGATTTCTCCCACTTTATGAGAAGGTAATCAATTCTATTTGCACATGGAGCTGAACAGACAAGAATGAAGAGCATTCATCGCCCTTTATAACAAATTTACAGTATAGGAGTAATGATACTATCCCAAGTACTTTTGAGTACTGACAAAAGCCCTGCAAACACTAACTCCAAAGTTCAATTCTTAGAAAAACAAGTAATTTTCTCACAATTTCTCAAAGGTCAATACAACAGCCTACACTCTCATGCGATATATCACATGATGGTAGTAAACTCACATTTATCTGGTGGAGATAAAATTACTTCTTGGTCCAGTGAAGAAACAGATCCTCTATTCACATTTTCCTCCCAGTGCTGGGGCAAATTCTTGTCAAGTGTTGGAATGTCTTCTTGCACTATAAGAAATATACAATGGGTCCTTTGTTTAATTCCAACAATGAAATGGAAGGCAAGACAGTAAAAGCAGTACTCTCAGAATATCAACAAATCATTACCTTTTCTGGCCAGATTCTTCATTCACCCATTAAAAGCTTCATCTCCCATTGCTTTCTCAAACAAGATTTGCATGTTAATCCTCGGTAAATCTCTGTTCAGAAAATCACTCTCAAAAATTTTAACTGTCTGGGAAACTGGAAAATGCTTATTATTCTTTGTAGTCTGAGTTAACTCTTTCACCAACAAAAAGATCCCTGAACCGCACGTGGACTGCAGCGGTTCAAGAAGGCAGCTCACCACCACCTTCTCAAGGGCAACTAGGGATGGGCAATAAATACTGGCCCAGCCAGCGAAGCCCACATCCCGTGAACGAACAAAAAAAAACATTTATCTGTGCAGTCTTTGAAGCAATGTATTTCCATTTTAATTACTCTCAAAAGTTTGCAGTTTTATTTCAACATTGGCACATCTGTGTTTGCATTTATTATTCCTTTAAAATTATAAATCTACAAAGCAGTTACTCCTGTAGCTTCAGTGAGAATGCTGAGATTCTCAGGAGACTGCAAGATTGAATATCAGCCATCTTGGACATTCAGTTCCTCAAGCCTTCATTGAGGTAGTATTGCCAATTCGTTGTAAGCTGTCAGATGAGATAATGAACTTGCCATCTCTAGGGGAGCAAAAACAAGCAGGAGCAGTTTACGTCAAGTTACTACTGAGCAACAGAGGCTGCTATCGAGAAAACACTAATCCATACCATCCCCTTCTCCTTGTTAAAGCAAGAAATTTGATGGTAGGAGGCAGCATTTCGGGAGTTAAAAAGGGGAGGTAGGGAAATGGCAGAACATATATATTTTTAGAAATAAACAAGAGAAAAGTATTTGAACATTTTCTTTATCTATGCTTTACATCTGTCTCAATCGCTCCTGTTTACTCCTCTTTTTGCAGACCAAAAAAAAAAAATAATTTGTAGTTATTACAATAAAGTAAATAACTCTTGACTGAACAGTTACAAATAAATCAGCAAACTTCTTTAAAAGAATTGCATTCTAATGTTTATTTGCTCTTAGCCTCGACTGAAACTCTAAGAAAGTCAAGAGTGGACAAGAATTCAAAATTCTCAGATGAATTCCTGATAATGATTAGTTTTCTAGTCCCAAACTAGCAGTCAATTTAGGTTTTCTAACTTTTGACTGATGACAATTACAAAGGTAGTCCTGCACATTGATGCTTAAAGAACTAGAATACATGGTGCAAAGACAGTGAGTTCATACTCCACTATTCCTCACACACATGTTCCCGATTTCAGGATTAGTACGTTTTCACCTCAACAAGGGTAGAGGCAGTACCGGATCTAGTTGAAGAAAATAAAGTGGGGGAAATAGGTAATTTAATAGTTGGGAACACCTAGGAAATAGAAACATAATGAAAATAATTTGATATAAAAAGTCAAAGATAAAGGTGCTTGACTGGAAAAGAAAGTCAATCTCAATTAGATAAAAGGGGAATTAATCTGTATAAATTAGAAAGAAAAACTGGTCAAGACAGTGTAGGGTTGACACCGGAGAAGATGAGGGTACTGACTTGTTATATTCTCATAAGATGTAAAGGTTATGCAGCAAAAGCTGGATTCCTTAGATAGCTAGAGAAACTAAAATTAAAATTAGGCTCAAGAAAAAGGCATATGATATACCTTGGACTGATGAGAGAAAAGAAAACCCGAATATAAACAATATAATGGGGCAACAAAGAAAAGTAGAAAGGCTAAGACTGTTAGAGGGAATGAACAAAAACTGGTAGCCAAATAAAGGCTTTTATAAAGAATAGTTAAAGATAGTAGAGCACTGATTGAGATGAATAAGGAAACCCTTTTATGGAAGAGAAGAGAATAGCAGGTATTCTAATTGAGCATTTTTCTTCAGTTTTCACAAAGAATGTCATATTGGGAAAGAAAGGATACAAGAACAGAAGGTACAGCAATTAGGAATAACTACAAACTAAAAACAGAATGAATGCAGATGAATAAGTAATACTGAGAAAAATTGGATAAAATTAACATTCATTTAGAAAGGCATTGTGAAATTAACCATGGCCATCATAGGCTTGTAAAAACGGAGTCATGTATGATAAATTGATCAGTTCTTTGCAAAACTAACAAAATGGAATGGATTTTCAATAGTGTTTGATAAGGAGCTATATAAGTGGCTTGTTCATGAAGCTAAAACACGTGGGCCTGAATTTTGTGCTTGTCATGCGTGCGTGATAGGTGGGCCCGGAAGCAGACACGATATGTGGTTCTGGCCGCGATCGCAACTGACATGCGATTTCACGCTGGATGGCTAATTAACTGATGACCAGCATGAAACACGTGCTGAAAGGGGCTCAGTGCTGCCAAGGGGGTGGGGCAGGTGCCAAGACAAAGTGAGGGTGCAGGCAGGTGTGTTAAACTGAGCTCCCTGAAGGCTGACAACTGCTGTTGAGCTGCCTCAGGGAGCTGCAGTATTGTTGAAAGGATATTTGCACAAACGAAATGCTACAAACCATCTCTAATGCAACTCCAAACAACTGACAGCAGTGCTCCTAGTTCCTCAACTTTCTAACATCATCTGGGCATTTTACCCCACCCTGGATTGGGAATAATGCAAAAATGTGAAGGCCACCTGGCCGATTGGCCTGTGCATCAGACGTAAAAGCGCATGGGCCATTAAAAATCCCAGTCAATTGGGGCTTTAATTGGCTCAATTGGAACTTGGTCGGCTGGCACACTAACGACTCCAGCGTGCGCCAGCCAGCCATGATATCGCATGCAATATCGCTATGACATAGGGATGCCGCCTGGTTCTAGTTCGGGTTGGCCGCGCATCCAATCGCAGCACCTAAAATTCTGGCCATAGGCTTCGAAAATTGATAGGCTGCTCCTGTTTGACAGACATAAAAGGGACACAGAAGTGTTCGATATGGAAAGGGGCATGCACAAATGCATCTGAGGTGTGCACCATCCGCCATATATTGGTACAGGCATCGAGGGCCTTTGCCTAAAACGGGCTTTAGGCTCTTTGCATATGCAAATTAGAGGCCTAATAACCAATTGAGGCTGCCTTTACAAAATTGGGCTGCCCTGAATGCAGCTGGTGCCAGGCTACCATCTTAAAGTTTTTTTTTTAATGAAAAGCACTTACCCAATTGTGGGGCCATGAGGAATGTCCCTCCCTGTTTCACATTAAAGCTATGGGCCACTGCAAGCCCCCAACTCTGATTGCCTGCCTCCTTCCCTCTCCAGGTGGCTGCCTCCCCTGCTCCATGTCGCTGACTAGTCCCCTCTCCTCTTTCAACTGCTACAAGGGCTACATCTGGCAAAAGAATCAGTCCAGACTTCAAATAAACTTTGCTGGTGAGCTACCTGGGCACACCCAGCAGCTTCAAGTGAATCAAATCCAAGAAACAATTTGCGTAAGCCCATTGTAAAATAGTGATCATTCCTTGCTTCTAATTTACGCAGGCTGCTGGTGCAAACCAATTTCGAGTATATCTCATGGTATTAAAAGGTAATGCAACAGCAAGGATAGGAAGTTAATTAAAACGATAGAAAACAGAATAGTGCTTCGTTATGTTCCTTGGACTGGAGGGAAGTAAAAAAATCGTATTTATAGAAAATGGGAAGTAGTAACAGAAGTGTGTGCTATAGCCCCTTGAGCCTGCTCTGAAAAATGTAGTCACTGTTATGTAGGAAATGTGGCAGCCAATTGACATTCACCAAGGTGCCACAAACAGCAATAAGATAGTGATAAAATAATCCGGGGGCAGGATTTTCCATTTGGCATGCAGGGGCGGGCTTGACACGCTGGAGCATAAAACGACGCGTGATGATGATGGGCGTGCGTCCCGAGGTCATCGTACTATCTTGTGATATTTTGTTCTGTGCGCGCGCGCTGAGGCTGGCCAAGGCCATTAAACAGGTAATTAACATGAATGTTACGCTGCAGGTCCAACCTAATGGTTGGCAGGCAAGCAAAAAGGCCAAGCAGCCTTTACATTTTTTAGGAAATCTTATCCATGAGCGGGATGAGGTTTCGTAAAGTTAATAATGATTATATAAAAACTTTCCTGAAAAACAAAAACATGTCCCATCTCATGTGACACAGTCACATGAGGGGACATGTTTCATTACATTTTTGCAGCTCTGTGCCTCAGGGCGATTGAAGTGCTCTATCGCACACATGTGCGACACCCCCCCGCTCCCCGTCCGCACAGATAGCGCTCAGCACTACCGCTCGTGTATTACGATGGGCGGGCCTTAATTGGGCTACCCGCTTAAAATGGCGGTGCGGAGCTGATTGCGGGCAGCGGTCGGATTCCCGACTGTCCCCACCCGCTCCTACCAAGCCCGCCCGCTCCTGCCAAGCCCGCCCGACCAACCAATGAAAAATCCTGGCCTGGGTGATTCCGGATGAAGGCTAAATGTTGGCCAGGATACCAGGGTGAACTCTCTTACTCTTCTCTGAATAGTGCTGTGGAATAATTTACATCCACCTGATAGGACAGACAAAGATTCCTCATCCAAAGAATGGCATGTCAGATATTACTGTTTACAACTAGAGGACATAAAATTAAAGTCATCACCAAAAGAACAAAGGGAAAGGTGAGGAGTTTCTTTATTAAGCAGGGGGCTGTTAATAAATGGAAGGCGACACCAGGAATATTATTAGAAGTAGAATGCAGAAAGCTTTTTAAAAAGCAAGTTGCTCAATACTTGAAAAATAAAAATTTTAAGCAGAGGAATGGGGTTGCATAGTTTGCCTTTTCGGATGGCAAGGAAAGGTAGAATTGCCTCTCTATCTGCTTTAAAAGTGTATCATCTTTCTTCCTATTCTCATTTTGACTTTTGCATCCTTAGCATTCTCACTTTGGAACATAACTGAATGAATCTCCACAAATAAAACTTGTCATTAAAACTTATCATACTTATTCTTGTGTTGTTCAGCCCATAAATAGGAAAAGTGGTTATACCTAATTCAGCCCTTACTTGCCTCACAATTTCCCCATCTTTGCATATTCACATTCTATTGTGACTTCTTCCACTTTTATCTCATTTCTTTCTGTTCCTTTCATAAACTGACTGAGAAGATCTTTGTATAACGCACAGCAGTTTTCTCCCTGTTCCAATCATTTTAAAAATCATTATGTGCATTAGCTAGTTCTTGGTTTAAAAAAATAAGTTGCTCAAATTCCTGTAGTTCTGGAATTTACCTGTTGGTCCCTTCTTTCACCACCCCCAAACTCTTTGTTGTGATTAGTCCAATTTAAGTGACACATTTGCCTTCCAATTCCAACCCTGTTGATGGATCTCAATATGAAATGTTAATGTCTTTCTCTTTCAAATGCTGACTAATCAGATATGCATTTTCTGCTTTTGCATTATAGTTCCAGCCTTTGAAGTTTTCATTCCATCTATAAAATAAGATGGAACGGTCGATACTTTCATAGCCATATGTTTAGCTTACCTAGTTCACAATAGTCATCTGATTGCTCGATCAGTTCTTCAAGCCTTTGAATTGTTGAAGATTGACGAGATGCACTATTATCAACCGGACTATTTTCTGATCTGGATAGAAATTGGGAAAAAAAAGCCAAATGATACAAGGTGTGCACTGCTATTAAAGCAGAAATACATTTGATTTTAATACCGTTACAAATTATGAATTTTAAACAGAACACCGGAGGTAAAATTTCAGGTCACTAAAAATGTAGTCATCCATCCATTAAGCAGAGTGTTGAGACGCAGTGGACTAAATTTACTACAATAAGTAGCATTGGACAAATATTAATAATGATATATCAAATTAGATGAATACAGCAAATTACACAGAACTGAAAAATAAAATCAGATGAACAGCTATATAAAGAACTGATAATGTAGAATAGGTGTATTGGTAATATTAAGAGTTATTCACATATTATTGCATTTTGTTGTAATAATGTCATCCTCAGTATCAATCACCATACTCTAGGGGATTGGATTTTCCCATCCTGAATTGGGATGGACAGAGGCAGAACAGCAAAAGAAAAAATTAATGGCACTGGTGGCCTGCGTGCCGGTCTGCCACCTCTGTTCCTGACTCCGGCGTCACGGTTTTCCCCAAGCAGGGGGCGGGAGGGAAAGTGAAGGTGCGTGCATCATTATTTGGGTGGATTATGGTCATTAGAGAGCTCGTTAATCACTTGCCTTCTGGCCTCCCTTTATATGAGGACAGGCAGCCATTAGGAGCTCTCTGAAGTTGATCAGCTGCAACCTGGCAGGAACAGGGATGGCAGTGTTTGAACAATTTTATTTATTGCAAAATAATTTGGAAAATTTGGACCAAAAAAGTAGTACTGGGCAGTAATAAAATTCTAGTAACCAACTATTTCCTACCCTATCCCGGGTCCCAGCTCTCCATCTGCCCTGGCCACTTTGAACATGACGCTCCTCTCATTTTTTTTTTAAGACCACGCACAAACGGCAGACAGCAATGGCTGCCGATTCTAGCCACAATGTGGCCCACTTCCCTGGTGCCCCACCTCCATCTCCACTAATTGGGCAGCAGAGCCGTCTCTAGGGTCACTAAGACCATGATCCCAGTTTAGAAAATTGAAGTGAGAAAAATTACTCCAAGTAGATTGACTTAATCAATCAACTTGATGAATTACTCAATATTCCACACTTATCAATGCTAATTATCACAGGTGCATTAATGGCTAACTAGTTACAGTTTTGTTGTGCCTATGGTGCTGTATTTACTTTGCCAATAACAATAATTTTATAATTTTAAATAATTTTATAATGGTAAATGGAAGTGCAGCTTTCTTCCTCTACCTGAGAAATTAGCAGAGCAGTTATATTGTGTGCGGGAGTGATAGAAAGCGTAGAAGACATTTGTAAGGTGAAGAAACTAAACTAACACTAATCAAACGGATTTCACTTGGGGTCACATTCAAATGGGGGAAGAGAAGACTTTTGTTCCATCAGCCTAGGCTGCATTTTGAGCAATGACCCAAGAGGCATGTTGGCATCCTGAAAATTCCTCTTAACATCATTGTGGGAGATCCTGCACCATATGGACTGCAGCAGTTCATTAAGACAGCTTACCATCACCTTTTCAAGGGCAACTAGGGATGATCAATAAATGCTGACCTTGCCAGCGCCACTCACATCCCAGGAAGGAATAAGAAAATTACAGGCATTGACATTCCAGATTTAGTGTATGTTGCTGATTTATTGATTATCTTAATTACTTCTGTCCTGGCCAGAAAACAGGAAGAAAAAAAATCTATCTATATATACACGTCAGCTTGGCTTTTTATCAAATTATTTTTTCTGTTTTCCAAAATGGACAATTACTGGGCTGATAAAAATGGCTGCAGCTGATCCCATGCTGGTTTCTGGAAGATTCTAAGCTGTTCCAATGGACAAAGGCTACCTCATCATCCAGGAATGTGACTTGTATTATATAAACATTCCAGCCAATCCAACACAAGGGATTTGTAGACGATAAGTCTGCACCAGCCAGCTATGGATGAAGGTAGAGCTATTTGTGACTCCTAATCTCCAATGTTGTGATAATGGCCCCACTGTTACCTGCTCCAAAACGCAATGAGTTTCAAGCAGGCACCTCGTTAGCTAAATAGTTCAATCCAAAATCACCCTGTCACATAACCGAGACTTGAGCTGTTTGAATTCCTTTAATTATACAGCTCTTGAATTTTCTCTTCAGTCCCTGTTTGACCTCAGAAGAGAAGCAGGACTCCAGGCAAGCAGCCTGCCTCTGTCTACCATTTTACCATCCAGCAGATAGCAGCAGTAAGAACTCGATCCAAGTCAATGGCCTGGCCCTCATCTGCACTGTGAACTACTGGAATCTTGGAACTTCTGTACCTGTGCCTTCAAGACTAATTATCTCTACATGTCTTCTTCCGTCGTGGAAGTCCTTGCTTCTGGGATGCTGGATCACCCTGCAACAGTTTCAGCCTGCTAGCCTCTGAAGGAATATACCACTGGACTTTTGATTCTGGACTGTGGACTCATGTGAAACCATAACTGTTATTTTTATCGTGGTCTTGCCCTGTACCCCTTTCTTTCCCATATCCCTCTTTTATTGTATGAGTGTAAAAAGGGGCGGACGTTGCGAAACCCCTTTCCCGCGTTTTGTGTGTGTAAAATAAACCAACCTTTTTATTTTACCTTATCTCGAGTTTGCTGTGGAGTTATTAATAGAGGATTAGATACTCCAAAACTGAAGGGTTGGGGAAAGTATGCCACCACCTATAAAGGGGGATTAATCAAAAATCTAAAACACCTTTCTGTTTACAGATGGGTAGTAGAGGAGAAATCAGGGCTGTTCAAATTAATCTCCCTCCGGTCCGTAACACTTCATAGTTTAAAACAAAATAGAATTATAATTTATTTGTCTAATATTACACCATAATTTACAGAAAGACTTCAGGGATACCTACACAGTGGTCTGGATCTTTACCTTTCATTGGCCCCATAGTCGACAGATAAAGGAGAGTTTGCAGTTTTCACTATATGGACATCACAGGATTTGATTTCATTGCTTGTTACTGATGTTTTATGTTCTGGTACACCGGGAACAGAGGCCAGAAATGAGCCATCAACACCTTTTAAAAAAAAACATGAGTTTTATTAGCATGTGTGCTGCAATTTATGAATATTAGTAAATGCTCAAAATATTTCATGATTTATTTATATCTTTAACATTTTGTTCTGAAAATATTCAAAATACATGCTAAATAAAAATATTACTTCCTCTTCTCCATTTTAATTCAGAAAGTGATTGCTCTCCCAAAGAAGGAAAATGTCCAATTAAGATGTGTGAGCCAACTTAGAAGCAAGAAATCAAAGAATGGATGTCACTGTTATTCAAATAAAGTTTTATTAGTGGGGAGTCCAACACTCTTAAGGACGCAGTAATAGTACATATTAATAACCATATTGAGTTTCCAATGTTCCAAACTGGAAGCATAACTCAGGAGACTGGTCTCAATCTGATTCCCAAACCCTCACAAGCTAAACCTGCCACAAAGCATTCCCACACTCATTTGAATTTGTACAGGTACAACAGAGTTCTCCATACAAAGTTATGTGCAAAATCTGCAATCTAAAGAAATTTTTTTTAAAAAGTTGATCTCTTGTGGCATTGACCAACTTGAATTTCTCGAGATAAAAGTAGAGATTGAGGGTGGAGGATAATGAACTGCTGTGGGGAGTACTGAAGAAGCTGGGGAGGAGAGGGAGGAGAGGCAGGAGAGGAGACAAGGAAGCATGGAGGGGAAGGAATAGCGGAAAGATGGGAGAAGCTAATGAGAGGACATGGGGTGTGGGGGGGGTGGTTGTTCGCAAAGGAAGGGAGTAATGTGGGAAGGGAAAATCAGACCAGTGGGAGTAGGGTGATCCATGGAACAACTAGCCATTAGGGGAGAATAAATACAGCCAGTGAGATGGAGGGCTACTATGGATGGGAAATGCAGACATGGGATAGGCTGTGAGAAGCAGCTGCACCCAGTGAGGGAGGATAAGATGAGGTTGTTAGTCAGTGGGTGAGTTAGAATGGGAGAAGCCAGGAAGAGGAGAGTTAAAGCTGTGTTCAGTGGTGATGGTACGGGGACTAAAACATTGAGGGTGGGCATTATGCTAAAATTTGTTCACTTTAGGGAGGAGTGTTTGAAGGTTGAAATCTTGCTCAGAGAGGGAAAAGGTAGGGAATTGAGAATCTTAATCTACTCCAGTGAAGGCAGGAGTTTAAGAGATGAAAACATGATTGGTTGAGGTAGAGGAATGAAAGGGTTGAGTGCAGGAATCTGGCTAAGCAGTTTGGGGTTAAAATAGAATAATTGTTTATGAGTGTGTGTGAGGGACCCAATCAGTTGGGGGGGCCAGGGGCAGGTTGGAGGTTGTGAATGAGATGCATGGTGTAATCTTGCTCTAAGTAATCACTGCCAAACTCAGAGTGAGGGTGAGAGGTGGAGTTGAGAGTCAAGGTTTAATGATTAGAGTGGAGATGTTGTTTGTGGCTAAAGGAGATGATTAAGTCCAAGACGAGTGAAAGTGGTAGTGGGAATGTTGAGCTCCAAATTCTTCTCGATGGTGGGGAAGCAGATTGAATGCCATGTTTTACAACAACAACAAGTAAAAAAAGCATTCAGTAGAGCACATACCTCTGTTGTATTAATTCAATGTTATTAAAATTGCTCTTCCTTGAAGCTTCTCCCTGCCTGTTTGATGCTCTGTAACTACAAAGCTGAAAGAAGAAATCAAGAGCTTCTAATTCACTGAGGAGGTTTCAGGCCAATCCACATCTATCAGTCTGCTCTGAAAACTGCTCACATTTTGACAGCTGTGACAAATTCCACAACAGCTAAGAGAATCCACACCATTCTAAACAATCAACGTCATTCCAAATAAAACAACTCAACATTTTTTAAAAAAAGTCAATTTGCCCCATCTCCCAATGTTAACAGGTGGATCCTTTAAAAAAATTCCAGGATCCAGATCCACATCTTCACCAAAATCTAATCAGCTCTTCCTTGTGCCATGCCCTTGGTACCAAATTTTGCTGAAATCCGTCCATTAGTTTGAGATATTTATAGACAAACAGACTAACAGAGGCGAAAACATTACTTCCTCGCACTTTCAGTTGTGTTAGTAAAAATCATATCCGTGCTATAACTCCATTCTAAATAAAATATTTTCCCCTTACATCCAAAAAGTCATTATTTTAAATTCAGTTTCAATTTAACATTAAAACTCACTTGTCATCATTTAATGAATTTCGCAATTTCTCAGCCAAGCCACCAGATGGAGTACAACATAGCAACAGAGTGAACAATTAAATTGTCAATAAAATAAACATGCAAATCAGGTACAAGTCCACAGCAACTTTGTAAGCAACTCAGAGTTAAGAAAAAATGTCAAACACTCTACTTCTGTGCATTTAGTATTATTGACTGGGAGGGAGAAACTGAGAAGTAAATTGTTTATTAACATATAGTATTTACATAGAAACAGAAAAAAATTGTGGAGCAGAAGGCTGCCAACAAGTCCATCACATCCGTGCCAGCCAAAAAAGAATTATTCAGTCTCATCCCACCTTCCAGATCTTGGTCCATCATCCTGTAGATACCGTCACAATTAAATCTCCCACCCAGCCTCTCTTGTTCTGAAGGAAACAAACCAGCTTGTCCAATCTTTGTTCATAGCTAAATTTCTCCATTGCTAGAAACATCCTTGTAAAATCTCTGCTGCATTCTCTCCAATGCAATCATATCCTTCCTGTAATGTGGTGACCCGAATGGTACACAGTAATCCAACTGCAGGCCAACTAATGTTTTATACATCGCAAGCATAACCTCCCTCTTATACCTCCGTGAATAAATGAAAGCAACCCATATGTCTTCTTAATCATCTTATTTACCTGGTCCACTACCTTCACTATCCTTGGACATGCACTCCAAGGTCCCTCAGTTCCCCTATGCTTCTCAGAATCCTACTACAGTGGTATAGAGTCGGGAGGGAGTTGCCATATGAGTCCTCAACATCGACTCTGGACCCCATGAAGTCTCGGCCTCAGGCAAGGAAACTTCCTGATGGTTACTGCCTATCATCCCCCCTCAGCTGATGAATCACTGCTCCTCCATGTTTCATGCCATTTGGAGGAAGCACTGGGGGTGGCAAGGGCACAGAATGTACTCTGAGTGGGGTACTTCAATGTCCATCACCAAGATTGGCTCAGTAGCACCATTATTGACTGAGCTGGCCAAGTCCTAAAGGGCATAGCTGCTAGACTGGGTCTGTAGCAGGTAGTGAGGGAACAAACAAGACGGAAAACCTACTTGATATCATCCTCATGAATTTACCTGTCACAGATGCATCTGTCCATGACAGTATTGGTAGAAGTGACCACCGCACAGTCTTTGTGGAGACGAAGTCCCACCTTCACATTGAGGACCCCCTCCGTCATGTTGTGTGGCACTACCACTGTGCTAAATGGGACAGATTTTGAACAGATCTAGCAACTCAAAACTGGGCATTCATGAGGCACTGTGGGCCATTAGCAGCTGCAGAATTGTATACATACACAATGTTCTTGGAAATCTGTAGCCTCATGGCCGTGCATAACCCGACTCTACCATTACCATCAAGCCGGGGATCAACCCTGGTTCAACGAAGAGTGAAGGAGGGCATGCCAGGAGCAGCACCAGGCATACCTAAAAATGAGGTGTCAACTTGGTGAAGCCACAACACAGGACTACTTGCATACCAAACAGCAGAAGCAGCATGCAATAGAGTGAAGCGATTCCACAACCAATGGATCAGATCTAAGCTCTGAAGTCCTGCCACATCCATCCGTGAATGGTGGTGGACAATTAAACAACTAACTGGAGGAGCATCCTCAATGATGGGGAAGCCTAGCACATCAGTGCAAAAGACAAGGCTGACACATTTGCAGCCATCTTCAACCAGAAGTGCCAAGTGGATGGTCCACCTCAACCTCCTCCTGAGGTTCCCAGCATCACAGATGCCAGTCTTCAGCCAATTCAACTGAAGGCACTGGATACTGCAGAGGCTATGGCCCTGACAATATTCCGGCATTAGTACTGAAGATTTGCACTCCAGATCTAGCCACCCGCCTAGCCAAGGTGTTCTGGCGTCTACCGGCAATGTGAAAAATTGCCCAAGTACGTCCTGTCCACAAAAAGCAGGACAAATACAACTTGGCCAATTACCTCCTCATTAGTCTACTCCGATTATCAGAAAAGTGATGGAAAGTGTCATCAACAGTGCTATCAAGTAGCACTTACTCTGCAATAACCTCCTCACTGACGCTCAGTTTGGGTTCCGCCAGGGCCACTCAGCTCCTGACCGCACTACAGCCTTAGTTCAAACATGAACAAAAGAACTGAACTCCCGAGGTGAGGTGGGAGTGATGGCCCTTGACATCAAGGCAGCATTTGACAGAGTGCGGCCTCAAGGAGCCCTAGCAAAACTGGAGACAATGGGAATCGGGGAAAAACACTCCACTGTTTGGAGTCATAACCAGCACAAAGGAAGATAGCTGTGGCTGTTGGAGGTCAATCAGCTCAGTCCTTGGACATCACTGCATGAACTGCTCATGGTAGTGTCCTAGGCCCAACCATCTTCAGCTGCTTCCTCAATGACCTTCCCTCCAACATAAGGTAAGAAGTGGAGATGCTCGCAGATAATTGCACAATGTTCAGCACCATTCGCAACTCCTCAGATACTGAAGCAGTCCAGGTCCATATGCAGCAAGACCTGGGCGATATTCATGCTTGGGCTTATAAATGGCAAGTAACATTCGTGCCATGCAAGTGCCGGGCAATGACATTTGCCAACAAGAGAGAATTTAACCATCTCCCCTTGACATGCAATGGCATTACCATTGCTGAATTCCCCACTAACAACATCCTGGGTTTTACCATTGACCAGAAACTGAACTAGACCAGCCATATAAATACACTGGCTACAAGAGCAGGTCAGAGGCTAGGAATCCTTTGGCGTGTAACTCACCTCCTGACTCCCCAAAGCCTGGCCACTATCTACAAGGCACATGTCAGGAATGTGAAGGAATACTCTCCACTTGCCTGGATGACTCAAGCTCCAAAAGCATTCAAGAAGCTCGACACCATCCAGGACAAAGCAACCCACTTAATTGCCACCACCTTCAACATTCATTCCCACCACTACTGATAAACAGTAGCAGCAGTGTGTACCATCTACAAGATACACCACAGCAACTCACCAAGGCTCCTTCGAGAGCACCTTCCAAACCCGTGATCTCTACCACCTAGAAGGACAAGGGCAGCAGATGCATGGGAATGCCACCACCTGCAAGTTACCCTCCAAATTACACACCATCCTGACTTGGAAATATATCACAGTTCCTTCACCGTCGCTGGGTCAAAATCCTTGAACACCCTTCCTAACAGCACTGTGGATGTACCTACAACACATGGACTGCCCTGCGATTCAAGAAGGCAGCTCACCATCATCTTCTCAAGGGCAATTAAGGATGGGCAATAAATGCTGGCCTAGCCAGTGATGCCCACATCCCATGAGCCAATAATAAAGAATGAAGTCAAATTACTGAAGGATCACAATAACGGATTTAACAATAATAATAACTGCATCAGTGCAAAACATTCATTATCTTATAACTTGGTTATTTTCAAATCTGTGTTCTCAACGCAACCTTTTTATACAAGTATGATGCCATTGGCACATCTCTTTCATCAATTAATAAGTTACATTTGTAGTCCACATTCATAAAGATCTGCAGGAAAGCACAAGTTATGAGTTGGATTTTAATGTGAGTTCCTTACTCTATCACTGCCCAGTATGTTCTTTGGTTACAAAAGCAAAACACAGCTGATTCTCAAAATCTGAAATAAAAATAGAAACTGCTGGAAACATCTGTGGAGAGACAGCTTTAACATTTCAGATCAACAACTTTTTGTCAGAACTGAAAGTTAGAGCTGCCAAAGGTTTTAAACAAGTACAGAAGCAAGGGAAGAAAGGACAAAGGAGAAGTTCTCTACACTTGGAAGACTAAATGCAGATTGGATTGCGAAAACCTCAATTCAGTCTTGCAAGAGTGACCCCAAGATTCCAGTCTCCTGTCACACTTAACTCCCCTCCACTGGCCTCTCTCTCTGCAGTTCCCTATATAAACCAATGAAGCTCAACATAAGCATGGCAAACAGCGCCTCATCTTTCAATGAGGCACTCTACAAGGTTGCAAACTCAACATTAAGTTCAACAATTTCAGATCATAACTTCTGCCCCCATTTTTTTTAATGATGGCAGTTGTTGGTGATGGTTCTGCTATTCCCATTTACACCTCTTCTAGACCCATCTTTTTCTCACTTGTCCATTACCATCTTTTTTTGTCCTTCACCATCATCGCTTTTGTCTTTTAGCCTTTCCTGCCTTGACATGATCACAGACCTTTCCTCTGTTCTTCCTCCCTCCCTTTCCTTGCCTCTGCACTTCCTTACAAACAGTTCTGACAAAAAGTCACTGATTTGAAGTGTTTCTGTTTCTCTCTCCACAGATGCTGCCTCATCTGAGTATTTCCAGTATTTTCTGTTTTATGTGCTTTGTTTATTCAACCTTAATTGATCAAATTGGAATAAATACATCTGTCCAACAGTAAAGTCTTATAGATTATGCAACTTATATAGATGACTTGGATGAAGGGATGAAGGAATGGTTGCTAAATTTGCTGATGACACAAAGATAGGTAGGAAAGCAAATTGTGAAGAGGACATAAAGAGCCTACAAAGGGACATAGATAGGTTAAGTGAGTGGGCAAAGATCTGGCAAATGGAGTATAATGTGGGCAAATGTGAAGTTGTTCATTTTGGCCGGAAGAATAAAAAAGGTTATCTAAATGGTGAGAGATTGTAGGGGGAGGATCTTCAAGGCGGGACCCGCTCACCGACGCGGGGTGACATCAGGCAGAACTCCCGACGTCACCTCGCGTCATTTCCATTTTCAGGTCGATGGGGGCGCAGCCAAATCAGCTACGTGCCCGCCGACCTGTCAACAGCCTATTGAGGCCATTTAAAAAGTAATTATCATTAATGGACCTGCCTGTCCAACCTTAGGGTTGGCGGGCAGCCCTGGCAGGCTTAAGAAAAAGCATGAAACCTCATTCACAGGCGCGATGAGGTTTCATGAGGGTTTTTAAATATTTAATAAAGGTTTCAGTAAAAGTGATGGACACGTCCCAACTCATGTGAGTGTCACATTAATTGTCCCGCCCACGTAAAATGGCAGCGCGCCCCCAATCAGGGGCGCCAATCAGAAGCGTGCCTGCCCACGCCTGCTCCTGCACTTCCCCCCCCTCGACTGGGGGAAATTATTTCCCTAGAGTTCAGATTCAAAGGGACCTGGGTGTTCTCATGCATGAGTCACAAAAGGCTAGTATGCATGTACAACAAGTAATTAGGAAAGTTAATAGAATGTTATCATTTATTTTGAGGGGAATTTATTACAAAAGTTGGTTATGCTTCTGCTGTACATGGCACTGGTGAGACCACATCTGGAGTGTTGTGTACAGTACTGGCCTCCTTATTTAAGGAAAGCTGTAAATGTGTTGGAAGCAGTTCAGAGAAGGTTTATCAGACTAATACCAGGAATGGGCGGGTTTGTCTTATGAGGAAAGGTTGGACAGGTTAGGCTTTTATCTATTAGAATTTAGAAGAGTAAGGGGTGGCTTTACTGAAACCTTTAAAATCCTGAGGGATCTTGACAGGGTGAATCTGAAGAGGGTGTTCCTCTTATGGGAGAAACTAGAGCTAGGGGTCACTGTTTAAAAATAAGGGGTCACTCATTTAAGACTGAGATGAGGAGAATTTTTTCCTCTCAGGGTAGTGACTCTTTGGAACTCTCTTCCTTGAAAGGCAGTGGAAGCAGAGTCTTCGAATATTTTTAAGGTAGAGGTAGATATATTCTTGATTAACAAGGGTGTGAAAAGTTATCAGGGGTAGGCAGGAATGTGGGGTTGAGGTTACAATCAGATCAGCCAGATCTTATTAAATGGTGGAGCAGACTCGAGGGGCCGAGTGGCAAATTCCTTCTCCTAATTCGTAAGTTCTTATGTTTTAAAAGCCTTCTTTATGGCCCATTTTCAGAGCTATATTTAGTGCATACAACAACAACATGTTTCAGATCGCCACATTTAGCGTAGGAGATTTAAATCGGGCTGTAAAAGTTCTGAAAGATCATCAGAATGTTATTTTAAAGTAAGCCAGGAAAATAGCATCAAAGAAAATTAAGTTAAATGAATGAGAAGCAAATTTGAAATAAATATTAAGTAAAAAGTCTTTACTTAAAGACGGAGAAATATTTCAAAAAATCTGTTAGCCAGGGTATCAAAGAGAAATATTTACGGACTTGTGAAATGCAATTAGATTCCAAGATGGGAAGAGTGAGGGCATTCCAGAAGTGAGCCCTGATAGGCTGACTTAGCTTTATTCATTCACGGCTTTAATCATTCATAACTTTTTAATGTTATGAATGGCCTGAACTTGAAGGCAATTCCAGGAATAGTATCATCAGTGTGCAAAAATGGACTGATGCACAAGGTAGACTGCTAGATTGGGTGAGTGAGTATTCCAGAGCCTTTCAGGCCTGTGCTCAAAATCCAGTCCAGACTTATGGAACTAAAATCTTCTCTCTTCCCCCATCTCCAAGTGAATTCAGTCTAAATGGTGTCAATTTAGTTCTTCACTTTACAAATGCCTTCTTATGGCTTATGGAACTAAATCTTCTCTCTTCCCCCATCTCCAAGTGAATTCAGTCTAAATGGTGTCAATTTAGTTCTTCACCTTACAAATGCCTTCTATATCATCACTCCAGCACATAATATAACTACTAATTGCTCAGCTAGAGAAAGAAAGTAGTCTTGGGAAGAAACAATCAGAAAGCTACACTTCCATTTGCCATTACAAAATTACAATGCTATTGGCAAAGTAAATAAAGCACCTTAGGTGCAACAAAACTGTAAATAGTTAGCCATTAATGCTATGCATTAAATAGCATAGATAAGTGTGGAATATTGAGTAACTTGTCAAGTAGATTGATTAGGTCAAGGGCAGGGGCCCACTGACCGACGCGTAAAATGATGCAGGGAACATCGGTCATGCGTCCCGACGTCTCCCTGCGTCATTTAGATTTTCGAGTCGGCTGCGTGCCCGCTGACCTGTCAACGGCCTATTAAGGCCATTTAAAAAGTAATTGAAATGATTAATGGACCTGCCCATCCAACCTTAAGGTTGGCGGGCAGGCAAAGAGCCCAGGCAGCCTTCTGAAAAAGCATGAAACCTCACCCACAGGCAGGATGAGGTTTCATGAGGGATTTAAAATTTTCAGAATATTTTAAAATAAAAGTAATGGACATGTCCCAGCTCATGTGACAGAGTCACATGAGGGGACGTGTCAGGGAAATTTTTCTACCCTTTAAAAAATTTTTATAACTTCAACCGTTCTCCCTGAGGTGGCACTTTGCCCCGGGGAGATTTGTGCGCTCTTTCGCGCGCATGTGCAAAACAGCGCATTCCCGGCTCAGGAAATCCCCCCCCCCCCCCCCCGCCCGCTCAGCACTTCCGAGCGGACATCATGCTGGGCTGGCCTTAATTGGCCTGCCCACGTAAAACGGCGGCATGCCCCCAATCGGGGGCACCGATCGGGAACCCCCCGCCCCCGCACAACCATCCCCCGACGGGGGGATAATGCTGCCCTATGCTACAATACTTGAGACTCATTCTAAAAATGAGTTTGAAATTTGTTATGCGAACACCAGCAAAATTTCTTGGTAACACCGACTATATATCTCACTCCCTAAAATTCAGTATTTTACAGCTTAATGACAAATCCTACCTTCTGAAGTTCTCCTGCACTTGTCATATTCAAATTTACATTTGACAAGCGTTGAAGAGCAGTATCCTGGAGATGTAAACTGACATACAGATGGAGTTTGGTGATCTTCAATTTTAGTTATTTGTTGATGACTTTCCTCATATGTTTTGCCTCTTGTCGTGAGCTCTAGCTGTTGAGAAGGAAAGACACTGTCTGCAAATGTTACTCTGTGCTGGTGGCTGGATGGAATTTTACTGACAATATTGTTAATTGGCAATGGAGGAAAAGCTCGAGTTTCTGCACTCTTTTGAATAGCAGTTTGAATAACTCTGTTTTGGTAGTTTCTGTAGGCTTCTTCTAGGTTCTCAGACTCTTTTTCCAGTTCCCTTATTCGAGCCTTGGCTCCTGCAACAAAATCCTGGTCAGAATCTGGTGAGGAGCATGGTGCTTCAGTGTATCTGCCATAGTTTGCACATATACCAGAGCCTGGATAAAAAAGGCGATCTTCAGATGCTACCCGATTCCTAAGTAAGCCAGCATCTACATAAATATCTGGAGGTACAATTCTGTCAGCAGTGAGGTCGATGGTTGTCCGGTCAAACAAAGAGGGTTTTGGATTGCGATACACTTCATTCTCTAAAGCTGCAAGACCAGAAAAAATACAGGAGGAAGCAGAATGCACAATTAGAAAAAAAGAACAGCAAGAGAACAACCTTAAAACTACCAAATTATTAGGTAACTGTAAGAGGATGCAAGTGCATAGATAGCAACACTTTAATAAGCATTTTAAATCTACCTTGTAAAACACTACACATGATACAATAATTTTGGTGTTTTACAACCCTTTGCAAAAATGAATTTAGAGAAATTACAGCACAGAATAGACTGTTTAGCCTAACCAGTCTGTGTTGGTGTTTATTGTCCACACAAGCAGTAGCCCAAATTAATTTGAAACACTATTTTTAGTTCTTGTGAATTTGAACCCCCAAAATCTCTCTGTTCTTCCACATCATTCAGTCCTTCCCCAAAGCATAATTGTTGCTTGCTTTCAAAAAAAATAAAATGTGCCACTTCTTATTTGAATTGTATCTGCCACTTTTTTTATCCATTCCTCCATCTTGTCAATATTCCCATGTAGTTTCCTTTGGGCCTCAAAATTAGTTACCATGTCTTTTACTTCAGTATTCTCTGCAAATCTGGAAGTTATTCCTTCTAGACCTTTTTCCAGATAACCAATGTAAAGTGAACAAAAGCAGGACTAGAATAGAAAGATCCCTTTGGGGCATAGTTACTCATTTACCAGCACTGCTCTTAACTGGTATTCTCTGGCCAGAATTTTACGGTCGACGTGCAGGCTCGGCTGGAGCGGGCGAGGGCGGTCAAGAAGCCGACCGCCACCCGCGATCGGCTCCACACCGCCATTTTACGTGGGCAGGCCAATTAAGGCCTGCCCAGCGTAAGACGCGACAGCAGCAACAGGGAGAAGGGGTGGGTGGAGGTGGGGGTGGGAGCTCAATGCCCATTGGGTCCAATGGTGACCTGGCGGCCGATTCAAAAGCGGCCGTGGCAGCCATGCGAAGGCTGCTAGTGAAGCAGACGCACCTCATCATGGAGCTCGTCACTGGTGAACACAGCAGGCAGGAGGGCAGGCCGGCAGGGCAGTCGGCTCCGCATTTTTCTGATGAGTGTCTCGGCCCTCCTGGAGGAGGTGGCAGCACTCAGAGAAATCCTTGTCCCCAGGGAAGGGAGGAGGTGAGGCCCCCCCCAATAAATGCCTGGGAGGAGGTGGCATCCTGGGTGAGCTCCCATGATTTGGTGAAGTGCATATGGGTGCAGTGCCTTAAGTGGTTCAATGATATCCTCCAATCGGGAAGGATGAGTACCGTGTTGGCATGGGTCACTTAGCATAGCAGCTAGGAGCAGTTGAAGAAGGCACCTGGTCACCCGCTGGTGCCTTGATGGCCACATGTGTGCAGTCGATTGCACCCTGGATGCGAGGTAGCCCCAGCAATCGCTGCAAAGCATCTGGCTCGCTCTGTCTGGCTGGCCTCGTCTGTGCAGTAGTGAATGAAAGTCAATGCATGCCTGAACAGAGCATCTGTCACCAGTTTGACACAACTGTGGACAGCTGATTGGGAGATTCCACAAAGATCACCCAAAGACCCCTGGAAGGAGCCAGAGGCATAGAAGTTGAGGGCCACTGTGACCTTCAGTGTCACTGGCATAGGGTGTCCACCCATACAGTCGGAGCTGATCTCAGGGCCAATCATCTGACAGATGGAGGTCACTGTCTCCCTTCAGAGGCAGAGCCTCCTTCGGCACTGCACCTGAGACATATTGAGGTAGCTGCATCGCCACCTGTAAACCCTGGCAGCAGGATAGTGGCATCTTCTGCGGCCTTTTCTGCCTTGGACTGCCTGTTGGCTCTGCGCCCCTTGTGCCTGCGCCTATCCTCCCACAGGTCGCTCCCCTGGAAGCTGAAAAGGGACAACTGGCCTCCGCCCCCTTCTGGCCCTCTCTTCCTCAGAGGAGGAGGTGCCTCCAGCGGAGACCACAATCCCCATTCCCAGGGTAAGGGAAGGCTGTCTGATATCTGGAAGGCCCCAAGTGGTATGAATCCTCCAGAATCCTGAACTGAAGCCTCTTATTTCTGTCAAAGCAGCTGTGAAGCGAAATGAAGTTGTCCTGTTCACACAAGCAAGCAGCAGCAACTTATAAGCTAAAGTACAATCAACTCGCATTGTGAGCCTACTCACCCCTCTTATCCCACCCGTTGATGAGGTTTTTGAAAATGTGGCCTACCCGCCTGCCTGTTGCATAGATAATTCAGTTATCCAAGTTTTTAATTTAAGCTCTGAAATTTACACGGGCTACGTAAACTCCCAGGTAATTGCTGCCTCAAGGGCCTTAACTGGCCCGTTAATTAAAGGTGGGTGCGCCTCCGTTTTTGACATGCGCCCACCTAGCGAAATATCGAGAGGGTGCGCGGTGGCGTCGGGAATCACCTCCGACGGCATCAAGCGTCATATTACGTTCCGGCGTGTCAGGCGCGTACCCGCATGCCGAAGATAAAATTCTGGCCTCTGTTTCCTCCCTTCTAACCAGTTTCTAATTCAATTTGCTACACCTCCGCCAGTTGCACATCCCTTAATCTTCTTCAATAGTCTCCTGTATGGTACATTGTCAAACACTTTTGAAAGTCAATGTAAGCCATATCTTCCGTATCCATCATTCACAAATTCACACTGTCTTTTACATAAATATCATACCATGGTCATTTGTTATATCAACTGAAATATTATCCTACAGATCAGTAAATCTATATGCAAACTAGTTCCCGTTAGAAACTTGCTTACATCCAAAGTGAAATGCAAAGTAGCTAGCAATTAATTAAATAGCGTAGAATTCTAGCTACGCAAGGATTTAGGAATTCTTCAGTTTGGGTCTATCTGTTCTAAATAGGAGCTAGACAAAATAAAACAAAAAGGTTTGCTGACTAAATTGAAATGTAGGGCTTGGTTGTCAATTGTGCTATTCTTGTATCCTTGCGTAGTGAATCTTCATACAGAAAGCAATTACGTTAGAAACCAAGATAATAATCCCATAAATTATGTGGTTTTTTTTAGGAAAGAAAGCATCAGTTTTGGATGCTGCAACAGATTACACCCTGTTTCTCCTTTAGTAATCAAAAAGGCCGCTATCAATTGATCTCTCCAGAATATTAGAGCATTCAAGCAGCTATCACTAACCTTACTATAATCAGCAAAGCCATTGACAATTTACAAATGCAGCGTACAAAGTAGAATTTGTGAAGTAGATGATCGGAAGTGCTGTTGCAAAGCAACATACCCAACTGTGTTTGTCGCAGCTGAAGTTTCAAGTCATCAACTTGCCCATTCAGTCTTCTGGTTTGATCCTCATATTCCATGAGTTGGCTTCTCACCTTTGCATAGCGCTCTACCTACAGCAGGAAAGATCGAACAAAAACATGATTGCAAAAGCATGCTAGATGACAACTCAGTGTACGTCCTCTTTCATCTTTCCTGCGCTCTTCCTATCCCCTTTTCTTCACCTTCATTCTATTAAATGTCAATTTCAGAGCTTAAATTAAAAACTTGGATAACTGAATTATCTATCCAAAAACAGAACTACCATGAATTCTTGACTTTGCTCAAGGCCAAAATTTAATGCAATATCACTTATAGATCTGTAATATAAATATCTGATGTATATTTGCTGCAAGTTGTGACATATACTATCAATACCCTTCATTTTCATAGACTATGACGATGTTTTAAATATGTTAGTTTTATGGCTTTTTAGATCAGACAGGTTCAAGTTCTTTTGCTCAACATTCAATACTCTGAAATGGGTTTGTGACATTGGACTAAAACACAGTGAGAATATATTTTTATGATTGTCATAAGAACCCATCTGGTTCATTAATGTCCTTTAGGGAAGAAAACCTGCTCCCCTTACCTGGTCTTGCCTACAAGTCACTCCAGGTCCACAGTTGACTCTTAACTACCCTCTGAAATGGCCAAGCAAGCCACTCAAACCTCCAAAGAAGTCGATGGACTGCAGCGGCTCAAGAAAGTGACTCACCTTCACCACCTAAGGGCAATTAAGAATGGGCAACAAATGCTAGTCTTGCCAACGACTCTTACATCCCATGGAAGGATAGTAAAAAAAAATTGTTACAATCCCTGTAGGATCTCCAGGGTAACCCACACCTTAAGAGACCCTCACGATTTCAATCTAAGTGTAAGTTCCCACCCACATTCTTGAATGGTGAACCAGAGAGACTTTATCTTTCAGCTCTCTCTCTCTTGGATTCTTATAGACACAACCTGCCTGCGAAGTTCAGTGATATTTTTAAGAAAACACCCTGTAAGCCGATCCTACAATTGCTTCTTATGGACCTCTCCCCTCTCAAAGTCCATCTACATGGCAATGTGAATCACATGGGTGTGGTATCCAGGTAGAAACGCTAATTAGCTATCTTTTATACTCCCAACTTCTTTATATCTTGAAACTAAATAAGCAGTTAAAGTATAACAATTTACAAAATCTGACATTCCTAACGCCTTCCTGGGGCTTTGGAGGCTAACAGTCCATCTCCCATCATCACAGCTGCCTGGGTGATTGTTCACAGGTGTGAATATCCCACACCTTCTTCCCAGTAAAACAACCTGCCCCACCCCACCTTTAACAGCCACACCACTCCGGCTTCTTGTCAGCAAAATTTAGAACAGGTCACATGACCCCCTTCATTCCTCCATTTTACCCTAAATTAAAGAAACAGTCCCAAAATATAGCATTCTTATAAAACCTTGTATTTGTGACAATTTACAGCTATCACTTAAAGACTAAGCAGAACCGTGTCATGGTAAAAACTGTTCCATGGAGGAGTAAGATGTGAATCTCCTCCCAGGTGACTTTGCACACCTTGTAATCTCGACCTTGACTGTAGCTAAATAGCATTCATTGTCAGTACATCACGTATGTCATCGCATCCCAATCTGCATATTTAAAGGGCCATCACCTGAAACAGGCCCTTTTAAACGTGGCATGACCAGGGCAATAAGACTACCAACCCCATTTTGAGGTTCCTACCGCCTCTCTGACTGATTTTGTCAAATTCAAATTGGTTTTAGAATTTCCAGTCAGAACAGTGCTAGACCTGAAACAAAGCTATACGATGCGATTACAACATCCCTTGTTTACATGCGCGTGCGTCAACAACAGAATATATTTAAGACCAGCCATATAAATACTGTGGCTACAAGAGCAAGTTAGAGACTGGGATTTTTTTTTTATTCATTCAAGGAATGTGGGCTTCGCTGGCTAGGCCAGCATTTATTGCCCACCCCTAATTGTCCTTGAGAAGGTAGTGGTGAGCTGCCTTCTTGAATCGCTGCAGTCCATATGGTGTAGTTACACCCAGTACTGCTAGGGAGGGCGCTCCAGGACCTTGACCCAGCGGCAGTGAAGGAACGGTGATATATTTCCAAGTCAGAATGGTGAGTGGCTTGGAGGTGAACTTCCAGGTGGTGGTGTTCCCATGTATCTGTGGCGAGTAATTCACCTCCTGACTCCTCAGAGCCTGTCCACTATCTACAAGGCACAAGTCAGGAGTGCAATGGAATACTGTCCACTAGCCTAGATGAGTGCAGCTTCAACAATAGTCAAGAAGGTTGACACCACCCAAGACAAAGCAGCCTGCTTGATTGGCACCCCATCTACCACCTAAAACATTCACTCCCTCTACCACCGGCACAGAGTGGCAGCAATGTGTACCATCTACACACTGCAACAACTCACCAAGGCTCCTTTGACAGCACCTATCAAACCTGTGACCTCTACCACCTGGAAGGACAAGGACAGTAGATGCATGGGAACACCACCACCTGCAAGATCCCCTCCAAGTCACATACCAACACACCACCCTGACTTGGAACTATATCGACGTTCCTTCACTGTCGCTGGGCCAAAAATCTGGAACTCCCTTCCTAACAGCACTGTGGGTGTACCAATGCCACATGGCCTGTAGTGGTTCAAGAAGGCGGCTCACTACCACCTTCTCAAGGGCAATAAATGCTGGCCTAGTCAATGGTGCCCACACCCCATGAAAGAATGTTAAAAAAAAGCAAGAGAAGGTGTAAATCAATAGTGCTCAACCTATGGTCAAGAAATCATAGCTCCGATGCGCAGAATATGACTTTAGGATGACGGCTATGCTACTAACGAAGATGCCATATATTACAAGGTAAAGGAAGGTTACAACAGACACAAAGGATGCCGTAAGAAATGCAAAGATAAACCAAACATCACTTAAACCTGTTCAGTAATTTGCTGACTTCAAGAAAGATGCTTCCCAAAACAAAGGTCAGTGGCACAAAAAACATTGCAAGTCATTTGCAAATTTAAAATATTAAGCATCCAGTTAGCTGAGGGAAAAGGAAAACTCAAAATTGCTTGCCCAAGTCCTGAGGCTCAAGTTCTGGCTGCTACTAATAACCTAGTGAAAGCCTCCTTTGTGAACCGAAGGCATAGAAAAGTTCATAGGAGAATATCCAGTGTAGTATGGTTTCCCTGTACAGTGCCCTCCTCCAGTTCCCTCTTAGCATTGTTGCTACTCGCTACTGTTTTTCCTTGCTGCTCCCTTGTCACCCAAGCCCAAAGGCAGTTCTACCAGACCACCCATGACTGCACACAAACCACTTATATGGCAGCCAAAAACAGTGCAACATCAGAAAATCTTCGTAGAAGTACGCAGAGCAAGATAACAGACCAAAATATGTCCATAAGGTAATCAACAGCCCAATATGACAAACCAGCAAGTAACCTGGAACTAGTGGATGATCTTTTTAAAAAGCGCTGATGAATAATTCTGTAACGTGCCCTGGACATCAATGGGACAGCTTAAGCCAACATAGCAGCAAGTGCACTACCAACGTGTTATGAGTATGTGCTTCCTGCCGTATTGGCCAAATGTGTGCCCACTTAGCAGAACAGGCGTAAGCAAATTTGTCGGCCAATATGTAGCTAAAGAACAGTTTCTAACCAGGATCTGTGGTCCTGTCATGTGCATTGACTCTTGACCCTACAAGCCATTCATCTCTACACCCACACAAGTGTTGTAAGGGTGTGTTCAGAGAATCATTCGGAGATATAAGGGAGGATTTTTCCCTTGTCGGGCAGGCTCGCCGGGGGCAGTTGGGAAGCTGTCCGCCGCCTGCAATTGGGGTCGGGCTGCGATTTCACGCTGGTAGGCCAATTAAGGCCCACACAGCATGAAACGCGAGTGGCAGCGTTGCCTGTGGGAGGGCAGGGTGGGAGGCGAGCGTGAACTTTGCGCATGCACGCAGGTCGCGCTTGAAAATCTCCCTGAGTCACAGAGCTGCCTCAGGGAGAAGAACATTTTTAAAAATAAAAATGAAGCTTTCTAAAATGTTAGAAAACATGTCCCCTCATGTGACTCTCTGTCACATGAGCAGGGACATGTTATTAATTAAATTTTACAATTTTTATTTTATTTTTGCTAGCTGTTGGAAACATCATCCCACCCGTGGATGAGGTTTCTCAAAAAATGCAAAGGTCGCTTGGCCATTTCGTCTGCCTGGCAATCGTAAAGTTGGACAGGCAGCAAAAAATAACATTTAATTGCATTGTTAATGGCCTTTTAATTGTCGGCGGGCGCACTGCCGACTCCGGCACGCACCCGTCGAATGACATGTCGTGTAAGTGCACAATGACGTCAGGACACTCACCCGATGTTATCGCGTGTCATTTTACGCTTGGTCAGGTTGGGCGTGTGCCCACCCACCGAGCTAAAAATTCTCCCCATAGTATTTTTGGTCAAAATGATGTGAAAACTATTATTATGAAGGCTATAATAAAGAGCATGTCAGTGTTTCAGCTTACACTTTACCTCATTTTGTAGCTGTTGCTCCAGTATCTGTTTATGGTTTTGATATTCATCCTGGTCAAGTCTTCTGGAATATTCTGCTTTCTTCAATTCAGCTTGAAGAGCTAAATGAGCAGTAGTAGGTTGATTCAGCACTGAAAACACAATATTTAGAAATATTAACTCCATAATTGCATTTTATTTGTTAATGCCTTCTATGTTCCTGCATTTTTATAGATGGAATTTTAAGCATATTTATTAATTTACAGTTCTTACTGTACTAAACAGGATCAAGAGAACCATTAGAGAAAATAAAAGTAAATAATACAGTATATATTACATTAATACTATTCTTACCTGTCTTGCCTACATGTGACATCAGCCCAACATCATGTGGTTGACTCTTAACTGCACTCTGAAGTAACTGAGAAAGCAACTCAATCATAGAATCACATTCTAAATGTGATTCCTGTACTGGGCATTTAATTTCTAACAATAGCTTTAATTTAACTTCATTATTGAGAGGTTATTAGATCTTTCAGAATTTAGATGCAATTAATAACTTTGTTGCAGGATTACATAGCTTCAAGTTTCCTGCAGTGCACCAGAAGCATGCTCAGAGATTCTAGGCGCTATGGTATCCTGATACTGTGATTTGAACAGGAGGCAAATCTAGTTAACAGAGAGGTAATGCCTTATTCCTTTCAAACAGAGCATAATCTCGAGATCCCTTTCTTTCCAACTAGGAGCATGACATAGCCCTGAATTTTTGAGGGGGCAGAAGGGCTCCACAACTTAACCAAAATGGAGCCACAGCCGGGAATATGGAAGTCTTCCCCCTGCTAATCCGGCACCCATTATTTTCACCGGTTGGGGGTGGGCATGGAAAACACGGGTGGGTCATACTTTGCACAACCGTGATTCCCAGAGGCAACTGCACATTTAGAAGTGCAGCTGCCTTCAAACAGAAGCAATTTTGGTCACCCAGGTTTCTGAAAGATGACTCGTGGGCTTTAGACATTTAGGGAAAAGGTCTAGACGTACCGGAGTTATTTAGAGAGGTAAGATACATTTGAGAGAGCTAACGTATCCTTTTGAGATTGTTAAGAGCAGACACGAATGTGCATAAAAAGTGGATTTGATCTGTGAACTGTCAAGCCATTTAAATCACTTTCCCTTTAAATTCTGAAAAAAAAAGCAGCCAGCCTGGAGTTGAAAAAGAAAATCAGTGCTTGCAATTTCAATAGATGTTGTTGTCGAAAGTGAGAGTGCTATCATTACAGCATTATTTCTGCTTTACTGCTTCCACAACCTATTGTTATCATAGTGAGGGGCCTGTAAGTTCACAGTTTGACTGACAGTTCCAGTGTGGTAATAAAGAGATTAGCTGTCTTTGATGTGGGGCTATGAATACAAGGTCATAAAGGACTTTTTTCATTTTCATAAATGAGTAAATACTTGAAGGACATTTTTGCTTTTAATAAGGGATTAAGTACTTGAAGGTATTTAAATATACTGAATGGACCTTTAACAATGAGAGTATTTTTTGGTACAATAAAGCACATAATAGATACTGAGAGCTTTATTTTATTTCATCTCAGCATGGTTCTTGATACCCATGGTGGATACTGGGTGAGTTGGCATGGGGAGTGCAATTGCAAAGGATGATAGGTGGAGGCATAATTAGCACAAGTTGGCATAAAGTTGGCACAGGGGCTACAAATGCCATGGGGAATGAGTAGAGGACACAGTTTGGCATGGAGGGTATAAGTGGCCATGACAGTGAGTAGGGTCATGAGGTGGCATGAGTTGGCATGGGTGGGCAAGAAAAGTTTGTGGGGCATGAGGACTTGAGGGCTGTTTTTTGTTTTATTATTTTTATTATAACTGGGACGAAGTCACAGAGCCCTGAGGTGGGCCTTCTAAACAGCCTGCCTCCACACTCAGCAGCGCTTGTGACTCCCTCCGCATTATTTCCAGGGATGGGTTGACTCCAGTTAGCACCTGTCCGTCCCCCCACCCTGGAACAAAATCCGACTGTTCGGGGCACTTTCTCCCAAGTTGGGAGAAAATTCATCCGTACTTTATGGTTTCACTAGACCGTTCAAAATGATTTCCTTAATCATCAGCTTGGTCCAGTGATAGCATTCTCATCTCAAAGTTAGATATTTGTGGGTTTAAGCTCCACTCCAGGATATGAGCATGTTACAACGTGGACTAGCACACAGTGCTATACTGAAGAAATGCTGCAATGCCAGAGGTGCTTTGAATTTGAAAGTGTCTTTGAACTGACAACCCACCTATCCTGCTTAAGTGGGTATAAAAGGTACTAATCAAAAGAAGAGCAACAAATTTCCCCTGGCCAACATTCATCCCTCAACCAATACTACAAAAGCAAATTAATTGTTCATTTATCTCAATTGGCATTTACGGTACTTTGCTATGTACAAATCAGCTGCTGTATTTATCTTCAAAATAAATAATCACACCAAAAAAATAATGAAGTGCTTTGGGAGTTCCTGAAGACATGATAGGCACTGTAGAATTGCAACTTTTTTCTTCCCATTCTTTCTATTAAGGTACTTTTCTCCAAGGTACTTTTTACTGTGAATCTGTGTAGGACAATTACAGTTAAAGTCTTCTGGCACTGCTATTCTGAATTTGGCCAGCAGCAGGTATAAAACAGAATCAAACTGAGGGTTTGACTTTTCCATAGTGATTTAAAAAAAAGTGTGTCAATTTGTTTAGGAGCATGTGACTAAGAACATACCCAACTGCAGCCAACAAACTCAACTTGCAGTCTGAATATAGACCGTAAGACATAGGAGCAGAAATTAGGCTATTTGGCCCATCGAGTCTGCTCCGCCATTCAATCATGGCTGATAAGTTTCTCAACCCCATTCTCCCACCTTCTCCCCGTAACCTTTGATCCCCTTACCAATCAAGAACCTATCTATCTCGGTCTTAAATACACTCAATGACCTGGCCTCCACAGGCTTCTGTGGCAATGATTTCCATAGATTCACCACTCTCTGGCTAAAGAAGTTTCTCCTCATCTCTGTTCTAAAAGGTCTTCCCTTTACTCTGAGGCTGTGCCCTCAGGTCCTAGTCTCTCCTACTAATGGAAACATCTTCCCCACGTGCACTCTATCCAGGCCTTTCAGTATTCTGCAAGTTTCAATCAGATCCCGCCTCATCCTTCTAAACTCCATCGAGTATAGACCCAGAGTCCTCAAACGTTCCTCATACGTTAAGCCTTTCATTCCTGGGATCATTCTCGTGAACCTCCTCTGGACCCTCTCCAGGGCCAGCACATCCTTCCTGAGATACGGGGCCCAAAATTGCTCACAATATTCTAAATGTGGTCTGACCAGAGCCTTATAAAGCCTCTGCAGCACATCCCTGCTTTTATATTCTAGTCCTCTCGAAATAAATGCCATCATTGCATTTGCCTTCCTAACTACCGACTGAACCTGCAAGTTAACCTTAAGAGAATCGTGGACTAGAACTCCCAAGTCTCTTTGCACTCCAGATTTCTGAATTCTCTCCCCATTTAGACTTAAACAGCTTATAGGCTTAAACCTACACTGCTCCCTGCACCATTGCACAGACAAAACAACCAAAGATGGTTCTCTTCTCTCTCTAATTCCCATTGACCTCTGTTCAGTGCCTCTGCCCATTAGTATAAGAGGGAACATCAAGAAATTCATGAGTACAAATCTACCTCTTACTCCACCCAGCATTTTGGAGCATTACTGCACTGAACAATCATTTCCTCGATAGTACCTCATAGGAGTAATATTTCAATTCCTGGTAGGGACCCTTGGCTGTTAAGAGTGTATATTGAAAACTTAGGCACACTACAAATGGTATTCCAATCATTATTCTGATGTGCTGAAATTTCCGATGCGCACTCCTGGTAGATGGGGTTCTGAACTAGGGAAAATTAGAGCGTTGGAAAATTAGCTCTAATGCCCCCCTTAATTAAGTTTACCTTCTAAATGACACTAAATGCCTTTTAATATGCATGTAAGAACATTATTTTTCACAGAAACAAAGCATACTAACTTTCACACAGTTTCTGATTTTCACGATGAGCTTCATCTAGCTGTTTCCTCAGCATGTTGATCTCAGTCTGAAATTGTACGTTTTCTGTCTTTAATGATGTATAGTCTGCTACGTCCTTTAACTTTTCATTCAGCAACTCATTCTGCTTCATTAACAAACAAACTTGGGCTGTAGCTGCATTCAGTTCCACCTGTGTACAATGAGATAGTTCGATAAATAAATATTATCTGGACCAATTTCAGTAAAGTTCCAGTATGGGCTGGATTTTCCAACCACTCATTGGTACAGACAGAGAATCTAGTTAATACATCATTAAAACATTTTAAATAGAAGGATTTACAATTTCTAACTAAAAGTAAGTAAGACATGTATAGCTTTAAAGCTTAACATGTTTTTCAGTACAAAAATAAATAATGCATAGAAACTATATCTTTGGCAGGAATTTATGATCATTTAAAAATCTAAAACATTGAGGTGGCAACTCATCTCAAATTAGTAAAATGAACACAATGGCAACTCGCTAGTGAAATTTAATTTTTTTATACTTGTGCTGACGATTTTGACTCAAAATGTTCATTTGCATTTACTAACAGCAGTAGTGTTACTTAAATAAAAGGTGCCATTCATTCAACACCCTTTCTATTCAAAGTAAACGGGTACATTAAATTTATATATTTTGGATCAGGTCAGTTGATTAGTACGGCAACATGCCATTAAATTTCCTCATGCAAAAAATAGTGCGTTCTTTGAGATAGCCAGGACAGCTATTAATGCCATACACAATTAATTAATCCTAGTCCAGATCTCAAAATTTATCACCATTTTGTATATCAAAACAAATGGCAAAGAACTGTTAAAGAGACAGGTTTGTCCTGATAAACTGACATCATTTTGACAGGTTTTAAAAATAATAGAAAAATTACACGACAACAAATTTGTTGTTGGAATGTTCCAAATCTGCACTGTAATAAATTCCCACTGCTGCAATGCAATCTTGCCTTTATGCCAGCAGTATAAATGCTCTTTTAGGAATTATAGACAAGTTCAATTCCTAGAATACAATGAATTCATCAAATGAGAATCAGGTGGATTCTCTAAAGGCTAGGCAATCCACCCCACCAGATTACTGTACAGGCAGAGGAGACAGAAATCTACCTCAATGCCTCAAACACTGAGGCAAACAAGACTTGGGGCAGGATTTTGCCCTTGGCTAGGGGTGCTCCGCAGGGACGGGCGGAAAGCTGACCACCGCCCACAATTGGCTCCGCACCGCCATTTCACGTGGGCGGGCCTTGATCGGCCCACCCTGCGTGGATCGCAAGTGGCAGCACTGAGCGCTGTGCTGACAGGGGGAGGACGGAGAGCTGGGCCTAGCGTGCAGTTCGTACATGCACCAGAAAGAGCGCTTCAATCTCCCTGAGACACGGGGCTGCCTCAGGGAGATTGAAGCACTGTGTAAAAAAAAAATGAAGAGAATAAAAATGTAATAAAACATGTCCCAGCTCATGTGACTCTGTCATCATTCACATGAGCTGGGACATGTTTTTAATTCAAAAATAAAGTTTTTATTTAATGTTTATTTGCTTTAGGAAAGCAGATGAGGTTTCCTATAATATGTAAAGGCCGCTTGGCCTTTTTGCCTGCCCGCCAACCATTAGGTTGGACATGAAGCGTAAATTTGAATTTAATTAGATTGTTAATTGCCTTAATAAGCCTTTTAAATTATCGGCGGGCGCGCAGTGAACTCCAACGCACACCGCCAAATGAAATATCACGAGGCTGTGTGATGATGTTCTGACACACGCCCAACATCATCACGTGTCATTTTACGCTCGGGCTAGTCGAGTGTGCGCCCGCACGCCGAGTGTAATATTCTGTCCTTGCAGTAGAAAATAACATGCAAAATAATAGATACCTGAGAGGGACAATAATAAAACCAATCTGGTTCCGAGACTAAGCTAACACTAGTACATGAATGAGGTTATTTAGATTTATGATATTGATGCATATTCTCTACCCATTATAACTGTGAAGATCAGTTTACAGTAATCCATAACTGTCAAAACATAATATTTAATTTTGATGCCATAAATTCCTGAAGAATCTCACTGATATGAAGTCCATCTCCACTCAATAATAAGAATGAAGTGGACAGACCATCCGGCACTGACCTAGGCACTGGATGCGACAAAGGTACAACCAGCCAGTCAACCTTGGAATATCTTCCTCGCTCATATCTGGGAACTTTGTACCAAAATTAGGAGACCTGTCCCACAGACTCAAGCATTATCACACTCTCAAAATCATACCTTTCAGATCACATCGCAGACTCCTCAATCACCATTCTGGGTATATTCTTTAATACCAACTGGACAGACACACCAGAGGTAGTGGCACGATGGTATACAGTGGGGAGGGATTGGCCCTAGGAGTTCTCAACATTTACTCCAGCTGAGCATCCTAGATAAAGCAAAGGCTATGAGTCATAGGAACAGGAGTAGGTCATTTGGCCCTTTGAGCCCGCTCCGCCATTCAATATGATCATGACTGATCCTCTATCTCAATGCCACACACCCGCTCTCTCCCCAATCCCCTTGATTCCTTTAGAGTCTAGAAATCTATTTCCTTCTTAAATATATTCAGTGACTTGGCCTCCACAGCCCCCTGTGGTAGAGAATTCCACAAGTTCACCACTCTGAGTGAAGAAGTTTCTCCTCATCTCAGTCCAAAATGGCCTACTCCGTATCCTGAGATTGTGACCCCTTGTTCTAGAATTTTATACATTTCAATGAGATCCCCTCTCATTCTTCTAAACTCCAGTGAATATAGGCCTAGTCGGCCCAATCTCTCCTCATCCCAGGAATCAGTCTGGTGAACCTTCGCTGCACTCCCTCTATGGTAAGTATATCCTTTCTTAGGTAAGGAGACAAAAACTGCACACAATATTCCAGGTGTAGTCTCACCAAGACCCTGTATAGCTGCAGTAAGATATCCTTGCCCCTACACTCAAGTCCTCTCGCAATGAAGGTCAGCATACCATTTGCCTTCTTAACTGCATGCTGCAACTGCATGCTTGCTTTCAATGATTGGTGTACACGGACATCCAGGTCTCTTTGTACATTAACATTTCCCAATCTAGTGCCATTTAAATAATATTCTGCCATTCTGCTTTTCCTACCAAAGTGGATAACTTCACACTTATCCACGTTATACTGCATCTGCCATGTATTGCCCACTCGATCAACTTGTCTAAATTGCCCTGAAGCCTCTTAACATCCTCCTCCCAACTCACATTCCCACCTAATTTTGTTTCATCAGCAAACTTGGAAATATCATATTTGGTTCCCTCATCCAAATCATTGATGTATATTGTGAATAGATGGAACCCAAGCACTGATCCCTGCGGTACCCAACTAGACACTGCCTGCTGTTCTGCAAAAGACCCATTTATTCCTACTCTGTTTCCTGTCTGCTAACCAATTTTCAACTCATGTCAATATATTACCCCCAATCCCATTGGCTTTAATTTTGCACACTAACCTCTTGGCCAGAATTTTGCCCTTGGTGGGCATGCGGACCCCACCGGCTTGGCGGCGGGCAGACAGCTGAGTTCCACCGCCGAAACGGAGCCCACCGCCATTTTGAGTGGGCGGGCCAATTAAGGCCTGCCCAGCGGCCTGCTCGACAGGAAGCGCTATGCGCTTCCTGTGCAGGGGCGGTGGGGGGAGGGAATCCCCAGCTGTCAAAGTGCATTCTTTGGCGCATGCGCACGAAAGAGTGCACTGCTCCCTGAGACAAAGTCCTGACTCAGGGATATTAGTGACAGTGTACAAAAGTTAAAAAATAGAGAAATAAAAATATTATTAACATGTCCCCCTCAGGTGACAATGTCACACGAGATGGGACAGGTTAATGAAAACGACATAAACTTCATTACACTTTTTAAAAACGGACATGAAACTTCATCTCGCCGGTGGATGAGGTTTCATGTTTTTTCAGAAGCCCGCTGGGGCTCCTGGCCTGCCCGCCAGTCTTAAGGTTGGACGGGCAGGTCTTTAATGATCTTAATTAGCTTGTCAATGGCCTTAATTGTCCATTGACAGGTCGGCGGGCGGACAGCTGATTTCGCTGTCCGCCCGCCTTCCTGAATATTTAAAGGGACCAGGATGACGTCGGGGGTTCCTCCCGACGTTATCCCACGTCATTTTCCCCTCGGCGAGAGGGGGCTTTGCCCCCAAATCGCCAACGGGAAAATTCTGGCCCTTATGTGGGACTTTATTAAAAGCTTTCTGAAAATCCAAATACACCACATCCACTGATTCTCCCTTATCTATTCTGCTAGTTACGTCCTCAAAAAACTCCAGTAGGTTTGTCAAACATGATTTCCATTTCATAAATCCATGCTGACTTTATCTAATCCCGTTGATATTTTCTAAGTGTCCTGTTATCACATCCTTTATAATAGACTCCAGCATTTCCCCTAACGCTGATGTTAGGTTAACCGGTCTGTAATTCTCTTTTTATCCCTCCCTCCTTTTTTAAATAGTGGGGTTACATGTGCCACCCTTCAATCTGCCGGGAATGTTCCAGAATCTACAGAACTTTGGAAGATGACAACCAACGCATACATTATTTCCATGGCCACCTCCTTTAGTACCCTGGGATGTCGATTATCAGGCCCTGGGGATTTATCGGCTTTCAGTCCCATTAATTTCTCCAGCACTGTGTTTTTAGTATTACTAATTTCCTTCAATTTCTCCTTCTCACTAGGCCTTTGGTTCACTAGTATTTCTGGAAGTTATTTGAGTCTTCCTCCATGAAGGCAGAACTAAAGTAGTTGTTTAATTGCTCTGCTATATCCTTGTTCTCTATTATAAGTTCTCCTGTTTCGGACTGTAAGGGACCTACATTTGCCTTCGCCAATCTTGCTCTTCTTACACACTTATAGAAACCTTTACAGTCCGCTTTTATGGTCCTTGCAAGTTTACCCTCAAACTCTGTTTTTCCCCTCTTAATCAGTCTCTTGGTCCTCCTTTGCTGAATTCTAAACTGCTCCCAATCCTCAGGTTTGCTACTTTTTCTAGCAACTTTATATGACTCCTCTTTGGATTTAATATTATTGTTAATTTCTTTTGTTAGCCATGGTTGGGCCACTTTTCCTGTATTATTTTCGCACCAGAAAGGAATATATAACTGTTGCAATGCATACATTCGTTCCTTAAATATTAGCCATTGCCTATCCACCGTCATGCCTTTTAATGAAGTTCCCCAATCTAACTTAGCCAACTCACGCCTCATACCTTCGTAGTTTCCTTTGTTTAGATTTAGGACCCTAATTTCAATTTGGACTACTCCACTTTCCAACCTGAGGAAGAATTCTATCATGTTATGGTCACTGTTCCCTAAAGGACCCGCACAACAAGATTATTGATTAACCCCTTCTCATTGCACAAAACCAAATCTAGAATAGACTGTTATTTAGTTGGTTCCTCGACGTAATGGTCTAAAAAAACCATCTCGTACACACTCCAGGAATTCATCTGCCACAGTATTATTGCCAATTTGGTTTGCCAAATCTATACGTAGATTAAAGTCACGCATGATTACTGTAGCACCCTTGTTACATGCATCTCTAATTTCCTGTTTAATACTGTCCCCTACCTTACCACTACTGTTTCAAGGCCTACATACAGCTCCCACTAATGTTTTCTGCCCCTTGTTGCTTCTTAGCTCCACCCAGACTGATTCTACTTCTAGGTTTTCTGAGCCAATATCCTCGCTCACTATTGCACTCTGATTTCATCCTTAACTAACAGTGCCATGCTACCTCCTTTTCCGTTTTGCCTGTCTTTCCTAAATATCAAATCCAGATTGTAGTTCAGGAGACTTGTGCTCCAGAACTAACCAGGCCTTTAGCTAAGCTGTTCCACTAGGCACTTTACTAGCATCTGTCTGACAAAATGGAAAATTACCCAGGTTTATCCTGTCCACAAAAAGGACTAATCCAAGCCAACAATTATCACTCCTTCACTCCCCTTTTAACCAGCAATGTGACAGGAGGAGTCATTGACAGTGCTATTAAGTGGTGCTTATTAACCAATAAGCAATGGCTTCCTTTCAGTTCTGCTGGGATCACTTGGTTCAACACCTCATTACAATATTGATCCAAAGATAGACAACTGAGCTAAATTCCAGAGGTATGGCAAGAGTTGACATTGAGGCAGTATTTGGTTGACTGCAGCAGCAAGATGCCCTAGTAAAATTGAAGTCATGGACATCAGGAAAACTCTCCACTGGGCAGAGTCATACATAGCATAAACAAAGATGTGCGTGGTTTTTGGAGGCCAATTGTCTCAGCCCCAGGACATTGCTGCAGGAGTTTCTCAGGGCAGTGTCCTATGCCCAACTATCTTCAGAAAGGAGGAGTTGGGGGGAGGGAGGAGGTGTGGAGGAATGTTCACTTATGATTACAGTTCCGCAGATGAAGAAGCAGTCTGTGCCTCCATTTAACAGGACCTGGGCAACATTCAGGCTTGGGCTGATAAGTGACAAGTAACACTCATGTTACACAAGTGCCAGGCAATGACCATCTCAAACAAGAAAAATCTACCCACCTTCTCTTGACATTCAATGGCATTACTATTGCAAAATCCCTGGCCATCAACAGCTACCTAAATAGATCAGAGGCTGTATCTTCTGCACTAAGTGACTCAATGCCTGACTCCCCAAAGCTTTTCCAACATCTATAAGGCACAAGTCAGGAGTGTGATGGAATGGTCCACTTGCCTAGGTCAACACAGCTCCAACAACATCCAAGAAGCTCAACACCATTCAGGACAAAATAGCTCACTTGATCAGCAGCTCATCCACAACCTTAAATGTTCACTCCCTCCGCTACAGGCACACCATGACTACAGTGCTTCTATTTACAAGATGCACTGCCAATGCTTCTCTGGCAATACCTCCAAAACATATGATCTCCAGCACCTAGAAAGACAAAGGCTGCAGGCACATAGGTACACCAGCACCTGAAAATGCCCCAAGTCACACGCCATCCTTATTTGGGAACATATCACTATTCCTTCATCATGTCATTGGGTCAAAATGCTGGAACTCCCTCCCTATGTAAAGCACTGTGGATACTGTGGAGACTGCAGCAGGTCAAGAAACCTCTCAAGGGCAATAAATGTGGGCTTTGCCGGTGATGTCCACATATTTTGAATGAATAAAAGCTAAAAATCTCATTGTTCTTACTTATTTCAGCCCTAGGCTGCCCTAGAATGGACATCATATTAATTGGGAGAAAAATCTCGGTAAGTATTTTCCATTCAAAGCACACCTTATTTTATGCTGCACAAAATATTAAGCATCTTTTTCACATTTATCAATTTTCTAAACAGCGGGGAGGCTAGCCAGGTTATATCATCCTCCCTACTAAGTCATTCGTGATGCCACCTTTAATTATCATCCCATCATAGTTACATTGTCAATAACTGGGTCACAACTTGGGGCTGTCTTAACAGCCAACCCAGAACCACCAAATACCAGGAAAACATACTATCACTTAATTGCTCTACAGCCAAGCTCATAGAATGATTTCTCAGGGTTTATGTGGCTCTGGGTCAATTAGTCTAAGTTCCACTGCAGAGCATAAAAGGAAGCTCATTCTAGCAATATGACAAAGGAGGAAGACCAACCCTCACAAGCCTCCCTTTGCCTCAGAAAACGAAAACCAAATTTAGGTTGAGCATATCAGTTTTCAGTAGATGGAATTAAAGAACTGAACAAAATATATTGCCCCTAGACTTTCTTTCCCCTTATAAGTTTTTAGTTAACACAGTTTTTCCTAAGCAAACATTAACAATAGAGTGGTAAACTTCCTCAAAGGTTATGGTGACAATAACATTATACAATTTAAAAAAAAACAAAGAACAATTTTAAATGAAAATACTTCTGGTTGTTTGTCTTCCTTTTCTCCATTTTCTCTTTCCCTACTTTTATTAATTTAACCTCACGTGCACTTTCCAATCACAGTCAGTATAACCTATTTGAGCACTCCTTTTACTTAATTTTCCTGAAAAAAAAACATATTTCCTTTAATTTCTCAGCCTCTTGGATCCAGATTTCCATTTTGGAGGAGACAGGAATGGCAGTAGTTTAACGACTAGCAAAATACAACAAAGTTATCCACAAAGTAAGGAATTACCAACAAGATAACGGTAACTGACAATTCATCTGTGAAGGTCAAATTATTGAATTTTAAACATACTTCAAAAAAGACGTAAAAACTGTTTATACAGTTTACCTCCATCTTCTTAACTTGAACACGGGCTTCTTGGAGTTCCTCTCTTTTGGAATGGATGATAACAGACTCTTCATGTAATCGAGCTGCCTCTGCTGTTAAGGAAAAACCATGCTTTGGTAACTTAAAAGGTAACAAGAATCATTAAACAATATGTTAAATTTTCAGCTTTTCCAACTTTAAAATGTACTTAAACAGCTAGATAGGAGGTAATATTTATTACCATGTCATATTATTAATACAGGAAACATTTCAGACAATAAATTCTCATAGCAAGTATCATATATTTACCTGCTAGCTTGAGACATATATAATTGTCCCTACTTAAGCTAGTCCTTAACCTTCCCCAAACCTTCTGAATCCCTGAGAGTTAAAATTTCCCCCTCTAGTGTGTGTCAGTGTGATAATATAGATGCAATGGGAATTTCTCATGATTGGGGCGCTGGCAAAGTGGTACACATTGTAAAACAACAAAGAAATTAGTACGATGGACATAAGTCTTTTGTATAAAATTTGGATCAGTGGTTGCAAGTGTGGAACGGCTGCAACCCACTGCTCCTGATGCAAGCTCTGTTTAAGAAATTAAAAGGAAGTTGAAAAAATACAAATATGATAGTTCAGCTAATGGTTGCATTAGAAAATAGCTGGTTAGATCAGGTCCTCGAACAAGGCCTGGACAAAGAGGCAAGATGGATGAGCTACATTCTTCCATAGTTTAATGCATTGAAAACATACAAGTTCAGTTTAGGACCAAATGCACTCCCAAACCTCTCAAAAACCGAGCTATAGCTGAACAAGTAAAAGCTTATTTTGTTTAGTGTTGCTCTGTAAACGGTCTAGACAAATAGGAATATGATATACATTGAGCACAATGATTTATGTGAAAAATGTAATCATGCAAAGAATCTTCTTACTGTAAGAATATCAGAATAATTTCTTGTTCATGTGCCCACAGGCACTTGTACAGAATCCTACAAAAATGCCAGTCTTGTAAAACATAATTAAGCTGCCAAAAGATGAAGCAGACCTTCAATTCTTTTCTCATTCACTGTTATTTTCTCAGTTCTTTTCCGATACTCTTCCTGTAGTTCCAGCTGAAGCCTATGCAGAAGGAGGAATTATTTTATTTCGCAATTAATACCAATAAATCAGGAATAAGTGTTAAATCCATCTCACAGCAGTCTCTTTAGGATGGAAAGATCCAAACTCAAACTAGCCTATCAATACAGCACTGAAATACAAATAAATATTTGTGTGGTAATTATATTTTCCAAGCAAAGGTCACTTACACATTTATAATTTTCAAAGATCAGATTAACTAGAAGCAGATAATCGGTGCAACAACTTCTCACTGGGGCTTTTTTCAAACACTCAACAAGTGCAGAGGAGTAACTTCAAACAAGAAAAGACAGTTGATCTCTGAGCTCTCTCCTACACTCTATGTAGAATTTGCCATGTGGTAGATTTGGGTGAACAAAATTGATGATGTAATTTTAAACAGGAATTGAAAATGAAAAATCATTGTCATCTGCAAAATGTTATTCAGAAAACGTAAAGGCGTATACAAAAAGCAGCACACAATTTCCAATCCAATTCCAAAAAATATATAAGTATGAAAGAACAAAGAATAAAATAAAAATAAAATTCGCAATGATTTGCTAGGGATATAACCAACACTCAAACTCTGCTGTTTTTCCATCAACACACCATCTTCAAATTACACTTTGTAAAGAGGCATTAATCACTTAGTTTGTGCAAATATGGGCAGTGAATGTAAGCAGCAATTCAACTGTGACGGGGCACTATAGCCGAGCGCAATCCTGTACTCTTCTAATGTTGATAGAGCATGTTTTTCAGCACCAAGTCACTGAATAGTGATAAGGAACAGGAATTTTGCTCCAACAATTCCCCTCTCTACATCAAGGACACCAAAGCTAAATACAGCATTGTTGTGCCACCTCAGCTCAAATCACCCAACTGCAAAGATCAAGGCTCAAACCTGGCATCTTCCTAGCTCCTATTGCACTGCACCACACCATAAATTTATTGACCGAGCTGCAGAGGAAACCATATCTGGATTAATGTAATAAACATGCATTCCTCTATACCAAAGCAGAGTAATAAATGTGATATTAGAATTATGATAAATATTTCCTTTGTTAAAAATCTATTCTGATTAATGGCATTAATTTACACAAAATGAAGCTCAAACTTGCCAGTTTTTTTTAATATAGAGAAACTTGTTGTATCACAAATAATTCTACTACATCCTCACTCAACACAAAAATGAGGCACCTAGAAATGTGCAATTTTAAAAAAAGTTCCCTATTCTTTAGACTTTATGGTATGTCATATTGGAGGGATGCCAATATTTTAAATGAAGCTATTTTGCTTAGAATACCACAGTAAGACAGTTTGTAATTTCGGTTAACAGAGTTGCTAGACACTGAAAGCATATGTTCTTTGGTTTAACTATGTCCTTGTATTATGTGTGCCTTACCTGCACAGTTCATGTCCTTGTATTATGTGTGCCTTACCTGCACAGTTCATGTCCTTGTATTATGTGTGCCTTACCTGCACAGTTCATGTCCTTGTATTATGTGTGCCTTACCTGCACAGTTCATGTCCTTGTATTATGTGTGCCTTACCTGCACAGTTCATTCTTAAGCTTTTGCTCATAAGTCTCCTCGATATTTTTCACTGCCAGCTCCCGTCTCCGAAGATCCTGTTCTAAACTCTTGTTCCTTTGGTCATACAAATTCTGAGACCTAAAACGTCAGACAAATTGTTAAGTAAATCTGTACTTGAACACAATTCATACCTACTGTAAGGAGTGCAAAGCTGTGGTTTTCATAATGTAAGGTAAAAACTATTTTGTACACACTTCCTGGCCTGAATTTTTCCATTGGCGTACGGGGGCAGGCCCAACACGCCGACGCATAAAATGACACGCGATGATGTCGGGCGTGCGTCCTGACATCAGGGCGCTGTCTCGCGATGTTTCGTTCGGAGGGTGGGCGTGGGAGTCAGCTGCGCGCCCGCCGATATTTAAACGGTCTATTAAGGCCATTAAGGAAGCAATTGTTAATGCTGCCCATCCAACCTTAAAATTGGCGGGCAGGCGAAAAGGCCAAGCAGCCTTCACGTTTTTTAGGAAACCTCATCCACGAGCAGGATGAGGTTTCCTAAAGCTTTTATTAATTAAATAAATAATTTTTCCGAAATATCAAAACATGTCCTATCTCATGCAACACAGTCACGAGGGGACATGTGTAATTAAATTTTTACTCCATGTATTTAACAATTTCAAAAGCCCTTCAATCTCCCTGAGACAGCTCCGTGCCTAAAGGAGACTGAAGTGCTCTTTCGCCCACGTGCGTGAAAGAGCGCCAGCCCCAACTCTCCCTCCTCTCCCTCACTCACACAGGTGGCGTGCGCTACGGCTTGTGTCTTATGCTGGGTGAGCCTTAATTGGCCCGCCTGCGTAAAATGGCGGTGCGGAGCCGATCTCTGGCGATGATCAGCTCTGCGACTGCCCCCGATCGCTCCCGCCCGCTGACTGAAAAATTCAGGTCTCTATCCATCATACTGGAAATAATTAACTTGGTAGAATAGGTACATTGGTACAGCTGAATACAAATTATGTATATGTTGTTAAGTCAAAGTCAGAAGTGTGAAAGACTAGATATTACACGCTCCCTAAAAAAACATACGAGTACCCTGCTCATGATTCTCCACAAAGTGAGACCTTGATCTTGGATTGGCTCTTTTGCAGGGTAATTTCATTGAGGGACAGAAAATAACACATATGTTTGTCTCAACACTGAGCTAACTCTCACCATTCTCATAATTTTATCAACTGCTACAAACAGTAAAACATTTAGTAAGCCCTGCTAACCCAGAAGCATGTTAAAACAAGATGGCACAGAGCGAAATCTGATAATAAGGATGAGGCTAACAAATTATAACAGCAACATAGTTGCTTGATAACGAATGTTATAAGCAATGTGGACCATTTTCCAATTTATCTTAGCATAGAAATTATGGAAAAAATGTTTGTTCAGCAGTTATTTATTCAAACTAAGGCTTCCACCAAGCCTCATCATTCTGAAGGACAGACATTCCTCATTGAACATTCAGATTCTAGTTCATCTGACTCCCATTGATTTAGGTTCTGTGAACACTATGGGCGGAATCGTCCGTGCCCGCTGGTGTCAGGCATGTTCAGTGGTGTGAGCGGGTAATATAGCAAGAAGGACAAAAATCGGTTTCACAACGTCGTGAAACCAGTTTGTGACTGTCTGCTCAGCCCGGTGGCAGGCTGTTTTTCCTGCCATTGAACGTTGGGAATCTCATTGTAATACATCAGCATATCATTATAAGGCTAGCCCACCAGGCTCATCACCACCCCTCTACACCCCCCTCTTCTCCCTCTCCTCCCCCTCCCTCCCCACCCATCAATGCTGGACGTGAGTGGTTCTAAACATTACTGCACAGGCACTGAGTGGACTTTGGGTTCAAATTAACAGATCATTTCAGATATCTGGGATGGATGGGGCAGCCCTGGCATGAGGTGGAAGCAGATCGTTGCCAGCCTGGCTGAAGGAACTTTGGATCAAGGCATCCCTGATGTCCCTGCCTCCCTGAAGGATACAGAGGTCTGCCTTCATGCCCTCAGTGTTCTCCTCTTCTGACTCACAACTGGATTCATCCTCTGTGGCATGTGGAGCTGCATCAAGATCCTCCTCCTCCAGAGGGTCCCTCCTTACCAGTGCCAGATTGTGGAGAGCACAGCATGCAACCACCATCAGTGACACCCGCTCTGGAGGGTATTGTAGTACTCCCCCAAAAGGTCTAAGCATCAGCAGCGCATCTTCAGAAGACCTATGATCCTCTCTATCACTGCCCTTGTGGAGGCATGACTCCTATTATAACGCTGCTCTGCCTCTGTTCTTGGGTGGTGGAGAGGTGCCATAAGACATCTTTTCAACAGATAGCCCTCGTCACCCAGCAACCATCCATCCAGTCTAGCTGGAGCATTGAATAGCCTTGGCACCTGGGAGTGTCTCAGGATATAACCGTCATGGGAGCTGCAAGGGTACCATGCACAGACTTGCAGAATCTGCTCCTTATGGTCACAAACTATCTGGACGTTCATCGAGTGGAATCCCTTCTTGTTGACGAAGGCACCCGGTTGACCCACTGGCGCCTTGATAGCCACATTGCTACAAACCCTCTGGCTCACTCAGCCTGGCTGGCCTCGTCCATACGGAAATGAATAAATGTCATTACCCGCCTGAACAGAGCTTCCGTCACCAACTTGACGCAACTGTGGACAGCTCATTGGGACACTCCACAAAGATCCCCTACTAACCCGTGGAAAGTGCCGGGGGCATAGAAGTTGAGGGCCAATGTGACCTTCAGCGCCGCTGGCATGGGGTTTCGCACCCACATAGTTGGAGGTGATCTCAGGCCCAATCATATGACAAATGGAGGTCAGAACCTCTTCCTCCTTGCATCTCGGACATATTGAGGTAGCTGCATTACTGCCTGTAAACCCTGGCAGCAGGATGGTGGCACCTTCTGCGACCCCTTCCGCCTTGGGCTACCTGCTGGCCCTGCACGCCTTGTGCCTGCGCCTCTCCTCCCACAGGTCGCTCCCCCGGAAGTCGCATTGGGACACTTGGCCTCCTCTCCCTTCTGCCTCTCTCTTCCTCCTCAGAGGAGGTGCCTCTAGCGGAGACCACAATCCTCATTACCAGGGTTACAGAAGGCTGTCTGATACCTGGAAGGGTCCACACGGTCAAAATCCTCCGGGGGCCTTGGAGACACCAATGAGTCTTGAAATAAAGCCTAGAAATGCTACGAATGAAGCTCAGAACTGAGGATAAGGAACCAGCAGCAAACTATCTCCTAAACTCCTCACTAAGGCAATGCTGTTGACCCTTTTTACCCCGGCCTTGGGTGAAGTTTTGCAAAAAGTGGGTTGCCCACCTGCCTGTTTTGCCCATGTGATGAGCGCGAAAACACACGGCAACTTCAAATCGGAATCAATTGGGTTTTTAATGGCCTTAAGTGGCCTTTTAATTAATGGCGGGCGTGGCTCCGACACCCGTGCTGCCCGCCAAACCTAAAGATTGCGTGCGTGCGGGATGACGTCAGGACGCTTGCCCATCATCTTGTGCGATTTTACGCCCGATCGTGTTGGGCACGTGCCCACCTGCAAGGCATAAAATTCTGCTCAAAGTTCTTCTTGAATTGCTCACTAGGAGACAGATGAAAGTAGGACTGACTTGTTCCCATGTATGTGTAGCGTTCCATTTTGTTGGACAATAATATGTCATTTTTAAAAATCAACAACAATCATATATCATCCTATATTTATCTACCCATTTCAACACAAGTAAAAACAATCTTCCCATAACATTCTAGTAAAATAAGCAGCTAAACAAAATGGCCCAGATTTTGCAATCAGTAGCGAACAAACATCACATACCATTCATTACAAAAATATTTGCCCCGCAGGCTTTGTGGGTTTTTGCATTGTAATCTGCAGCAATTAAAGAGTGAAAACAGTGTGCAGCCCTGTGGGGCATGTGTGAACAGGGCAAACAACAGTAGGTCTCTTTAACCAAATTAAAGAATCTATATTGAAACACACACGCAACGTAAATCAGGAAATATAAATTAGAATATTTAATTCAATGTCAAGGCATGTACAGAAAGCAAAATAAAGAGGAAAAATGGGATTAAGAGAGTCCAATAAAAGAAACAAAGAAAAAGTTTTAAAATATCTTTAAAAAATTTCCTACAACAATTAAAATCTGAACAAATGAGACTCCTTACTTGTAAAAATAAATATTCAGGCAGAGATTGTTTGACTTACCACACTGTTAAAAAAACACTTCCATTTGAATAGACAAGCCCTAACATTTTATGGCATGTTTAGTGGGCAAGTACCTCAACTTCATGCCACGTTTCTCAGTTGAGGTACCATTTGAGTGAAACTTCAGGAAAAGCAGAAAACTCAGACTGTCTGAACTCTGCATTTAACTGTACATGTGGATGCTGAAAGTTGCTGTTCATTTTACTCTGAGTGCTGATAGCCTCGAGCTATTCTTACCATAAAACCTGGGCTAATATTCTTAGCACAGTCCAGATTTGTCAACTATAGCTGTAATGACATTCCAAACATATCATCTAGTTTATGACATTGCATGAGCAATCTATGTGTCTTGCATAAATTGGAGAAAAATATATACAATTACCATATTTTTGTAACTATTGTCATGAAGCTATTAATGTATATAATATTATTGGAAAATATTTTTCTTTTAAAATAGAGGTTGAGTCTGTGGGTGCGTCTTAATTGGATTAAAGCCAGCTAGTCTGGGTGCTTTGACCTGTACTAGTTTTGATATGTAAGAGAGATAGAGTGTATTTGCATTTTTTTGAAAAGAGCATTCAAGAAATGGGATGAAAACTACCACCTAGCTAGCAGATACCAAGTAATATATGTTTATATTACTACTAAAATTGGTACTATGAAAGGGGTTTTATTGTTAAAAGGTGGAGTTCAAAGAGGCTGGTGATACAATGAGAATTTACATTCAATGGGCTGTGCTCAGTATAACTTCAGCAGTTTTGTGTGCACAGGGCAGAGGCAATATGAGATCAAAAGCAGCTGCAAGCCTCCAACTGTCTCCACATGAATCAAAGTGAAAAGAGGCTCATTTTGAATCCATAACGTGAAAATGCTTTGCCTGGTGTCTGGTTAAATCTATGGGTTGCTGGAGATTAGTTTGGGAATTTGTTGAAAGTTATGATGGTAGTAATTTCTAGCCGTGTGTGTGTGTGTGTGTGTATATATTAATATTTTAACCTTTGTAAATTAATAAAATTTTTCATCTAGTTTAATGTAAAACCTCGAGAACTGGTGGTCTGATTCCTGAATTTAGAGTCGCTTCTCAAACATAACACATAAAATTATAGATTATGACAGTTGTTTAATGTTCCCCTCTGGGATTTTTAAATAACTCAGCTTTACCAACTGCATCGGTCATAACACTATTAAAAGACCCAAAGCTGGTTTTCATAATATTAAAATGACTAACCTTCTAAAGTGTAATTCAGCATTCTTTTTGCTCGTGAAACACAATATGCGCATGAGAATTTACCCTTAAATTGAAGACCTAAGATGCAAGAGCAATGAAATTCTAAAGCTGTATAACTATATCGCTGATTGCAGACAGAAGGAACAAGCCAGTTTATCAATTTCTTATTCTGCAATGATAGTCAGCTGCTGCCAAAGCTATGCCCGGTAGAACAGTGTGCAGAACAAGAATGGCAGTACATAAGATAACTGCATTATAAAATAATTATGAGCAGTTCTATCACTATTGAAGTTGCTATTTAAACTGTAAGCATGCAACAATTTTTTGTAGGAGATGCACACAGACAGGCACACCTGACCAAATACAATTGATCAGCAAGCCTGCTTGAAATTTGGAAAAAAAAGATTTAGAAGTGTCAACACTGAAGCAGTTAAGCACTCAATTCACAACTGGAGAATTGGGAATTCAACTTAAACTTATCAATTTAAAGTTGAGTAATTTTTCAAATATTTGTCTGACCATATAATGGACTACAGGGAAGTAAGATGTTCTAGCACTGGAGAGAAATGATTAATGCAGTGCAACTGATCCAGTTCATGTCAAAAGCAAAATAACCCAGATGCTGGAGATCAAAAAGATCAATGACCTGAAATTGTAACTCTGTTTCTCTCTTTGCAGATGCTGCTAGACCTGCTGAGTACTTCTAACACTTTCTGTTTATATTTCAGATATCCAGCAGTTTTAGTATTTTGCTTTTGTTTTAATACTCATGGGCTCCCACTTCTCATTCATTTTCTACTCACTACAATATCTGCTTTGTGATGCTAGTGGGCAATAATCTTTGCTGTATCACCGTCAGTGTCCCACTGAAAGCAGCTTTCCATATTGTCACAATGATGTGATGTGTGCACGTATGATATCAACCTTCAATTTCATCGGCTGATCAAACACACACTGAACTGTTTAAAAAGTACTTTTGTAAAGCAAGCACATACCTAAGATGACTGCCATGAGTCATCTGACATCTGGTATTACAAGTTGGCCAGTTCTCTGGAAGTTTCCAATGTGGAATACAATTAAGACATGCCCAGAAATACTCTATGGAATTTCACACCAGCTGACGTCAAGAACTATTTCAAAAGATTTACTGAAACTATACTGGACCTCACATTTGCATTTCCATAACGCTACCCCTCAAGTGGAGGCGGAAAGTCTATCAAGGCAATAGCTACATGGAAGGTAGATTTATCAAGATGGATAATGGATCATTCAGGAGTTAATGGCTAGGACATTGCAGAATCTAATCATCTAAGCCGTAAAACAAAAGCCACTTCTGTCCAGTCACGAGCTAAGCAAATACCTTCTGAAATCATTATGAGAGAAAGGACATGTGACTAGAAAAAACTTTTTCAAATTCTCCTTTGTTAAACACGGAAAGCTGCAAAGCTGGAAGAAATCTGCCAATGGGACAGTAATACTCTCTCTCTCTTTTCTCCCAAGTTTAAGGCCCTTTCTCTATTACAGTTTGAAATCCAGCACAAAGATAGAGAATTTTCAAATGAAAGGAACATCAAATGAAAAATTGACTTTTGGAAAAGGCGGATTATGTTTTTAAAAAGGGATCGGCTAAGAAATTGCGGTTTACATGGACTTCAATTCCATTAAACTTTCAAGACCACCGTGAAGAAAATTCTGCTTCAGCCATGGATACCAGCAAAGGAATCAAAGAGTGAACTCTCTATTTTTTTACCTTGTTGCACTGCATTTTAATTTGGCCAAAAAGTAACTTCATACTGTATAACTTGTCATTTTTGCATGTGTGCGTGTGCATGGGTTTAAAATATTTTTATATCTTTACCTGGGTGGGTTTTTAACTCAATAAAAACTAACCTCTTTTGTTTAAACTCAAGAAAGCTTGTGCGATTGGTCTCTTTGCAATCAGCACATAAATAGTTAAGCACAGACATTGAGTAAATACCTTCACATTTAAAAAATTACATAAAACTCTGTTACGATCAATTGAGGAGTGAAAAAAAGGGCAAGTCCTGACACATGCCTCATCAGTCATAACTATATTAATTAGCAGGTAGCAGAAACAGATTTACAGTCAACCGGATTCAATGTTTCAATCCAAGAATTCGTCATTTAAAATTTTTGGATTACCGGTTTGAGAAACCACAAGTATATCCACATTCCTGTGGGAACTTTTTAAAAAGTCAATAAAAAACCTTATTTCTTTTGCTAATTTGCCATTTCTACTTACAGTTCAAAAGCTTCAATTCGTTGTCTAAGTTCGACCTCTCTATTTCGCACAGCTTCAATGTCTTTCAATAAACTCTGCCTCTGCATATAGATTTCCTTTTCCTCAATCTGTAAGAAAATTGAATTCTAAACATAATCTGAATGATAAAGGATAAATTCATTAAGTGTTATATATGCTCAATTTCTTAACTAACAAAATAAATACAGAACTCTAAATCAATTCTTACTTTCATGCTTGTGAATTACCCGGTTTTAAATAAAATTATTACTTTACCCAATGTTTTGTTGTCAGTTTATCTAGCTACATAAACATTGAGATGTATCCAAAGCATGTGAAAATCTCTGTCACAATTTAAAAAGGAGAAACAATGGCCTGGAACTTCCACAAACTGGCAATCATCATTATTGCTGTGCCACTCAAACAGACGGCATATGGGTAGGTAGGTCAGGGGTAGTCTGGTTGGGAGTTGTTCAATCGGAGGCTAGTCAGATCAGGTTAAGGGGGCAGTCAGGTGATGGGAAGTTATTCAGGTCTGGTCAGGGGGTTATTCAGTATTCGGGTGCTCAGGAGGGTATTCGGGGATTGGTGGTTCAGTTCATTAGTTGCCCAGGAGTTAGACTAGGTTTTAATCTGTCTAACATTTCCTAGGTAACTATTCAGGTAAGTACATCAGAACTACCTGAAGTCTCCAGCTTTAGCTCCAGAGTTGGGTTTGTAGGGGGTCCCAGGGAGCTGGGGAATTGATTGTCAGAAGTTCAAACTTCCTGGGAAATTCCCATAGAGGTCAGTGCATTGGGGCTTCCATTGGGATCCAGACACATGGGTCGTATTGTCTGGTCTTCAGCAATCCAGACAGCGAAAGATCTTCATTTCTAATCCACAGTGAACATTCCCTAGTAACAAGGACCAATAAGGAGTAATCTGTATCTTCTTCTTTTAAAGAGAATGTCAATCGTTTCTTTTTGGTTCCTTCTGACCTTTAATTGACCTGATAACCTCTAAACGGCCACTGGAAAATCATACACCAGAAAGGAACTCACCACATCACAGACAGCTCATTGCATGTTGCATGGTATGTTTGCATCTTTATAAAGCAGCACATTCTTTGATTGGTCGTGGGCAACGCCACAGGAGAACCACTGACATACACTTGGCCAGAATTGACTGTAAAAGTAATGGTGAATATGCGCAAATGGACAGAAACTTCAGATGAATGTACTAGGACAGTTAAGCAGGAGAATCAAAATGTTGCTGTCCAACATGCGCTACTCTGCTGCAAGCTGTGCGAAAATGACATCTCACTATCTGACTTCCCATTCTAATGTATTGAATGGTATGAAGTTTCTGTATCTCCTTACATAAAGTAAAGTTAGGGCTAGTCCATTTCAGTCCAAGTACCATCTTTAATGGCATGATAAGTCTTAATTATTGTCAATCGAACTCTCAAGGCACTGAAAGTTAAGTATTACTAGTGTGGTTTGTCATTCTTTCAAGCTTTGATTGCTGGAGTTTTAAAAGATAAATAAATAAATCAGGTGCAATGCAGAAAACAAATAAAAAGGGAAAGATTGGATTGCGAGAGAGAGAGAGACACAGGGGCAGAGAAAGAGGAAAAATGACGGAAAGAAAAAATTAAAAATTACCATTGGTCTCAGCATTTAAGATGACCCTATTTTTTCAGCCCCAAAGAGCATGGGCGGAATTTTCCCAGACTTGCACTAAGTGCGGTAGCGGGTGGGTAAAACAATGTTTTACCCGCTGCCCGCAATGGTGGGTTTCCATGCCGTATAGTCCCAAATCCACCTGATTATTTATGCATTCCCGGGAAACATGCCATTTCTTTGGTGGGCCGGCTCTCATTCACCCTCTTGCCATCACCCCGCCATTGCATCATGCCGGTTGCCATGTTTAAAAGGCAGCCACCAGCACACTGCTCATCGTTACCAGCTCACCGCCGCTGCCCAGGAGACATGGCCAGCAAAGGAAAAAAGACCGCAGACCCTGGTTTAATGACGGGTCCCTCAAGCAACTGTTGGCTGCCATGGATGCCCACTGCGATGTCCTGTACCGCCACTCTGGCCGCAGGATGGGCAGCAATGTGAGCAATCATACTTGGGAGGCGGTGGCAGCGATGGTCAGCGCCAACGCCCTTCAGAAGAGAACAGCCATCCAGTGCTGCAAGAGGATGAATGATCTCCTCCATTCTGCCAGGGTAAGTCACTCTTTTCATCACTCTCAACTCACACACCCATCACACATCCACAGGGCCCTCACTCACTGCCAGTTCAAGGGACATCACCATTCACTTTCTCTCACACACCTTCATTGTCCTCAGCCCGTCCATGGGACCATTTACCACCCGCACAGACCAGGCACATTTATCATCTGGCTGGCAGGCGTCCTGCTTATACTTTCTCCATCTCTATCCATGCAGGACAAGCTGGCACACAACAAGAGAGAGGTCGCGGACCTGTGGCTGAATGCCCAAAATCAAGGTCCTCACGGACTTTGAAAACAGAGCCATCCAGCTGGCCAGTGAGAATCTGGAGCGGTCCTGTGCTGACGGTGAGGTCGGTGCTGCTCTACCAAGTGAGGATCCAGCAGTGTAACATCCATTAGACAACCATGCTGTGAGTGATGTGTCCTCTTTCACAGGCCACTGCCAGGCACTAATTATCTCCCCTTGCCTTCACAGGCACATTTGCCAAACAGCCGACAGAGCCATGACCCAGGGCCTCCAATCAAGCCCCAAATAAACCACCAAAGGGGAATCTGAAGGGATCCTCCTTGAAGTTCCGTCACAGCGCTCACCCATACCCTCCATCAGTACAGAGAGACACACCTCGGTGGGACCTAGCTTTAGAAGATACAGGATCACAATCTGGTGAGCACATCACTCTCTGACCCACAGCAGGCGGCAGGGACGTCCCAGGTCCCGGGCATTCAGAGGACTGCTAGAGACCAGAAATTTGCTGAGTCCAACTCAAGTGACGAGCCTCTGGACTCAGTCGTCACAGTTGCTGGAGCTGCTAAGGCAAACTCAGGAACACCAGGAAGGGATGTCCGCTGCACTCCTTAGATTGCAAGGCACGATGGAGGAGTCTGTCCACCTTCAGGCTGAGGTGATAGTGCCGGCATGCCAATGCACCAAGGTTAACAGTGGTAGGATGGCGGCCGCCATGGAGATCTTGGTCCAGGACATCGCTCCTGCATTGCTGCGTGGGCTCACCTCCATCGCGGACGCCGTAGTTGGCCTACAACAGTGTGTACGCGAGAGGGGTGCGGGGCAGCTGGGTCTCACTCCAGCTACTCCTTCTCCTCCAGGAGTCAGCCTGGGGCCCGCGGGCACCCATAGGGAGGAGGATCAGCTGGTGCACACTCTGGGCCCATCCACCCAAGTGACTCCAGGAGTTACCGGCCCATCTGACTCCCCTCTTCCTGTGACCTCAGCAGTTCCAGCTTCACAGGCCAAGGAGGGTGCCACTGCCACACAGCAAGAGTCTGTAAGCAGTCCAGGACCCTCCAAGTCTCTGCCCTTCAGAGGATGCCTGTCAAAGACATCACAGACAGGGCGTCGCAGTCAGCAGGCTGCCTCCACCTCCACTGTGGATGTCCTGAGAGCATCAAGATGTAAAGGCAGGGTTAGGAAAGTTAAGGAGAACTAGTTGCACAGCCTGGGCACGGATGTTAACCACTTGTACATACTGTTCACTATTGTCAATAAACTCTCAAGAATATCTCCCTGCCAATGGCTCCTTGTTCTGGTGAGCAGTGTTTTGTCACTCAGAAGTGAAACCTTTCTGCACAAAATAAAGACAGTCCAGGGCCTCTTCTGTGTTCTGTGCAGCCTTCAGACCAAAGTAATGGTCCAGCTGCACATTCCCTGGAAACATTACTGATGCCTGCACCTCGGCGATACATGTCATTGCTGCCAGAATGTAGTGGGCAGGCGCCACAGAGTTCTCTCGGCATGCTCCCATCACCTTTAAGAAGGAGCTGGCTCCCATCTCTTCAGCATCTGTGGCCACTGATGTTGTACTCCATCTCCTGAAGGCTCACAAAGCATCAGATGCTTCTGATGTTTCGTGGCTGCGTCTCTATGATATGCCCTGATCACAGGTGCAGGTGAGCTGCCCTCGGCCAGACAGGAGTTAGACATTCTCAGAGGCTGTGAAGATGTATGGAGTGTCCTCACTGCATGTCGTCATCATCATCCTCCTACAATCGAGCGACTATTACGGCCTCCACTGCGTCTCCATGACAGCAGCATTCTCACAGAAGGTATTCGTGCTGCCATAAATCAGACTGGAGTCAAACGTTTACGAATGAGCTGTGAGGATCTACGGGGTCACCTCACTGTATGCCATCATTATCTTCCACAAAATCTAGCAGCTGTGAGGGCCACCCGAGCATGCCTGCCTTGTCTAGCCAGTGCGAAGGCCTCACCCCCGTCATCGTTGCCTCCAAGTACCTCCTCACCCTCATCCCCGTCCACATCATCAGAGGAGACATGCAGCTCCTCCATTTCCTCCTCAGCCAGCTCGTCTTCCTGTTGGAGCACCAGATTGTAAAGGGCGCAGCAGACGATGACGATGTGTGACACCCTCTGCAGACTGTACTGTAGGACTCCACCAGACCGGTCCAGGCACCGGAACCTCATTTCAGCATCCCGATGGTCTGTTCCACCAAGCTGCGGGCTGCAGCATGAGTCTCTTTATATCATTGTTCATCAATTATTCTTCAATCTGATTGGTTAAAGATACACCCAATTGCTTCCCTGTCGAGGGCACATGATGGTTAGATGTCCCACTTTCAGCAATCTGTTTCACAGATCACAAAAACAAACAAACAAGGGAAAGCCTGATGAACAGCAGGCACTGCTTGGTCATATGAGCAGCGTAGACTGAATCATCAGTTAGTCTTCTTCATTTTCTATGAAAAATTATTGCGTAGATTTTTCTCTCTCTCTCTCCTGGGCTGTAATTTGGCAACAAGGATTGCCCACTCTTTATAGAACCTACCTGATCTTATCTGCCAGATCACCATCCAGGTAAAGATAGAAATCTTACCCCATGATTCTTCCTTCGTGACTCCCCAAACTGCCTGATTGGAACAGACAGCCCAACAAGTGGCAAGATGAGAACACAAACTGCATACTTTTCTAGCCTCTGTTAGCTATATTTTAACTTACAAGCATTTTGTTTGGGATTTTTAGCATGTTTTTTGCATGCAACACCATTTCATACATTTTTAAAAAACATGAATCATGATACATGCCATCTTTTAAAGTTTTACTTGGGGAAAACCGACAAAATTATAAAGCTAAAATGTTTGTGAAGAATGAAAGCAGAATATCACATGGGAATGTATTTTAGTGCCATTAACACTTTAAAGCAGAAGCCAGAACGTATAAACTTCCAGTTTTGTTTCATCTGCTAGTGCAGAATCAATTCAGACAAGTTAGAATACAGTTAAACTGAGCCTGATCAAAACGAGTTCCAATTGCAACACCTGGATAAAGAAGAAATCAGTTCCCCTATTCTCCATACTCCACTCCCAACACTCTGCCGTCAAGTTTTTTTGATTTTGGTGCCATACATCCTTTAATTATGAGGAAAAAGCACATGTCCATAGACTAAAGACGATTCTCTCTGCCAAAGTAAAGGATGTGGAATTAAGACCACAGTAAGTGAAAGCACAGTTAAAAAGAAGGGTTACCTATTTGTACAGTCTTTGTTCTTGTGACAGCACCACCATACACTCCAGCAGTCCAACAATTAGTTGCTGGAATAGGGACAAAAAACATAAAATGGTTCACCCCTCTTCAAGATGTTTTGTGACATAATGACATCAAAGGCACCCATAAGCCACAGGGTGCACAAGGTTTGCTCCTCCCTTGACTGCCAGCTTATTTTGTCCAAAGACATTTCCTCAGGAGACAGTGTATTCATTATTTGCATTCAGGTTATTCCTGATATGCACCAGCAGTTGTAGAAAATTGAGATTCATCCATGGACTCATTGCATAGTTGCCCGGTGAAATTGTTCTAGTTGTATCTAAACCTACCTCCTGTTGTTTCTGAAGTCTCTCAATAGCATTTTTCTCTCTTGTGGTCAATGTTTCAGACTTCATCTGGTACATTTTATCTAACTTTGATCTGAGCTCTTCTATATTCTTCTGTGAATGCTCTTTCTCCTGAATCCGAACCTTAGCCAATTCCAGATCCTTAAAATGCTGCAGCTACCAAGATCAAAAAAACTGAGTAAGATTCTTACACCAAGATGAATCTTTAAGAGAAAGCAACTACATCCAATTAAAAAAACAAACACTACAACCAACTGTAATATATTCAGCAGGACGTGTAATTAAAAATTACACCAATACCACAAGCTCTGTGGATAATTTTCCTTCAATAGGATACAAAGCATCAGAGCAAAATGTGGAAGGCAACGGTGAAGGGAAATTATTGCTGTAGCATAAGATGCTATGCACAGACAGACAGACATCACTAGCAAGCCTCCGAATGACATTTATCATGGATTGTGGGAGATTTTGTAAGGACAAATTATTATACCAAGAACACTAATTTCATCATCTTTGGGACAGCCAATGCTGGGATGGAGTACTCAAGTCTGGCATTACTTTTAATAGGATCCATGGAACACTGAAGAGGGAAGTTCCAGGAAAGCTGCAAGATGACCTGGGGTTACAATGAGAGGGATCCTGGGTATATTAGGACACAATATCTGAGTCTGGAAGCAATGGGGTAGTTCTGGGGTTAGGGAACATTGGGATGTAGTGTGGTACTTATATTTCACTGGATTTTATTATGTTCTTTTTATGGTTTAAAAACCCAGGGAATTAAATATTTTAGCTAATTTAGAAAGTTATTAAAAATGTAACATCTAATAAGCAATTTAGTGATGAAATGACTAAAGAATATGTGTGCTACCTCTTGCTGCATCTCTGCCTGAAGCTGTTCTTCTATTTGTTTGCGATATACAAGCAGTTTTGTTTCCCAAAAGTCATCCTGCAAATCTGTTGGATGAAATGCTGCATATTCTTCATCAACCATTTGAAGTTTATCAACTGTATGGAAGAAAATGGGGAGTTAAGTATTTAGCATTGCAGTAAAAGAACAAACCAGAAGGGAAGAGGGAAATTGGCACATTAACATTGTCAGTTGCTGCGGCCTGCAGCTCCAACATTTTCAGGAAATGTCAAAAATGACTAAATAAGATAGAGATTTATTGCCTTTGGCAGCAGAAAAAAACAAAACAGTTCCAGCCACATTTATATTCCTGACAGCTACCCATTCTCCAGTCACTGCACAAATGTAAAATGGCTTACCCATTTGAAACTCTTTCGAGTTACCAACAGTCACAGATTGCATCTCTTTCGAGTACAATCACAGTTCTTGGTTTCCAGGAGTGGGACATGAACCCACAACCCTCTGATTCAAAGGCGAGGGTGCTATGAACTGAGCCAGAAGTTGCCTTGTTTTTTGGCCACATGCAACTGAATAGTCACACCAGCAATTACAGGCCAGCAAACTAGGTCCCCTCCAATCTGTCTTCTGCTCCACCCACATTATCAATGCCACATCAATAAAATGTCATGATCAGAAGACAGGGAGGAAAATGTATGTATGTCTATATCATCCTGGCTACTTTATAAACATATTACTTTTTTAAAAAATGGACAAATAGCTGGACTGTTCAAATGGACACAGCTGACCACATGATGGTAGTTCTGGAAGTTTCTGAGCAGTTTAAAAATGGACAAAGGCTATTTCATCAAACTCCTTGAATGTAACTCTCCTTGCATTATATAGACATTCCAGCCAAGCCAACACAAAGGGCTCGTAGACAAGGAATCTGCACCAGCGAATGCTGAACAAAGGCAGAACTATTGGTACTCCTGTCCAATGTTGTGCTAATGGTTCTACAATTACCTGTTCAAAACACAATGGGTTTTAACAAGTGGCCTCATTGGCTGAATAGCTCGACCCAACCCTGTCACATGAACGAGACTTGAGCTGTTTGAATTGCTTTAATTTTACAGTTTTTGGGTTCTATCTTTAGTTACTGTTTAGGGACTAGTAGCCTGCCTTAGTCTACCTTTTACCATCCAACAGGTAGCATCAGAAAAAGCTTTGCCCAGGTTTAAATTGCCTGGCCTCCGTCTACACTGTGTTCTACTGGAACATATGAACTTCTGTATCTGCGCCCCGAAGACTAATTCATCTCTATGTATCTTCTTCCACTGTGGAAGTCATTACTTCTGGAAAAGCGGATCACCCTGCAACAGTTTCAGCCTGCTAATCTCTGAAGGAATACACCACTGGACTTTTTGATTCTGGACTCTGGACTCAAGTGAAACCATAATTCTTATTTTGTCTGTGGTCTTTGCCCTGAACCCCTTTCTTTCCCTTATCCCTCTTTTATTGTATGAATGCAAAAAAAAACGGTGGACGTTAGGAACCCCCTTCCCACGTTTAGTGTGTGTGAAATAAATTAACCCTATCTCGAGTTGCTGTGGGGCTATTAATAGATTGGATCACTCCAAAACTGAAGGGTGGGGAAAATACACCACCAATTACAAAGGAGGAAAAAAAATCAAAACACCTTTCTGTTTACAGGCAGATAGTGTGTGGAGAAATCAGAGCCGTTCTAAATTAAACCCCCTCCTGTCTGTATCAAAAATATGTTGCGTGACTGTGACCTTAACCCCCACCTCTTCTCAATCTCTCTGTTGTCTTCAATACAGTTGAGCACGCTATTCACATCCAAGTTTTGCCTTTGCAGTCCACCTCCAAGGGACTGCTTTCTTCTGGTTCCATTCTTAGATGGCTTAATGGAGCTAGTACAGTGGCCCTCTCTTCTTCATAACTACATTCCATGCTTTGGTGACATTATATTGGGAGGCATGGGATCGGTTTCTAGATTCATTCAGTTGAGAAACCCAGCATAGCTTCACTACCACCTCCAGTGGCTTAAATGCTGCTGCCACACATTCAAGTTTCCTGCCTGTTATCAAGATTAAGATGAGTGAAAACTTCCTGCAGCTGAATATTCGCAAAGTTCAAGTCATCGCATGCAGCTCCTGTCAGCATCTCCGAGACTCTGTCCTCAAGTCCATCAACCTCCAGCTGTCATCTTGAGCTGAGTCAGGAAGTGCCAAGCTTTGCTGTGCTGACAGCAGTAACACTGTTTATGTGGAATTTTCAGTAGCTCAATTTAGAAATGCTGATAGGTATCTGTGACTGCCATTCTTCTGGTTCACATCAACAAAACAAAAACTATTTATTTGCATATTTCACCAGGATTTGGTCTCTTAATATAACCATTACAACTTAACCAATTAATATTTTCACTCATGAAACAGACCAGTTGAATGCCCTAATCAGAGGTAAAATTGTAGCAATAAAATTTGGTGGTAAAAATATGTTGTTTCAATATAATTGCATTTTCCATGACATTCTTTAGAATTAGCAATCTATGGACAGAACTGTGAAGCTTTGTAATTAAGAAATGTAGGCCAATCCCACCATTCATTCAATGGAAATTGACTAATTATAGAACAGCCTCTAGGCCCAACACTGCACAATTAAGCTGTATACACTGCTGGAACACTTACTTAATTTAGAGATGTACTCTTTTAAAAAAAAACCCTGCAAGGATAATTACTTATTCAAATAGAATCCTGCACCTCTGCTCCTTACCAATAGACTCCTTGTAGTCTGAAACGCAGCTGGTCTGAGTTTGTGCATCGCGATACTCTCGAGTTAGTTGATAGTCAGTCAGTTCCATCAGAAACTGAATAAGAAACCCTATTAGAAATAAAAGTGATTTTGTTAAAAAATGTGATCTTCAGATATTTTGGGAGAATTGCAATTTCTTCATGCATGTAATTTTACAGTATTTAAAACTACATTTTTTTACCTTTTTGATGATCCTTTTGAAGATTTGAAATCTGCAGCAGGGGGAAATTAAGATATAAAAGATGAATGTTATCCAATATGTGAAGGAGAAAATGCTGAACTATCAAACTTATTTATAACATAATCAAACTCAAACTCACAATAGATTTGTAAAGGTCGGACCTGGGGTTGATTTTCATAATCTGTAGGAGATCTCTTGTTGTAAATACCTGTGAAAAATGTTTTTAAAGTGAAATTCATTTCAGAGCTACCCTGTTTTATAGCAGTGATGAGATCTATCTCTGAATACACGAACAAAATCTTCCTCTATGTATATCCATATGAATTCCACCTATTGCTATGCACTGATAGTTTGGATTCAACTACCTATTTGCCAAAAGAGAAAAAAAAATGGAATCACAAATACAAATATGCATGCATTGCCTCAAGCACAGTCTTTGTAACATCTGATAAACACTTCCCTCCGAATTGCAGTGCTACACAATACTGTTAATAAGGAATGACTGGAGAGCCTGCAAAATGGTTAGGTTTTCCTTTCTTACAGGCAGTCAAGAATTTAAGCCTTTTGTTAAAAAAAAATGTTTATAAAACGAACAAGATACTCTTCCTGAAGGCAGAAATATGATAAAATATGCTTAGTTATTTTATTTAATATAGAATGTACTTTAGTTTACCTTTAGTTACTGAATAAAAATGACTAAAAGTATCTGCAAAACTAGTCTTTTTTTTATTCATTCATGGGGTGTGGGCTTCGCTGACTGGGCCAGCATTTATTGCCCATTCCTAATTGCCCTTGATAGGGTGGTGGTGAGCTGCCTTCTTGAACTGCTGCAGTCCATGTACACCCAGGTACACCCACAGTGCTGTTAGGAAGGGAGTTCCAGGATTTTGACCTAATATTAGGGTGAAGGGGATATGACTGTTTAGAGGAATTACAGATAAATTCCAATATGCTTTAAGAAAGCCTGAAGCAATTAGAAAAAAAGGATAAGAACCATTTTTCTTTCACCAGAAGCATTAGAACAGCTGATGTGATACAACTGGTCCTGAAGAATCATGATCATCAGCCAATTGCAATTTAACTTTAATTACTTTTCAGTAAATCTTACACTGCATATAAATTGCACACATTGTGTGGCATTTAGAATAGAGGAACAATAGGTTAATATTCTATGATTAACGAACAACTTGCTGACTGATCCCAGCTTTCAAGTAACAAATCAATCATTGAAATATCAACCATGGCCTGAATTTTTCGCTCGTTGGGCGCATGCCATTGGCGGGCCCAGGAGTGGATGGCTCCCGACCGTGATTTCACACTGGCTGGCCAATTAACACACAGCCAGCGTGAAACGCACGCTGAGAAAGGATCAGCACTGCGGTGGGAGTGGGAAGAGGGTGGGCGTCGACGTCACCACAGGTGCTGGTGAGCACTTCCACTGATCTCCCTGAAGGTAGACAGCTGCCTCAGGGAGCTGCAGACCTCCACAGAACAAATAAAACAACAAAAATGCTGCAAAATATGTCTCTGCAGCACAATCAAGCATCTGAAAGCATTCCTCATTTAAAAAGAAGTCCCCAGATATCTCTTTTTATTTTATTTCCCCACAGAGATCTCATCCCGCCCCGGATCGAGGTTTGAGCAAAAGTGTAAAGGCTGCCTGGCCAATTGGCCCATTCGCCAAACGTAAACGTGGACAGGCCATGAAAAATCACTTTCAATTGACTCCTTAAAGGGCTTAACTGCCTGCTTCCAACTGCCACGTATGCCTGCCGACCTGAAGATTACTTGTGTGCGGAATGACATCAGGACGCTCGCCCAATGTCTGCTCGCTTTATTTCACGTCCATTCGGGTCGGGCACGCGCCTGCGGGGCCTAAAATTCTGCCCAAATGATCTTGTCCTTTGTTTTAGTCTGGCATCCAGGCAATTATGAACTTCAAGCAACCCCTGAATAAACTATTTTTTTTCTACAACAGTTCTTTGGCCATTATTTTCAAAATATTGTTATTGGAGATGAATTAACTTCATGGCCCAAACATAAGTCACAGAACTTACAACTTGCTGAAAAAAAATCCATGAAACAATTAAAACATTTTCCTTTGTCATTCCTTCCATTGCCCTACAAGTTAAACGCACAGGAAATAATATGTTGTGCAGAATGTCATAGTTGTAATCTTGGATTGTGCCGAGTTAGTACATCTCAGTCAGAGCAATAGAAAAGGCACTGCTATTGGTCTGATTATCCCTGGATGAGGGAGAAGGGAAATTAATTTAGTTAGAATTCCTACATGATTGCCATCAGCAGCACCTGCTGAAAGTGTGCATGAAATATACGCTACAAACATGGCAGAATTTTATTTCATTGTGATGTCCCACATGTTCAAACAGCTTACCACCATTACTGCCTGGAGAAGTTACTCAGTACATGTGGTACCTAAAGACTGCTGGAGCTGTAACCTAGAATGAGTCAGTGGCTTCACTAATGGAAAGAAGGAAATTGAAGCAAAAGTTTCCTTTGCACACCTTATCATACACAAGTTAATTAAATTAAAATCTAACAATAAATGGATATCAGAAAATATGCTCCCCACTTTTAATTGAAACATTTGAATTAATTCAAACCATGCTTGTAGGTTGCCCAAAATCAAATTCAAACTCTTTGCAAAAAACATCGACAGCATTTATTGGTTTGGTTTTGACTTCAAAATGTACTATAACCAGTGTGCTGATTTGCTCTTTCAACTCCTGGCTTGCTTCCCACTGCAGTAGTTACATTTTTTTTTAAAACGGCAAAAATACAGTTTTACTTTACCTTTTCCTTTTCTAAGCCACATTCTGGGTAAAAGACAGACAGCGAGTACTCGTATCCAATCTGACGCAAGTGGTCCACCACGATGCTATTTGCAGCCATAATCATCAGAGAATCCTCGTCTGTGGAAGGTTTCTGATGACGATGACCATTTGCAGGTAAGCGTCCATTTAAACCAGGATGTGTTAATTCATGAACAAGCTGATTTCGAAGCTGAGACTGGCAAACAGAAAATTTATAAGTGAGGCAAGGGTCTAACAAAATACTAAACAAACTTTTGCAGAAACTTGTTCATCTTTTAAGATGCCTAAAAATTTCACTTATTTCATCAGAGATTATTGTTACTTGATACTGGATGATGTGCAAATTAACATTCATGGCAACTTGTCAACTATGAACTCTGCAAAGTATGTACATAACTAATGTACACTGCATAATTATTAATTGGCTTTGCTGTTGCAAAAAGTCAGAATAAATGTGGGTTTCAACAAAGCGTCTGATACCTTCTAGAAGTCAAATGGCAGGATCTTTAAAAGAAACGGATAAAGATGAATTTAATGGAATAGGCATACAAATTTGAGGAATTAGCTGCTTAACGATCAATTACCATCAACTCAATGCTGCGACTCATTGGCTTGATATTTGCCAGGTGATCTATATAAGTGATCTATCACAAAATTATAGAAATGTGGTAAATTTATTTTGCTTCATTTGTGGGTACTATATTTCTTAACTCAATATTTAAGCATTCAGTACAAGTATGAATGTGTGACTGAGTATGGGATAGAAATATAAAAATTGTGTAGCCATGAATTTTAAGGATTTTCAGTTAAATTGTAAAGACATACTGTAGGATTATTATTACAGAAAGACGCTGCAACATATCCTTTAGTTCAAGAGAAATAAGTACCTTTAAAGAATCTAAGACACCTCGGTTTTTGAATGTTTGATAAAGTCTCCTCCGAAGCTCCTCTGAAGAAATGGCTTCACAAGTATCAAAAGCCATTTTAGATTCCATTTATACACTGCAGCAAATTAAACAAAAAGGTCCTTACTGTATGAATAGTACAAAATTCAAGCATCAAGAATTATGAGAAAGTCTACAATACCTTCTTTACATTTATTTTGCAAAGATACAAAGTTTTCTTTGTCATAGTTACAAATAAACTATTTGTTTAGTTACAAATAAATTTACACCATCAGCAAATAAGCAGACAATGTTGAAAATGTATTTTAGTAACTGAATGAAATTTATGGATTTGACATATTACCTTCACCTGGTTAAGATCCTATCCAAAACTCCCCATACGTTAATTGCATGACTATCGTTAAAATTGACTGTTCAATGTCAAACTTGGGTGAGTCAGAAGCTTAATGTTAGTAAGAATGAAGCCAGAGCATTGAACGTGTGGCACAAAGATTGATGTGGGAGAAATGAGTTTCGATTCATGGGCACTGGCACCAGTACTTGGGGAAAGAGGGAGGTGTACCATTGGGATGGCCTTCACCTGAACCACGGTGGGGCCAGTGTCCTGGCGCATTGTATAACTAGGACTTGTGGTATTGTCACTGGACTGGTAATCCAGAAACCCAGGGCAATCCTCTGGGGATCTGGGTTCAAATCCCGCCATGGCAGATGGTGGAATTTAAACTCAATAAAAAATCTGGGATTAAAAGTCTAACGATGACGTTGAAACGATTGATGTAAAAAACCCATCTGGTTCACTAATGCCCTTCAGGGAAGGAAATCTGCTGTCCTTACCTGGTCTGGCCTACATGTAACTCCAGACCCACAGCAATGTGGTTGACTCTTAAATGCCCTCTGAACAAGAGCAATTAGAGATGGGCAATAAATGCTGGCTTAGCCAGCGACGCCCACATCCCATAAATGAATTAAAAAAATAGCTGGGAGCGCAGTCACGTGAGAGAAGATTTGGAAAGTTGAAGAGAAAGGACAAGGCAGTTCTACAGGTTAACGATGCATGCAATGGTAATCAGAGGATGACAGGGACAGAGTGTACAATGTAAGAGCGCATCAGCAAATAAGGTCAGAGTAGGAGAAAATCAAAAATAGGCAAAATTAAAGGCTCTTTATCTGAATGCATGCAGCACTCATAACAATAATTGATAGCACAAATAGAAATAAATGAATATGTTATAATGAAATCCATTGCACAGATATGGGTAAAAAGTGATCACAGCTAGGACCTGAATATTCAGGGGTATTTGATATTTCGAACGACAGGAAGAAAGGAAACAGAGGTGGGGTAGCTTTGTTAATAAAAGATGAAATTAATACAGTCATGATAAATGATCTTTGTTCGGAGGACCAAGGTACAGAATCATTTTTGGTGGAGATAAGAAATAGCAAATAGAAGAAGTGACTGGTCGAAGTACTTTATAGGCCCCCTGACAGATACTGTAGGACAGGGCATAAATCAACAAATGAGGAAGACTTGTAAGAAAGGTACTGCAAAAATCAAGATTTTAAGCTTCATATGAATTGTATGGATCAAATTATAGAATTTCACATTCAGTTTGAGGGTGAGAAATGTGTCTGAAACTAGAGTCTTAAATTTAAATAAAGGCAATTGCAAAGTTATGAAGCCAAAGTAGGCTAAACTGAAATGGGAAAATAGGTTAAAAGATGACAAGGAAGCAGTGGCAGGCAGTCAAGGTGTTATTTCATAATGCTCAAAGATATATTCCATTGAAAAAGAGACTATGAGAAGGATGCACCATCTGTAACTAAGGAATTAAGGATGGTATCAAATTGAAAGAAAAGGCATACAATGTTATTCTAGATTAGTGGTAGCCCAGAAGATTGGTAAAATTTTATGGTCTTCTTTGACTCTTCCACAAAATCAGTGTGATGGCTCCGGTCCCATACCGCTCAAATGTCTGCTCAAGTTGAACCCACGTGCAACCTGCGTGTGCTACTCTATCCTGAACCAGCATCACAGATGCCAGTCTTCCGGCAACTCGATTCACTCCACATGGTATCAAGAAACAGCTGAAGGCACTGGATAGTGCAAAGGCTATGGGCCCTGACAATATTCCAGCAATAGCACTGAAGACTTGTGCTCCTGAAGTTGCCGCATGCCTAGCCAAGCTGTTCTAGTTCAGCAAACAACACTGGCATCTACCTGGCTATGTGGAAAATTGCCCAGGTATGTCCAATACACAAAATGCAAGACAAATCCAACTTGGCCAATTTCTGCCCCATCCATCTACTCTCAATCATCAGTAAAGTAATGGAAGGGGTCATCAACAGTGCTATCAAGCGGCACTTGCTTAGCAATAACCTGCTCAATCACACCCAGTTTGGCTTCCACGAGGCCCAATCAGCTCCTGACCTCATTACAGCCTTGGTTCAAACATGGGCAAAAGAGCTGAACTCCCAAGGCGAGGTGGCTGCCCTTGACATCAAGGCAGTATTTGACCGACTGTGGCATCATGGAGCCCTAGCAAAACTGGAGTCAATGGGAATCAGGGGTAAAACTCTCCGCTGGTTGGATTTATATCTTGCACAAAGAAAGATGGTTGTGATTATTGGAGGGTCAGTCATCTCAGCTCCAGGACCTCACTGCAGGAATTCCTCAGGTAGTGTCCTCGGCCCAACCATCTTCAGCTGCTTCATCAATGACCTTCCTTCCATCATAAGGTCAGAAGTGGGGATGTTCGCCGATGATTGCACAATGTTCAGCACCATTCACGACTCCTCAGATACTGAAGCAGTCCATGACCAAATGCAGCAAGGCCTGGACAATATCCAGCCTTGGGCTGACAAGCAGCAAGTAATGTTTACGCCACACAAGTGCCAGGCAATGATCATCCAACAAGAAAGAATCTAACCATCGCCCTTTGATGTTCAATGGCATTACCGTCACTGAATTCCCCACATCCTGAGGGTCACCATTGACCAGAAACTGAACTGGGCTAGCCATATAAATACTGTGGCTACAAGAGCAGGTCAGAGACTAGGAATCCTGTGATGAATAACTCACCTCCTGACTCCCCAGAGCTTGTCCACCATCTACAAGGCACAAGTCAGGAGTGTGATGGAATATTCCCCACTGGCCTGGGTGAGTCCAGCTCCAACAACACTCAAGAAGCTCGACACAATCCAGGACAAAGCAGACTGCTTGATTGGCACCACATCTACAAACATTCACTCCCTACACCACTGATGCACATCAGCAGCAGTGCGTACCATTTACAAGATACACTACAGAAATTCACCAAGGATCCTTAGACAGCACCTTCCAAACCCAAGGCCCCTACCATCTAGAAAGACAAGGGCAGCCGATAGATGGGAACACCACCACCAGGAAGCTCCCCTCCAAGTCACTTACCATCCTGACTTTGAAAATATATCGCTGTTCCTTCACTGTCATTGGGTCAAAATCCTGGAAGTCCCTTCCTAACAACACTGTGGTATACCTACACCACATGGTCTGCAGCAGCTCAAGAAGGCAGCTCATCACCATCTTCTTGAGGGCAACTAGGGATGGGCAATAAATGCTGGCCCAGCCAGTGATGCCCACATCCCGTGAATGAATTTTTAAAAAAGCTTTAAACCTCACATCCAGTTCACTGCCAAAGTTGTCTACTTCCACTTCTGAAATATTCTCTCTCAGTTCCTTCCTCACCCCAATTCCCATTGAAACCCTCAAGGAAACACTGAACACATCCAGAAACCCTAGCCTCCCAATCTCCACTTTACATTAAAACTCCGATTCACTCAGAATCCAGCCACCCACACCACCCCCTAATCGTAGCCGTGAAACCACATTCACCTGATGTTTGCCAATCTCCATTTGCTCCAATCTGTCCACATTTCAATTTCAAAATATCTGCCCTGTCTTCAAGAACCTTGACTTTTCTTACTTTCACAGCCAGCTCCACACACCTGCCAGCGCTCTCTGCTCTGTTATGTGTCCCTTCTCCCTCTTCAGAGTCTATAGTAAATTTATAGCTGGGTTTATTATCATACAAGAGATAGAGGTTATTGCACAATCATTAATACTATTTCATTAAATATTAAAAGATCTTTAGTGAATACATGCCATGATTTTACTGCTAAGTCATTGTACACTACATATGGATCTAGATGAAAAGAGCTTCTACAACTGCAGTCCTGTCAATCCATTGCTTGAATCCGGGTTCACTCTGCTGCTTAAAAATGTGCCCCGTTTTGATCTAACTCACTCAACGTGTCAGCTGTGGCTCAGTTCATAGCACCCTCGCCTTTGAATCAGAGGGTTGTGGGTTCATGTCCCACTCCCGGAAACCAAGAACTGTGATTGTACTCGAAAGAGTTGCAATCTGTGACTGTTGATAACTCGAAAGAGTTTCAAACCAGGTTGCACTGTGCTGCCCAACCAACATTCATGCCCTTGCGTTAACAACTTGTAAACGACAGAATATCTGCAAATCCTATAATGATGCAGCACGGCAGGCCATTCTGCCCATCGTGCCTGTGCTGCCCAGTACTTCACTGCAAACGTGTCCTTGACAAGAACAGCTCCACAGTGGAACAAGGAGATAGTTACAGCCCCAAGGCTGGAAATCTGCCAAGACCCATCTTTAGATCATCTTCATCTGGAAGTTTTTCATTGTGGTGCCCAGTTTCTCAGGCGGGTCATGGCTGGCGCTAAGCACATTGAGAAATGCCGGCGGGTCTGTGATGGCAACACAGCAGAAGCCCCTTCCCCAGCACATCCAGAAGCTTCAAGGCCTCTCTGCAGAAGCCCCTTAAAGGTGCCGCCCATTTCGGCTCTGGCCCTGGCCGGAGGACAGACGGACGGACCGGACGGCCACCCACCTGAGATCGTGACCCCCGGGTGACCCCTGGCCGCCGCTCGAGCTCTAACCGCCTCCTCCCGTCACTCCAGCAACCGCCAGACGCTGCAACTCGGTCACGGGCAAACCAGCCGTTGACATGGCCCCGCCCCCGGCCCCGCCCCTTCAGATGCGCGAAGCCGATTGGTTAAAAAAAAAAAGTGACCCATTGGTTCGCTTCCGGGGACAATTTCCCCTCCAATCGGCTTCTCCGGACGGGCCTTGGTCTGGTTGTCGGTTCCTCCCGTTGCCGCTGGCCCAGGCTGAGGAGACGCGCGCGGTGAGTGTGGGGTGGGCCCGCCGAGTGTTGTCGCCTTGTCATCGAGGGAACTGACCCTGACAACACAGGCCCGGGGCGGGCGGAGCCGGGTGTCCGGTGGGCCCGGAGGGGGAGCCGGGTGCCCGGTGGGCCCGGGTCATGGATTAACTGTGTTTACGGACCGACATGACCTTTCGGTCGGATGAAGCGCTCCGGGTTTGCGGCCCCATCTTCACCGTCCGAGTGGCTTTACCTCCCATAACTAATGTCTGTAGCTTCAGGCTGAGTGATGTTTGGGAGCCTCTTCTCCCTCTCCTTGGACAACATGGGGGTTGGGGCGGGGGCTGCTCCATCTAATGGTGCAGCTAAATATCCTCCCTCCCTCCCTCCCTCTCTCCCTCCCTCCCGTCAGTCTGTCTGTGTGGGGCAGTCGGTTAGCGCGTTCGGCTGTTAACCCAGAGGTTGGTGGTTCGATCCCACCCAGGGACGGACGCTAGTGTTTAACATTTTATGTTTGCATTTCGCAGCCACACGCTCCTGATCTGCGGGCACCCGGGGGTGGGGGTGGGGGGAGGACCTCCCCGTGAACCTGCTCCTGGGCTGGGCCAGGTTAGCCATTAACAGGTCCGGGTAGCGGGCAATCAAGGGGGTCGTCCGACCCGACTGTCCGCCCCTCTTCCGCGGCTACGTTGGCAGCCGGGTGTCCCTGGAGAGGGAGCACGCAGTGTCTGCAGGCACTCTCAAGGCCTTCCATACCCAGTGGGGCACCATGGGGGCTGGGGTGCCTTATCGACCCTGTTAATCACATTTTGGTTTGATGTTGTAAGTTTCCTTTAAATTGTGTCCTTGGTTTTGCAATGACCCTAACTTAGGGGCTGCGTTTAATTTATCCCTTGTTTTGTTAATTGTTTGACTCCAAAAGAGGTAAATATCCCCTCCCGCAATTTTCAGCCACCCAGCAGCCATGGATTCTTGTAGGCAGGGTAAAAACAGTTTAAAAAATAATTTCTGGCACAGAAGGATATGAGAAATTCCTTCCACTTCTCCCACAGATCACAAATAAGTTCTAGATGAAAGCGATGACAGAGATTCATCATCTCACATTCCACAGGACTTTGTGTATAGATATAAGCTCCTCTTGAAGTTTGCAGTGAGTCTTGCAATTCATTCCAAAGATTCCTGGAAAGAGAAATTCCCTAGCTTGTTTGTCTAGTTCCTTAATCTATCTAATCTGGTTTGCCCTAGCTATTGCATCCTAATACATTTTCTTTCACCATAAACTTATGGTGCTGGTCTGAACATTTGCAGGCCTTCAAAAGTAGCTGTTGCTGTACAACTTCTTTGTAAATCTGACATTTAAAATTCCAGAAATACAAATACAAGAGTTCATACTTTGAATATCAGCTATTTTTGGTGTTTTTTTCATCTTTACTATTTCATCTACTTGTCCTCCCCAACTGAACTCCCTCCCATGCTACTTATCCCCTGAAGGCAACAGTGATCACAAAATGGTTAGTGGTGAGATCAGCAGTTCAGCCTATCCAGGCAGATCCTAAAGCCCCTCATTTCACCATCAAATTCTTAAAGGATTCTAAGGTTTTATGCTTTCACTACTCTTCCAAGAAGTCTGTTCCATCCATTCATTTCATTTGGTGTGAAGAGGAATTTTCTTAAATTTAACATTTTACTATTTTGAATGGATGAACCTTTCTTAATGTTACAATAATCTTCCAGCTTTACTTTTTCCATACCCTTAACTATTTTTCATACCTTTAAGATCACACTCAAATGCTGCTTTTCTCAAGATGTCCCTTTAATCTTTCTCAAAATTCAGACCTTTGACACTGAATATCGCCCTCATGACTTCTTTCTGCACTTGAACAACCTTCTTATGTCTCAGTAACAAGAACTGGACACTATTCAAGGGCAGTTTAGCCAGAGCTCTGTACTGTTTGTTGGTCATTTCGTTTGGCAAAACAATAAGACTAAGTCAGTGTCATTTGACATCCCATTAGCTTTGATTGTTACCCTTCACTGGTTGGACATCTTGAGGCTACTGTGTTTGTCACTTGTTTTTTCTACATATATACAACACTTGAGACATACCTAGGAAAAAATTAACATAGTTTATATATTTTATCCAATTTGCTGTGTAATTTGAGTGGCCTCTTCTGATTTTACTGTGTCAATGTATCATTAATTACATTATCAAGGTCCAATAACAATCATCTTGTTGACAGGCAATTACATTGTCAAAACAGGTGGTGGGCATTGGCTCACCCATAAATGGTTAGATCTGTAACACTGGTCTGGAAGGGACTGGGTGAGTCTGTTACTTTGCAGAGCTGTCTTAAAAATAAACCTGCTTGAGGTGAAAAGGACTAGCTTTGGACTCATTCTTCCATGATAAGCACGTACTGGAACGAATGCACTGCCCTATCTAGTTTGTATAATTGACCAGTTTACAGCAAGTTTCTGATCCATCACTAACATCAATTGAAATGGTAATGGTCCCAACATTAAGCCACAGGGGTCCCTATTTATTCCTTCTTCACCCATCATATAACCTCTTTAATACTCGGTTTTTTGACCCAGTTTATTAGATTTGGGGTAAACCCTAGGAACATATCAGTTAAACTTGTATGAAACTTTCTTGAACACCTTTTGAAAGTTTAAGTGCTGCATGTCATGAAGCTTTACAAGAGTTATTCTAAGGATATTTCCTTTTCTGAATCTAGTTAATAAGTAGGTCACTATTGTGTATCTGTTTTCATCTTGCTCAGTTGGACATCTGCATGTATAAATCTGCTCAGTGATCAGCAATGAATAAAGTCTCCAGAACACAAAATAGGACAGAGTGTTTGGAAAGGGCTAGGAATCTAACTTCAAGCACATCAGATAAAGGGACAACAATGAGAAAGGGGACGGGAAATACAGGACTGAAGGTGTTGTATCTGAATGCACGCAGTATACGAAATAAGGTAAATGAGCTTGTGGCGCAGATTGAAATTGGCAGGTATGATGTGGTGGGCATTACGGAGACATGGCTGCAAGGGGATCAGGACTGGGAGCTAAATATCCTATATACATCCTATCGACAAGATAGGCAGGTTGGCAGAGGAGGTGGGGTTGCTTTGTTAGTAAGAAATGAAATTAAATCGATAGCAAGAAATGATGTAGGGTCAGATGATGTAGAATCTGTGTGGGTAGAATTGAGGAACCGCAAAGGTGGTAAAACCATAATGGGAGTTATGTACAGGCCTCCGAACAGTAGTCAGGATGTGGGGCACAAGATACACCAGGAGATAGAAAAGGCGTGTAAGAAAGGCAAGGTTACAGTGATCATGGGGGATTTCAATATGCAGGTAGACTGGGAAAATCAGGTTGGTAATGGATCCCAAGAAAAGGAATTTGTGGAATGTCTACGAGATGGCTTTTTGGAGCAGCTTGTGGTGGAGCCCACTAGGGAACAGGCAATTCTAGATTTAGTGATGTGTAATGAGGCAGATTTGATAAGGGAGCTTAAGGTGAAGGAACCCTTAGGAGGAAGTGACCATAATATGATAGAATTTACCCTGCAATTTGAGAGGAAAAAGCTGGAATCAGATGTACCGGTATTACAGTTGAATAAAGGCAATTACAGAGGCATGAGGGAGGAGCTGGCCAGAATTGACTGGGAGATGAGCCTAGCAGGAAAGACAGTGGAACAGCAATGGCAGGAGTTTCTGGGAGTAATTTGGGAGACACAGCAAAAATTCATCCCTAGGAAGAAGAAGCATACCAAAGGGAGGACGAGACAACCATGGCTGACAAGGGAAGTCAGGGACAGCATAAAAGCTAAAGAGAAAGCATACAATGCGGCGAAGAGCAGTGGGAAACCAGGGGATTGGGAAGCCTACAAAGACCAACAGAGGACAACTAAAAAATAAATAAGGAGGGAGAAGATTAAATATGAGGGTAAACTAGCCAGTAATATAAAAGAAGATTGCAAGAGTTTTTTTTAGATATATAAAGGGTAAGAGAGAAGCAAAAGTGGACATTGGGCCTCTGGAAAATGACACTGGAGAAGTAGTGGTGGGGAACAAAGAAATGGTGGAGGAAATGAATAGGTACTTTGCATCAGTCTTCACACTGGAAGACACGAGTGACATCCCCAAAGTTCAATAGAGTCGGGGGGCAGAGGTGAATATGGTGGCCATCACCAAAGAGAAGGTGCTAGGAAAACTGAAAGGTCTGAAGGTGGATAAATTACCTGGACCAGATGGATTACACCCCAGAGTTCTGAAGGAGATGGCTAAAGAGATAGTGGAGGCGTTAGTGGCGATCTTTCAGCAATCACTGGAGTCAGGGAGGGTCCCAGAGGACTGGAAAATCGCTAATGTAACCCCCCTGTTTAAGAAGGAGTGAGACAAAAGACGGGAAATTACAGGCCGATTAGCCTGACCTCGGTCGTTGGTAAGATTTTAGAGTCCATTATTAAGGATGAGATTTCAGAATACTTGGAAGTGCATGGTAAAATCGGGCAAAGTCAGCATGGTTTCATCAAGGGGAGGTCATGCCTGACAAATCTGTTAGAATTCTTAGAGGAGGTAACGAGTAGGTTAGACAAAGGAGAGCCAATGGATGTTATCTACTTGGACTTCCAGAAGGCCTTTGACCAGGTGCCGCACAGGAGGCTGCTCAGTAAGATAAGAGCCCATGGTGTTAGAGGCAAGGTACTAGCATGGATAGAAGATTGGCTGTCTGGCAGGAGGCAGAGTGTGGGGATAAGGGGGTCCTTCTCAGGATGGCGGCCAGTGACTAGTGGAGTTCCGCAGGGGTCAGTGTTGGGACCACAACTTTTCACTTTATACATTAATGATCTAGATGAAGGAACAGAGGGCATCCTGGCTAAGTTTGCAGATGATACAAAGATAGGTGGAGGGACAGGTAGTATTGAGGAGGCAGGGAGGCTGCAGAAGGATTTGGACAGGTTAGGAGAATGGGCAAAGAAGTGGCAGATGGAATACAACGTGGGGAAGTGTGAGGTCATGCACTTTGGTAGGAAGAATAGAGGCATAAACTATTTTCTAAATGGGGAGAGAATTCAGAAATCTGGAGTGCAAAGGGACTTGGGAGTCCTGGTGCAGGATTCTCTTAAGGTTAACTTGCAGGTTGAGTTGGTAGTTAGGAAGGCAAATGCAATGTTGGCATTTATTTCAAGAGGACAAGAATATAAAAGCAGGGATGTGCTGCTGAGGCTTTATAAGGCTCTGATCAGACCACATTTAGAATATTGTGAGCAATTTTGGGCCCCGTATCTCAGGAAGGATGTACTGGCCCTGGAGAGGGTCCAGAGGAGGTTCATGAGAACGATCCCAGGAATGAAAGGCTTAACGTATGAGGAACGTTTGAGGACTCTGGGTTTATACTCGATGGAGTTTAGAAGGATGAGGGGGGATCTGATTGAAACTTACAGAATACTGAAAGGCCTGGATAGAGTGGACGTGGGGAAGGTGTTTCCATTAGTAGGAGAGACTAGGACCCAAGGGCACAGCCTCAGAGTAAAGGGAAGACCTTTTAGAACAGAGATGAGGAGAAACTTCTTTAGCCAAAGAGTGGTGAATCTATGGAATTCATTGCCACAGAAGGCTGTGGAGGCCAGGTCATAGTGTATTTAAGACCGAGATAGATAGATTCTTGATTGGTAAGGGGATCAAAGGTTACGGGAGAATGGGGTTGAGAAACTTATCAGCCATTGTTGAATTGCAGAGCAGACTCGATGGGCCGAATGGCCTTATTTCTGCTCCTATGTCTTATGAACCTGGGCTCCTTTTTCCACCTTTGGACAATGGAGCCAATTGTTTTGTCCTCAGTGCCTAGCTGAGGGCAGCTAGCTGGTCACAGTCAAACCTATTGACCTTTCTTGTCTGTTACTTCAGGACAATATGATATATTGCATCTGTATCAGTTATTCTCTTTAATTATTCCTAGACACTAGTTACAGAGCAATATTGTCAGTCTCTGGGAACAGATGGCTCATTTTGAACTGGGAATCAATCATGCATGGCAGAGGGGAACTTATATTAAGAGAAAATGTTACTTAAAACAATTATGAAATTGAGTGAATTAATAAACCTTTTTCAGGGACAAAATGTAAACACTTTTAAAGTCGTTTTAATTAGAAATTCTTGATTTCCATCTTGAGCATATGTACATGAGCTCCTGCAGAACCACAAAAAACTAAAGTGATAATTCTTGTGGATTCATGATTCATTAATTTTAATATGAATGATGTTTTCTCTACAGGTTAAATCAGAGACATGTCTGGTAGTTTTTATTTTGTTATAGTTGGTCATCATGACAACCCTGTATTTGAAATGGAGTTTCTTCCAGCAGGCAAAATGGAGCCCAAAGTGAGTATATAGTACTTAAATACACTCTTACTAGGAAAATACTGTATCAGAAAATATCTGCAGCCTTTGACATGGTTGACCACACCATCCTTCTCAAATCCTCTCCACTGTCATCCAGGTGGTTGGGACTGGTTTTGTGGTTTCATTCTTATCTATCAAATCATAGTCAGAGGATCACTTGCAATGGCTTGGTGTCCCCCAAGGATCTATTCTTGCCCACTCCTATTTCTCACCTACATGCTGCCCCTTAGTGACATCATCTGAAGGTACAGTGTTAGTTTTCACATCTCCTACTACCTCTCTCCACTGTTGCAATTATCAGACTGCTTATCTGACATCCAGTACTGGATGTCAGATGAGCAGAAATTTCCTCCAATTAAAGACTGAAGCATTTGTTTTTGGTTCCCTCTCCCTGGCAACACCCTGAGATTAAGCCGGTCTGTTCACAACTTTGGTGTCGCTTTTGATCCAGAGATGAACTTCCAACCTTATATTCATGCTATCACTAAGACCACCTATTTCCAACTCTGTAACATCTGTCTTTGCTGCTGTCTGAACTCATCTGCAACCGAAACCCTCATTTATGCCTTTGTTATCCCTAGACTCAACTATTCCAACTCCTGGCTGGTCTCCTACATTCTACCTCTGTAAACTCGAGGTCATCCAAAACTCTGCTGCCTGTGTCTTAACTTGCTGCAAATCCAATTATATTCCCCTATCACCCCTGAGCTTGTTGACCTACATTGGCTCCTAGTCAAGCAACGCCTTGATTTTAAAGTTCTCATCCTTGTTTCAAATTCCTCCACTGTATCATCCCTCCCTATCTCTAATCTCCTCCAACCCCACAACCCTTCAAGATACCCCCACTCCTCTAATTCTGGCCTCTTATGCATTCACAATTATAATTGTTCCAACATTGGTGGCCGTGTCTTCAGTTGCCTAGACCCCAAGCTCTGCAATTCCCCCTGTACACCTCTCTGCCTCTACCTTACTTTCCTCCTTTAAGACACGCCTTAAAACATACTTCTTTGGTCAAGCTTTTGGTCATCTGACCTAATATTTCCTTATGTGGCTTGGTGTCATACTTTGTTTTATTATGTTCCTGTGAAGCCCTTGGGACGTCTCAGTGATTTCAGCTGTGCAGGCCCCAAGCTGTTGAATTCCCTCTCTATACCTGTCTTTCTACCTCACTTTGCTCCTTTAAAGTGTTCCTTGAAACCTATCTCATTGATCAAACTTTTTGTTATCTGCACTAATATCTCCTTATGTGACTTGTCAGTTTTTTTTTGATAACTCTCCTGCGAAGCACCTTGGGATGCTTTATTTTGTTGAAGGTGCTACATAACTGCATATTGTTGTTGAGTCTTGCCTTGCTTGCAACATTCCAATCTCAGATCTCTTTTCTGATTATCACAAACTTGCACCACAGGAGAGACTTCAGTGCTTTTACACAAATGAGACCCCATCTGGCATGTCTGCTGCTCTGCATTGAGAAACATGTCTATGGGATATCATTAGGTGGGGAATGGGATGAGATGCATGCTCAGGAAAATACTGTAGTAACCTTGACACATTCTTATCTGCATGGCAAGATCGTACTTCACATAACTTGTCCTTCAGCCAAATAGGCAGAGAGTTACTGACAACTGATCAGCTGTTTATACATGTGGGTCTTGAGATTCTGATGCGAGAAATCCTATTAAAAATAAATATTGTAGCCCTGCATCAACTTGTACACAGGCTAAAGATAGAATTGTAGTAGAGGCATGCAAACTTTGTTGGTCAGATAACACTTCAAATTACACTAGTGATTTTGTTTGGGATGTTTTTCCAAGACAATGTTCCTGACATGCATAAAAGATTTACTGCAAGGAAAGATGATGTACCACAATCCCTACTTTGGCTATAGATTCTTAAAGGCTACCACATGCTTCCCTCACTCAGAACAGTGGGGCTTTGAGGAGAGAGAAAGAGAGCTTTCCCATGACAAATTTAATTGAGAAGATAAAGGCCCAGAGAAAATTGAATAGAGTAAAGTGTCCTAATGCAGTCTTTATATTGATGGAGTGCCAACACTATTTTCACAGTGATGTCAGTATTGCTATGATGCATCTGGAGGTAAGCAATTGCTATGCCCTATTTGACCCTGAGTAACATTTCTACCCTACATGTAGTCAAGGCTGAGTGTTTCCATCTCTGCCATTTATGCCCATACCTCACTGCCAATATTGCTTGCTGAAGCTCTAATTCACATTTCTGTTGCCTCCAGAACTAACCCTTCTCCAATGTTGTTATACACAAACTTCAAGTTATTGAAAACTCTACATCCTATGTCTTCTCCCTCTAGGTCCTTCACAGCCATCTTCTTGTCCATGCCATGCTGGACTAGCTTCCATTGTCCCAGAAAATCAACTTCCTTGTTCAAAATCAAGATCCTTGTTCTGAAATTCCTGTGACCTTGCTTGAACCCAAGTGACCTTCTCCAGCACATATACCTACATACCTGCCTCTGTGACACTCGGCAACTGTTTCTCCCCCCACCCCACCTCTTTGTATTTTTCCTTCAATCACTGCATTTGACAATTGTAAATCTCTCCTTCAACTACACCATCTCCAAAAGCCTCCTGACTCTTTCCTTTGACCATATCTTTGGGCTCTGTCAGCCTATTTTTCTCCCCTGCATCCATCCCTTTGGTTTGCCAGCATGCTTCCTGTAGCTACTGGAAATTGTGATTTGGTTGCTCTAACGCTACAGCAGGGAAATATTGTTTCCATGCTAATCACTGCAGAGTGAATCCTTTTACGGGGTAATGGTTGGAAAGGAAAGCTGCCTTCTTTTTCCGAATGGTTTCTTTGTTATTTGCAATTTATTAAATTTTCTTTTCCAAAACAGGATGATCACCGACACTTGAACCAGTTCATAGCTCATGCTGCTCTTGATTTAGTGGATGAGAACATGTGGTTATCCAACAATATGTACCTGAAGACTGTTGATAAGTTCAATGAATGGTTTGTTTCTGCATTTGTTACGGCTGGACATATCCTTTTTGAGTAAATTTTCTCCAATTCTTTGTTCTCTAGGAAGAGATTCACACAAAAAACTTGCTTTTATGTATCTAGTTTTTTACCTTCTGCTCACGTGGCACTTTTTACACTGAAACTTTGCATAGATGTGTTGAATGTGATTGGCATGTGTATCTCAGATATTTTATCAATATGTTGCAAGAGTTGCACTCCAGAATTAAAATGGCTTTGAATTTCAGAAAAGTTAATGCTGTGAGGCGTAGTATTATAGATAACATCTTAAACGTGGTAGCTTTGCATTAAATTTAAGTTGGAATTTTAATTCGATTCTATAAAGTCTGGCATTGAGTCACATGAGGACTGTTTTCAACTTTAGAAACCACAAGTTTCATTGTTTCTCCTCCCCCATATCTAGAGTTTGTGAAATGGATACGACAAAATAGTGCTTTGAAAAGCACTGTTTTTGAAGAAATTGTTCTGGTGGTCTTGAACAGGCTATGCAGGAGAGCAATAAAACGCCGGTGTTCAACATTGTGGCATAAGTTTCTAGGTGAAGCCTGTGCAAACAAGTTTCCCATAAACCTTCACAATTAGAAAAAGGAGATATTCATTCTGTCTGTTTAGCCTCAATTTAAACATGGGTTCAGAGGAGAGAGAATCATGCCCTGAATCACTGGCAGCCAGTTCCCCCTCCTTTTAATCTATATAATTAGAAAGTTGGCTTGCCATAGTTTCTGTGATAGATACACAATATTGAACACAGTGTCTTGTTTTGAAATATCATCTTTTCTTGCATTGGGTAATTGAAAGAACAATAATGAATCCAAAATAATAAAGATTGAAAATTCGCATGTGGCTGTGATTTCACATACAAGCGCAAAATTATCTCAATGGAGAATATTAGAAGTACACAATAGAAGATATTCTTGTACAGCAATGATACCATTACTACAAAGTGGAAAGTTATTTGTAGTGACACACGCATATCTAGATATGGGGGAAACAATGCAACTTGTTGTTTCTAAAACCTGTCACTGCCTGACTCAATCCTGGACTTTATAGGACATAATTAAAATCCAAAACCCTATTTATATGATTCGCAAGGACGCTGATCCCAGCCTGGTTTAAGTAGAGCCCATCTTAACAGAACAACTCCCTCTTTCCTGAATGCTACTGCCGATCCGCCATGATTCAAAACACCTTCTTCCCACCTAGGTTCTAGGTTTGTCTTCAGCTGCAAGGAGATGGCCTTAATCCTGGCACCGGACAGGCTGCACAACCTTTGGAGCTCACAGTCACAGCTGCAGAGAACGGTATTTATCCCCCTGACTACACTGTCCCTATCATACCACTTTCCTTTTCGCTTCCCCAATTGAAATGCAGTTTGCACTATGATGCCGTGGTCAATTTGCTCAACACTGCATCCTTGTTCTCATCCGCACAGGTATCAAGTATCTCAAAGTCAAGGGCTAAGGCTCCTCCATCACTACATGCTGGATCTACATACCTGTTTGACTGTTAGTCACACCCTCCTTCCCTGACCACTGATCAACTATAAAGTTGATAAGGCATGTGACTGGCTCCTGGAACAAAGTGTCCACGTAACTCTCCACCTCCCTGACTTCCCGCAATGTCTGCAATCGGACTCCAACTCAGCAACTCTGGGCAGAAGTTGCTCAAGCTGCAGATACTTACCACAGATACGGTTGACCAGAACTGCAATGCATTCCACAAATTCCCACGTTGTAGCCATGTGACACCACCATCCCGCCATATCTGTCAAACCTTATTTATTGATTACTTAATTAGTTACTAATTTAGTTAGCTAAAGTAATAGCAAGTTAGTCTCCTAGCTTGAAGACCAAAGTATTGTAGCTGGTTTGTGTTATCATAAAAACTAGAAATACAAGTACTTGCTGAAAATATGTAATGGAAGCATTTGTTCCATTGCAATTAATTTTTCTGTTTATGCTTCCTTAATATCACTTCACATATGAGATTCATTATGTTGCATGATGTTCGGCAAGAAGATGGAATAAAAAATTTCTTTAATGATGTCTATGATTTGTACATTAAAGTAAGTAGATTTTACAATTTAATTTTTTAGTCTTGTTTTCCTACAGGGATAAATGAAAATTAGGATGTCATATTGTTTAACTTGTGTCTGATTCTGTAATCTTGCCAATATTTCCTGTTCTATATTTTTGTAAAGATTAGATTTAGATTAACCAATGAATACTGCTACGTGATTTCAATGGATTTATGATGAGACTTAATGCAGCATGGAATGTTAGTGTTAATTGAATGCAGACAGTGATCTAAAAAATTGTTTTGTGTATGTGAGGGTGGGCAGGGAGGATCTCCTATAAGCTCTTGGCAAAAAAGCAAAATTGTCTTCCCATAAATAAATCAGTATAATTACTAGATATAACACTGATAACTATCAAAGGATCATTAAATCTATATGAACATCTTCTGCATAAGTCTTAACTGTCCACACCTTTGATTTGAAATACATTTACTTTAAATAACTATAGCCAAATATTTCCAATCCTGGGTGCATTCAGTTTTATAATTACTCTGCAATTTTGTTTTAATGTTTAAGAAACATTTCCACTCTAATGTACTTGTTTTTCCCTTCAGTTTGCCATGAATCCATTTTATGAACCTAATACCCTCATTCGATCAACAGCATTTGACAGAAAAGTTCAGTTTTTGGGAAAGAAGCATCTGCTGAGTTGAACAAATGATAGTATATGTATATAGAGTAAATAAGAATACAAAAACAAAAGTACCTTTATTCTGTGTATAAAATGTTGTCTTTCACAAAATGGTGATTTTACTGTGACAGTTCTATCCCTTCAAGCTTATGTATATGTAGAAGAAATCATATGTGGGAAATGTCATCATTAATATTTACCAAGTGCAAAGATGTGTGTGTCAGTTACTTGATTAGGTTCCATTACTTCACAGCAACTGTATCCCTGTTGAAGTTTCCCTTTGTAATTAATCAGCTTTAAGAAAAATGGTGGTATGCATCTATATTAAATCTTGAGTCTGTATGCACTTCAACTTAAAAGTGACAAGATTTTTTTTTTGCATTTAATTTGTCTAATTTAATAGAAACTGTTTAGTAAACTTGTCACAAGGTAGTTGTAGTTTTCTGCCAGTCTCTGTTGTAAATGCCTCTGCCTGTACGTTAAAAAAAATGGCCATATTTCAACCATTTCCTCAACATCACAGAATGTTGAAAGTTGTACAACAATGTAATATCAAGAAGAATCTAGAGGACCATTGCAGGGATATCTGGCTTTGCAGGCACTGAGCCCGACCCACTGTTGTTTGTACCCCTCTGTGGTTCCAATTGGGTTTATTTCAATGCTGTAGAAGCTGGCATACTTATAAACATACATCCATACATACAAATTAGGAGCAGGAGTAGGCCTCTGGACCCCTTGAGCCTGCTCTGCCATTCAATAAGATCATGGCTGATCTGATGGTAACCTCAATTCCACATTCTCATCTACCCTGATAACCTTTCACCCCCTTGCATATCAAGAGTCAATCTAGCTCGGTCTTAATAATATTCAAAGACTCTGCTTCCACTGCCTTTTGAGGAAGAGAGTGCCAAAGACCAAGACAAGCCATCTCCAACGAGAGAGAATTATAACCTCCACAAGTTTAGATCTTCAAGAATGGAGATAAATCATGCTGTGAAAGCTGTCAAGGTATTTTCCTCTTGTTTATACATGCATTCTCCTGAAACACCTACTTCTTGTGGCTGAGGAAATCCTCCCAGAGACAGTATGGCTTTAGATATTCCACAGCAACCTCCAACAGGTCCTTTATTGCCAGACAAATCCAAGAAAAACGGTGAGAACACCAAGATCTTGTCATTGCATTTTCAAGGCACATGTTGAACATTGTTCCAGTGATACTCCAATCCCTTCCCTTTTTTCTAGTACATCAGTGACTGTATTCACTGTTGCTTCCTGCTCAGGCCTCCAGCTAAAAAAACTTCTACTTTGGTTCCAACACCCCCTCCCCCCTCACTGCTTGCCTTCACATGGTCCATTTCCATTTTTTTTCTTTCTCGCCATTGTTGGTGATAGGCGGTCAACCAGCATCTAGTATGAGCCCACTGAAACTTACAGCTACTTGACTCCTCTTCCTCCCATGTTTCTTCCTGTAGGGACTATTCCATTCTCCAGTTTTGGCTCATCTACTCTAACAATGACACCTTTCATACCAGTCTGCCTTTTCTGTGGTTGACCAGGGCTCTGTCCCATATCCATTCCCTGCACTTCCCTTACACCTTCCCTCCCAGAACCATTGTAGGATTCCCCACCTTCTACCCACATGAACATTTAACAGATCATCCTCATTTCTTCCAAAAAACATCTTTCCTATCACTCCCCTTTCATCATTCCAAAGGGACTATTGACTCCACAACAACCCATTCCACTCTTCCATCAATCCCCAAACTCTTCCTACTTGACCTTCCTATGCAAACACAGGAACTCCAGCAACTGTCCTTTTCCTTCCCTCCTCCCCATTACGAATCCTGGGAAATCTCTACATTGGGTTTTCTTGCATTAAAAAAAACAACTCAAGGACAAACTATGATTGATTGCACAATTTAATGTCATTGTTATGCTGAACTTTGTTTTATTCCTGATTGCAACATGCTCTGGGTAAAAGCAGCTGAGAGGTGACTTGATGGGAAACTGGTCTGGGCCTTTGTTGACCAAGTAATTTATTGACCCCAGAGGTTTTAAAAACAGATAGGCTGCTGTGTGAACTAAAGCACCTTAGTAGAATCGCAAGTCCAAATGTAGATAGTGCTGAGACAAAATAACTAAGTACCAAGGCCTCATGCTTTTCTTGCTTTAACCAAGCTTAGAATTTGAAATGGGTATAAGCTGATAAGAGTCTTAATGTAGGAAATCTGAGATTCTAACCTGGCATGGGCAATCAGATGGGTACATGAAACGATTGCATTTGGGCAACTCAGATAATAGCAAGGTAATGATTGGGTTAAATCAGTCACCATGGCTTTGTTGCTTGTAGAAAGTTTAAGAAGGGATTCCCCGAGCAGAACTTGTAGAAATATTGTGTTGCATTGACTGACATGATACCTGGGGCTTGACCAGGGAATAGTAATGTGCAGATTGCGCATCTACCCAGGGCATAATGCTAATGCCATTGTGCATTGACACTTCTGCTCAGATTATCAGCAAATGTCAAGCATTAGTTATACTGAATAAAATATAATCACTGTCATAAGTAAGGGTATTACTTTGAATCATTTCAGAACTTGAGAATAAGGGTTAATGGGTAAATTGATACTACATCCCCAAGTTCCACCACCACAATCCGAAGCCCCAAACATGTCTTCTGGATCAGTGATTTACTTAAACTTTAACATATATGCATCGCGAGCAAGGAAGAATCCTCTGCATTAGGGAAACTAAACTTTGAACACATCTGTTCAGTTCATAATCGTGACCCTGAATTTCTAGTCATATCATTTTAGTTCTCCATCCCACTTTGACCTCTGTCCTTGGTCCCCTACACTATTGCAACAAATCTCAAGGAGCAGCAAACTTATCTTTTGGTTAAGCAGTTGACCACCATCCAGATTCAACACTGATTTTATCAATTCTTTTCCTGTTAGTAGGTACTGGTAATAAATAGGCTGCTGTCGTTAACAGATCATTTAGACCCATCTTTTATTTCTTTACTTTTCTCATTACCAACCTCATTTTTGCCTTTATTTGTTTCTCCCGCCAGAGGCTGCTTAACCTATGTATTTCCAGTATTTTCTATATTTATTTCAGATTTCCAGCCCAGCATTGTTTTGCTTTAAGACCTTAACTGATAGCTTCGGCCTCCTTAATTAGTGTCATCCAAGATTATGTGAAGTATTGGAGTGGGGTTTGAATTTAACCTTCTGACTCAAAAGTCAGAATGTGACCATTGAGCAAAGGCTGAAACCTGAATCCAAAGCTCCAAGTCTTTGAGATAGACCTAGGTTTAAGTGAAAACTTCAATGGGAGATATTAAAAAATCAATGAGTAAAATGCAACATGAAATGTGCAACTGATGTCCAAATTGTTAAAAACCTTACTTTGTAGGGAGTGTCAGTTACTGAAGAAAAAAAGACCAAAAGAATCAGCGAGTGATTGAATAATTTTATACAGCAATTAACAAAAGCAGTGATCAGAAAGTATGGTGACAGACTGGAAAGAGGATGTGTTTAGGAATGGTTACTTAATTCTTGGCAGAGGGAATTCAGTGATTTGTTAACAAATGTAACCCATACCAACATTAAAAGTTTACTTCCACTTCATAATTCAGCAGCACTTATCAGCCAAGGTTGACAGTAGAGATCCTAATGTGGTAAAATGGGACAATTTAACTATTACAAGAAGCACATTTACTGCAAAGCTTAGAAAGAAAGCACTTTTATTTTTGGATTTAATTCTGTCTTTCACTACTTTAATTGAATTGATTGTTTCACTAAGTATAGCCTGGTCCGGCCATTCAATAATAAATCTGTCATTGTGCTTAATAAACAGCTCTCTGCAAGAATATAATGGTTCATCATGTTGGGTCTTCCAACTGCACTGTAATGTGCTAAAATATAAGTTGCCTCAGTAATTCCCACAAGCTTTGTTCCTGATCTCAACTATGCTACTAACTATAGAAAGATACTACAGGGAGCAAAGGGAAAACTGGACAGCCAGGTTATATTGCACAGCTTATACCCAGCTAATACCCAGCTAAGCAGCAGCAAAGGTCTTAAAGCAGGTTTGCAACCAATACTCTTGGCTAGAGAAGTCTGAGTTGCACAAAGGGAAAAATGGAAAAGAAATAAACATTTTGTGGTAAAATATTCATATGTTTTAAATTAAATTACCCAGCTTTGGCATACAATGGAACATACTGCAGCAGGAAGAGCCAAAATCTAAAAATACTGAGCTACAAGCTAGCGTTTGTAAATTTAATCTCGTTCAAGAGATTCAAATCTTGGAAGATCTTTAATCTCACCAATGTACACACAGGTACAATTTAATAATTGGAGTAATTAAAAAGTCCAAGTCAGTCCAGTATGTGACATTTATGTAGCCTGGTACATGTGACAACATACCATTGTCCAAAATACAAGAGCATCTACAAGCAAAACTTGTTTTACATTAAACCCTGAGGAAAGAAAAAATGAATGCAGAAGGTGCTTCATGTAATGGTGATGAACAGTTACTTTTTAATATATAAAGCAGAATTTAATTGAAATGATTTCAGTCCTTGACAAGTTATTTCAAGATACTCGGTACCTTTGTATCATCCGTGTGATCCCAACACTTCTTAGCTTAGCTGTGCATTAACAAAATGAACCCTGGCAGTTGGCTAACCAAGCAAACCTCTACTTTTTCTCAAACTTAATGCAGCTACAATGGAATGGTATCTCACGGTTATTTGACATTGTAACATTCTGCAAACTTAAACCGAACTCAATATGTAGACGATGTTTCAGTACCTGCAAATACATTGTTCAACAGAAAAAAATAATGATCAGTAGACTTTTTAGTTACACACTCGAAATTAGGGAATGAGAATAGACAGAAGGTTTCTATCCAAGACCAGTAAATAATTAGAACTTTGTTTTATTTGCAAGGAAGGGCGGAAAAAAATCATTAACAGTCCACCCCAGCATATTTTAGGGTTAGATTAGGAGCACCAATACATAAAGGAGAATTTTATGGAACAAACAGTTTACACAAATGTTGAGAGTTAATTAAGTTCCAATTTCCCAACCATTATCCAAGCTACAGTATGGTTTTATGCACAAAAAAATTGTTATACTTAAGTTAAAAATACCAACACCAAATTCATTTTTTTTAAATTTAAAGCTTGTGTAGTTTTGCCATTTTTAAAAGTTGATTTTAAACTCTCAAAACCCTTTTGTCTAAATCTCATCATGTGGCCAATGAATAAGCCGATTATCCATGGATAACTCGTCACATTAGCATTGTGCGTGTGTGCATCCAAACCCTTTCACAACCAATGGAACCCAGGTTTTCAGCTGGTTGACATCCGTTTCCTCAAAACAGCTCCAGCAGATCTGTATGACCCCAATCAACACCAGTCAGTAAATCAATGGCACACATTGGAAAGTTGATTGCACCTTCCAGTCAACAGCAGAAAGAGCTGTGTTTCTTCCCTCGGTTTAGATTCACTGTGTCTGTTTGCATGAAACTGTCAGATCTATCATCGGCAGCAAGAACTCGACGAACAGCTTCTTCAAAGGCCACTGCAACATTGGTAGCATCTTTTGCACTTGTTTCAAAATAAGGGTGGTTACCGTTCTCTTTGCACCAAGCCTGAGCCTCTTCTGCTGAAACTTGCCTCTCGGTGACATCAATTTTATTACCTAGAACCACAAATGGGAAACTATCTGGCTCCTTGACATCGGCGTAGTAGATGAATTCCTTTTTCCAATTGCCCAAATTTTGGAAGCTCTGGTGATCATCAACACTAAAAGTAAGGAGGCAACAATCAGAGCCTCGATAGAATGGTGTCCGAAGGCTCCTAAACCTCTCCTGGCCAGCAGTGTCCCATATCTGCATTGTCACATAATGTTCATCTACTTCCAAATCTTTGTTTAGAAACTCAACTCCTATTGTGTGAAATAGATGTATATCAAATTTATTGGTAACGTATCTGTTCATGAGTGAACTTTTTCCCACTCCTCCATCTCCCAGTAGGATCACCTTCAGTAGAGTTGATTTTCCAGCCATGGCACCCTCAATTGTTTTAAATGAAGAAATCAAACAGCCTATAACAAAACACAAACAAACGTTTTCATTGCCATCTGCTTCATTGAATATATAGTCTTTATATAGACTCAAAGTGATCAAAATGCATCACCAGCCTGTGGTGCAGTGTCAGTGGGATTCAATCCATCTATTAATTACAGTCAGATGTGAGAGAACCATTTGTCTGAGGAAGCGTGCATTGGGGGCTGGGGAGGGGGGAGAAAGAGTGGTGGGGAAGGGCAACATCAAATTATCCCACATTACTGTGATGAACCTCAAAGCAGTCAAATATCTTGTAACTTGCTCATTCCATCATTTGGTTACAGAAACGAGTAATGAGGAGAACCTCTGAGCAGAATGCAACTTTACACACAGATGTCACTTCTCTGTGCAGGCACATTTTAAATGTAATAGAGAAGCTTGATTTGTAAACAAGGTCTCATAAGCTTAACAAAAAATCCTGCAGGGTATCAATGTGACAATTGAGTGCACAGAACATATGTCTGTAAAGAATGGTCAGCATATTGAAAACCCAATGGAGAATGAGGGGTGGCACACCTACTCAAACATGGAAACAGTTGGAATTTAAGAGTAGGAACTCAGTGCCTGAAGATAGTCAAACTTTAAAACCTGGACTACTTTTTCCTAATAAAACAGCGTAACATGTTACTGCTCAAATATTTGGATAGCAGAAGAATAAATATTTCTTGATATAAATGTGTGTAAATATATTTTACCAAAATCAAGTCTGTACAGTCAGTTTACAAACAGCAGCGCAATACAATTTTTTCTTAAGCACCGCATAAGAACATAGGAAATAGGAACAGGAGTAGACCACTGGGCCCCTGGAGCCTCCCCTGCCATTTAATAAGATCATGGCTGATCATCTTGTTTCGATTTCCACATTCCCATCTAACCTCGATAACCTTTGATTCCCTTGCCTAACAAGAATCTATCTACCTCCCACCTTAAAAATATTCAATGGCTCCACCTCCATCACCTTCTGAGGCAGAGAATTCCAAAGTTGCACAACCCTCAAAAAATTTCTCCTCATTTCTGTCCTAAAAGGGCGACCCCTAATTTTAAAACAGTGCCCCCTAGTTTTGGACTCACCCACATGAGGAAACATCCTTTCCACGTCCACCTTGTCAAGGCCATTCAGGATCTTGTATACTTCAATCAAATCACTCTTCGCTCTTCTAAACTCCAGTAGAAACAAGCCCAATCTGTCCAACCTTTCCTCATAAGACAACCCACTCATTCCAGGTATTAATCGAGTAAACCTCCTTTGAACTGCCTCCAATGCATTTACATCCTTCCTTAAATAAGGAGACCAAAACTGCACACAGTTTTCAAGGTGCGGTCTCACCAATGCCCTGTATAACAGAAGCATAACATCCTTACTAAAATATTCAATCCTTCTCGTAAGGATAGCATTCTGTTAGCCTTCTTAATTACTTGCTGTACCTGTATACTAACTTCTTGTGATTCATGTATTAGAACACCTAGATCCCTCTGCACCTCAGAATTATGCAGCCATTCTCCATTTAAGTAATACTCTGCCTTTTTGTTCTTCCTGTCAAAGTGAAAAACTTCACATTTTCCCACATTAAACTCCATTTTCCAGATCTTTGCCACTCACTCAACCCATCTATATCCATCTACAACCTCATGTCCTCTTCACAACATACTATCCTACCTATCTTTGCGTCGTCTGCAAATTTAGTCACCATGTCTTCACTCCCCTCATCTAAGTCATTGATGTAAATCGTAAAAAGTTGAGGCCCTAGTAAAGACCCCTGTGGGACTCCACTCGTCACAGCCTACTCTTAGTTTCATCGTGATCTGAACCCTTCAAGTTTGTGCTGAAATCTTGAAACAAGTTCTAGCAGCTTATTCTCACTGCAAAATACCAAACCTCTGTAAATAAATCTTGCTTCCTGTCACTTGACTCTAGGGTAGAGTGCTTACATCTGGCTGTGCCCTTCATTCCAATCATGTGAAATTACTAATCCCAGTGGCACAAATTTTTAATATCCATTTATGCACGTCTATTTTAAGTTTCACCTTTATCTCTTCTGTGCATGCTTACATTAGTAGGAATGATGGTAAACTATTGCAATAAGACTTGTCCACTGAAATCAAATGCACCATCTTCAAGGATAAAACTGCATAACAAATCATGTATTTTAAATTGCAAGTAATCCCAACTTTCAAAAGGACTCCAAAATGCTAAAGGTGAACTCAGTCCAAAGTCATCTGGACAGGTACAAAATTATGCTCTTGCTCTTACAAATTGATATATACAATTCCCAAACACAAACTTTACAGTTAAAATAAGATCGTACTTTAGTTAGCAAATTATTCCTCACATCGTCCACTTAAAAAATGCACAATTGTGAACATTTTCAGCTTTCACATTTTAGCAAATTAACATACATTAAATATTAAAGTTAGAAAGCCCTGCAGAGACTGAATTAAGTCATTCCTTACCTTTTCAGATTAATGCATCATTAGATTCCTGTGTAAAAAAAAGTTAAAAAGGTGAAAAATGGTTGTGTGGATTATATTACCACATTAATCAATTGTAAGATCTCATCACTGCTGAGCATTTATAAACCCCTCCAAGAGGTGTCAGCTGTGGCTCAGTTCATAGCACCCTCGCCTTTGAATCAGAGGGTTGTGGGTTCATGTCCCACTCCCGGAAAACCAAGAACTGTGATTGTACTCAAAGAGTTGAAATCTGTGACTGTTGATAACTTGAAAGAGTATAAACCCCTCCATCTATTGTATATAATTAATTATAGTGGTAATCCAAAATTGAATCTACATTTGTTTCTAACAGTCAAACTGACAAAGTTCCAGTTGTTTACTTTTTAATACATAAAGCAGAATTGTTGTTTCGGCAGTAGCTCATATAATTTATACCAACATCAACACTGCCAGCACACCACCTATCAGCACCACCCGCCCACCCCCCCCCCCCCCCCCCCAGCCTGTTTCGCTCACCAACAAAAAGGTCACATCAGTAAATGCTTAGAACCAGGCAAGGTTTAGTCAATAGCCTCTTGCCAATTCTCACCAATCAGTTACGTAGCAGTGTGATATTATTGGTATACAGTTAATGCAGACTAGCTGCTTGAACCAAACAACAAAAAAAAAAATAAGTAGCTATGTTTGTGCTCAGTCTGATTTCAAACCCAGCCACCTCTTCAGTCTCATTTTGGAACGAACTCTCACCCAATTCTACAAGCACTCAATGACTGTTAATCTAGCATATTTTAAAACGAATGACTTAAATCAACCTTGAACATTCACGCAATTGGACTCATCAACCAACTCAGCATAAGTCAAACAACTTCAAGAGAACTGGGAGAAAAAATGGAACTAGTCACAGCAAAACATTTCATAAAAATGACTTATGTATCTGAAATGCATATTAGCACTGATCACTTTGAAAAAGGTCAAGAATCCCTTTTAATTGCATAGCAGTGGATCAACATCATAATCAGTTCTGCATTCTTGTGAAAGGTGATCAATGTTTGATTTGTCAAGTGACAAGAACACAAAACATAATTAACATCTCAACACTACACTTGTGACATGAATGGCTCCCTTTAGCTGCTCAACTTTATTTCAGTATTCATTAGCATTTAGCTCCATTTCAGTTCTGGAAGTGACACTTGGGATAACTTAGTGAGAAGGAATGTCACCTCTTCCACATACAATGATACTACAAAAGATGGTTTACTCCAAATGTATTGCAAACAATGCAAGAAATGTGTAGACATTTTGACCCCTCTTGCACTTAATTTTGACTGCATTTAGGCACTCCATCTAAACATGGAATTAATTATGTGTAATTAAACCCAACTTAATTTTAACCTGAATGTACCAGTCGAGCAGCATAGTGCTTACTGCTTTCCAGAGCAAGGAAAAAGTGGTGGGCAACCCATGTGTTTGGTGCAATTACAATTGTTAGTCCTCTGGCACACTATCCTGCTCACAGCATGTTTTACTTGCGAATGCCAGCACAGGCATGATGAGCTGAATGGCCTCCTTCTATGCCATATGATTCAAGGTGCAAGTTTCATTCATAGGAAACTTGGTCTTCTTATGGAAACTGCCATTTTGTAGTGAAATTAAAAGAATTGGATTAAAGTCTGAACTGTAATTGACACTTATATTAGCTAACCATTCAGGAGACGAGCACATGGATATTCATTTCTGCAAATCATACAATCCAATGTCAGTTATTCAGATGAGGTGTTGGTTACAAGTCAAAATGCAAAGAATCATTATGAGTTTGGGATAAAGCCAGCAAAACATTCCTCATTGTCAGCCCAAAATACAAAATCATTCTTTCAAAAGCAAATAAAAGAGTTTCATGATGTAGCAATATTGAAAGATCAGGCATTGCCCATCAGCACCCACTTTAAAAAATAAAAAGAATCCCGTGATCAAGAATTGTGGCTCCCATACTCGAATTTCAAAAGTAAGATTTTATGCATCAGCAATAGAAAGTGTTGCAAGTAAAGATGTAGCAACGGACTGCTTAACTATTTCATACCAGAACCTGGATGTAGCTTTTCAGCACTTGCACAGCATGAGATGGCAGTGTGAAGACTGAGTTTTCTGTATTTAAATATGACAATTACTTGCAAACAGACTGATAAGATACCGAAACAAAAACAGAAACAGAAATACCTGGAAAAACTCAGCAGGTCTGGCAGCATCGGTGGAGAAGAGTACAGTTGACGTTTCGAGTCCTCATGACCCTTCAACAGAACTTTTTTCAGAAAACAGAACTTCAACAGAGTTTTTTGTTTTTATCTCTAATAAGATACCGATCTTGATTCTGTGCTGGCAATGAGGGCAAAACTGTCAGCGTTTGTCACCATTACTCCTCTGAACTGACAGCAAATTCAAAAGTCTGCACAACACAGATAAATGCAGATATTCAGAGGTTGCTGTCATTGATCCTACCCTTGACCACAGGCTACATTGTTGAAGTCTAACCAGGCTGCAATTCTGTAGAAATCACTGATGAAACTTGTACTTTTACACTATCAGTCTTGCTGTAAAAACCCTTGAAAAAGTTGCACCCTGTTGAATGTGGTGCTGTGCTTTTAACCTTGTTCTAAATTCGTAATTACTATGGAAGAGCCTCATTTTCCCGAAGAACTAATTTTATCTTTGGAATGCCAATTCTCTCAATGATAAAAATGATGCACATTTTTAAAATAATTTGTTTTAAAAGATTATATATCAACTTTTACCTTTATCATGTGCGTACATGCCAAACATTCCTACAACTAAAATTTTAATTGAAAGTGAAAAATACAGTGCATTTCACTTCCTGGTTTGCTGTGAGAATACTTCAATATGATTGGTTGCTTATCCTGTTTGCTGACATCAAGCTGCTAGGCACCTGGAATATGCCCTTCAAATGACATTAGGAAAGGCGAAATTCATGCTACAGAAATCACTAACCTTTCTGAGAAACTTTCTTCAAGGTCACGCACGAGCTTTGTCACTTTGTCCCAACAGTGAAAATTGGGTCATCGAATAAAGATAAGTATGTTTAATTTGATAAAAATTATCTTGGGCCGTAACTTACTCAGAGTGACCATCAGCACTGGATTGTCACTCCATGCCCAATTACTAACACCAAAGTTCTTCCATGCCTGTCTCACCTGACCTTCCAACTCAGGACAGATAGATCCAGGCAGCACAACTGTCCTCGAGGCCCAGAATCGCAGACAGAGTCAGACTGGAGAAGGACACGCCCCATTTTATACGGCCAGACCCCGGGAGGTGGGTGGGAGGAGGGGGATGAGGGACGGGACCCCGGGAGGTGGGTGGGTGGGGGGGGGGGGGGGGGGGAGGGACTGTGGGAAGGGGGTTGGGGGGCGCGGTGGGAGGGAGGAGGGGTGGGACCTGGGAAGGGGGGGGCGCCGGGGTGGCAGAACTCGAGTGGGGGTTGGCTGGGTTGGGGTGTCCGACCTCGAGTGTGGTGAGGTGGTGTTCAGACCTCGAGGTTTTCGGAGGGGGGGGGGGGGGGGCACGGTGACAAGGGGGTGGGTCAGACATCAAGTAGGGTGGAGGGGGTCAGGCCTTGAGTAGGGGGTGGACGGTGATGGGGTCAGACCTCAAGCGAGGGATGAAGAAGGGGGTTAGACCTCAAGGGGGCTCAGTCCTCAAAGGGCTGGGGAGGGGGTGTTTGACCTCCAGGGTTTGGGGCGGTGGGATGCAGCAGGGGTGGTCGGACTTCGGGTGTGCAGACAGCAGTCGGACCTCAGGTGGGGGGGGTGAGGGAGGTCAGACCTCGGGCAGTGGGAGTTGGACTTCAAGTGGAGGGGGTTCATATCTCAGGTGGGAAGGGTGTGGGGGCTGGTTGGACCTTGGGCGCGGAAATGGGGGGGGGTGGCACTGTGGAGGAGTCCCAGGCCAGTGAGGGAGTCACATGGAGGGGTCAGGGTGCTGGAGGAGTCCTGTGGGGGTACGGGGGTCGGTCTGGGTCTGTACAGTAGTTACCCAGACATTAGAAGAGGTTTTCATTCTTCTAACTTCTTCCGGGTAAATATTTGTGTCACACATCCAGAATCATCCGAAGTTTGAGATTTAAATTGCATTTTTAGATGGTTCCCAGGGCAGGGCAATTGCCCTGCTGGGCAATTCCCCAGAACAAGACAATTATGGATGAGGGAAATCTTTTGAGCATCTTAACTCATCCATCCTGAAGCTCCCCAAAGCCCCTGAACAGCATCTAATTATTCCAGGGCTTGCCCCATCATCTGGGAATCCTTTCCTTGATCGCTCAAGAATTTCCTTTACTGGTTTTGAACCTTTGTCCCCTTGTTCTATGTTCAATTTTAAAGAAATATTCTGGATTTACTTTCCTCACACATTTAACTATATCAGCTCACAGACTCTTTCTACGTTGAGAAACCCAACCATGTTTCTTCTCATAATTCTGACCTCTAACAATAGAAACCAGTCTCCTGGCCATCAAGCTCTGGGACACCCTACTCAGTATTCCCCTTCCCCTCTTCCAATATTGGTGCTAACAAGCAATCCTTTTCTACCCTCCTAGTCAGTTTGTTATTCACTCGCAAGGTTTACCCTGAATCTCCACATCTGAGTATGTTTAATAACCTCTCGTGCAGACTTCACCAAATGCCTTGTTGAAGTTTTCGTACTTTATGTAGGGCACTCCTCAACCTATTTTAGACATTACTTCCTTAAAGAAGTCGAAAAGGTTAGTCAGGTATTATTTTTCTCTGATGAAAACAAAAACTGCAGTTGCTGGAAGTCTGAAACAAAAACAAAAAACACTGGAAAAACTCAGCAGGTCCGAGAGCATCTGTGGAGAGAGAAACAGAGTTAACGTCTCGAGTCCATATGACCCTTCTTCGTTATTTTTCTCTGAATCCACGTTGCTTGCTATTTAACATACAATTAACAACTGTGTACACCCTCAAATTTACTCCTGATAGTACATGTAAATAATTAAAGTGAGACTAATGTTTTATCAGTGCTTTAAAATATAAGCACCACATTGGCCTGTTTGCAATCTCTAATTTCTCCTTCATAATGGCCCTCAGCTCCTCACAGACCTCCTCCCTATTCTCATCAGCACTCTGGGATAAATACATCCCTGATTTGTTTTGAGCCATTTTAGCTTCTATTGGACTGCATATAGCTTATATTGAATTTGAAGTTATCGGTTTTACTTTTGAGTCAGATCAGAGGTGAGTTGGATTAGTCAGGGGACAGCCTATTTATTTCTTTCCTCATCAGATTAGGGGGTAAGGAAGGAATCGCCCAGAATATTTTATGTTTGTCCTCAATTTCAATTTTATTTTCAACTTGTGGTTATCACTGCTTCTGACTGATCTCTCATTGCTTTAGCATTGCAAGAATACTTTTACTGTAAATCTTAGCCTCTATGCTTTTTACTGCTCTTCTTTACACCTCTGGCCACCCTTTAACTTGACCACTTCATTATATTCATTGCAGTGAATTCCTTTTCTGGATCTGTAGTTATAATTTTCCCTCTTTATATTGCTTTTAATTTGTTGATCCATTTTTGGGTCACGTTTGTTTAATTGAAGCTTGTTGATTTTATATTTATCAGTCTGAGCATTATACCTTGAAAAGGTTTTCCACTAGTCTTCTGCTCAAGTGAACCTCAGCTAAATACATATTTAATAAATACAAGAAAACAACAACCTGCACGCTGATCATGTTGCCTCAGCACCTTTCTCAGCCAGTTGAAGATATCTGGAAACAATCCTTATTCAGGAAGGAGTGGCAAGGAAAATAATCCATTTGACAATGGGTATACAGTATCTTGTATAAAATCATATGCAACACAGTGGCATGGTGGCACATATTTTTGGAACGGTAATGCAAAAGAAAGTTGGGACAGAAGTTTCCAATCTCAGCCGTGCCAAATATTCCCCTATAGAAGGAAGGGAGGAAATGAGGAAGATCATCTTAAGCCTCTCCCTGAACTGTGTTTCAGAATAGTATTAGCAGGTTATTGAACCAATAACCTGCATGCATGCCCACCTACGTTGCACAATGCAAGTACAAAATAAGAACTGTATACTTGACAATTTTTATGACTGCACCCATCTTGCATCTACAAAATCTTCTATCCCTTTGTCAAGTTTCTGTCAACCTTTTCCATTCAAAATTCCCATCTCCACATTTGTAATGGCATTTAAGACCATAAGACATAGGAGCAGTAAGCCATTCAGCCCATCGAATCCACTCCACCATTCAATGAGATCATGGCTGATCTGATAATCCTCAACTCCACTTTCCTGCCTTTTCCCCATAACTCATGATTTTCTTACTGATTAAAAATCTGTATCTCAGCCTTGAATATACTTAATAACTCAACCTCTACAGCCCTCTGATTCACCACCCTCAGAAGAAATTCCTCATCTCTATCTTAAATGGGCGATCCCTTACTCTGAGATTAAACCCACTGGTCCTAGGCTCTCCAACAAGGGGAAACAACCTCTCAGCATCTACCGTGTCAAGCCCCTTAAGAATCTTATATGTTTCAATAAGGTTGTGTCTCATTCTTCTAAACTCCAATGTGTACAGGCCCACCCTAATCAACCTCTCCTCATAAGAAAATCCCTCCATAGCCTAGGGGTCAACCTAGTGAACCTTCTCTGGACTGCCTCCAATGCCAGTACATCTTCCCTTAGACAAGGGGACCAAAACTGCTCACAGTATTCTAGGTGTGGTCTAACTAGTGCCTTGTATAGTTTTAGCAAGACTTCCCTATTTTTATATTCCATTCCCTTTGAAATAAAGGCCAACATTCCATTTGCCCGGTGAACTTGCATGCTAATCTTTTGCGATTCATGCACAAAGGCCCCCAAATCCCTGTGCTGAAGCTTTCTGCAGGCTTTCTCCATGTAAATAATATTCAGCTCCTCTATTCTTCCTGCCAAAGTGCATAACCTCACATTTTCCCACATTATATTCCATCTGCCAAGTTTTTGCCCACTCACTTAACCTGTCTGTATCTTTCTGTAGACTGTCATCCTCACCACTTGCCTTCCCACCTATTTTTGTGTCATCTGCAAACTTGGTGATAGTACATTCACTTCCCTCATCCAAGTCATTAATATATATAGTAAATAATTGTGGCCCCAGCACTGATCCCTGTGGCACTCCACTAGTTACAGATTGCCATCCTGAAAATGACCCCCTTATCCCAACTCTCTGCCTTCTATTAGTTAGCTAATCCTCTATCCATGCTAATATACTACCCCCAACACCATGGGCTCCTGTCTTATTAAGTAGCGTTATGTGTGGTACCTTATTGAGTGCCTTTTGGAAATCCAAATATATTACATCTACTGGTTCCCTTTTATCTATCCTGCTTATTACCTCCTCAAAGAATTGTAATAAATTTGTTAGGCATGATTTTACCCCATAAATGTGTTAAGATGAAAGTCAGTATGTCAGTCTGATGAACGCCACTAACATTTTCCAGAATTTCCCTTCTCACCAGCTATGCATCCATCCTGACCTGTTGCCAAAGCAGAGCTCAGATGAAATTACTAAGGGGACCAGGATGATTATAGCCAGAGTTTTGAGTCAGATTAGAGGTGAGTTGGATTAGTCAAGTCTTGGCTACCACAGTGGAATTAATGGACTATATGTCAGTTCACAATCCAACTCGACATCTGTCTAGAGTTATTTCAAAACTTGCACTGATACAGCACGTTTAATACACAATGTCCCAAAGCAATTTACAAAGTAGAAGGATGAACATAATTACAAGCCACAGAAAAAAGTTTAGAACTCTTGGGGAGGGAGAAAGCTTTTCAGGTTTCTGAAGAGAGAGAGAAAACAGCCAGTGGCATTTGCACAGGAAATTGTAGAGAGCATGGCCAAAAAGCAGAGTCACAAACTGTTGGGTGGAGGAAGGGTTACACAGGATGCAAGAGTTGAAAAACAGAAGGGTTAGGGAGAAAAGTATATTTCAATAGGTAGCAGAATTGTGGTCATGGGGGCATTTAAAGGTGAACATAAGGATTTTAAAATTAAAATGTGTTAGGAGGGACAGAAAGCCAGGAAAGCTTGAGAATGGGAGTGAACACAGACTGAGAAGAAATGAGGTTTGAAGCTCAGGGTCAAATAGGACTCCATGGTCTTCATCCTGGAGTAATAGACCAGGGAGGAAGATGGAATCAGTTTTATGTAAGCAGAGTTCCTTTAAGCACTGAGAACGGTGACTGTGGTCTTTCCTTCTGGCTGAAGGAAAATTGTGACTCATCTAGATAAGCAGTCTCAACACAGAAGCAACGCTAGGGTTGAGGTAAATGGCAAAGTAGAGCTGGGCAACAATGTACAGATGGAAGTTGATTCCATGCTTGTGGATATTGTACATAAATAAGGAAGAATTGACAGGGCTGTTGACCAAATACACTTTTCCATTTTTGCAATAAGGAATCGAGTTCTCCTTTAACTCTAAGGGCTACTGCTCTGCTAAGTTCTTAGCAATTGCTCCATTTCTGGACTATGTCACAAGCTGCCATGAGATTTACCTATCAAACCTTAATGCGCAATCAACCCTTAACAGTATATAGTTATACCTCTGACCAGCTTATCGGAGATTCTTTTCACAGAGAGATTTAGTGCAAACAATATTTTCTGTGAAACCTGAATTTTGTAACATTCACATGTACATGCCGCTCCAGACCAGAGTCCATTACTTCTATGTTATTCCACTTCTTTGCCTCTCAGGCTCTTAACAGCCTAAATGGTTATAACCTCACTAATTCCTGGGACCTGGCCATCACATATCCTACAATAGTAGTTACTCATTGTAAAATATTTCATTGGTTGTAAAGCACAGACATCCTGAGCTACAAAAGGTGCTACATAAATGCAAGCTTTCTTTCTTTTTCTCCGCACTCCTTTCCATCATCCAGACCTGCCATTTCTTCTCCCTCCTAGATACTTAACCCTCGCCCCCTTCACCATTAATCCTCTGCTTTCAAAATCTCCTGCAGCTGTGCAAGATTTGAACCCCGATTATAAATCCACGACTATCCTCAATGCCCCTCAGTCTTTCATGAAGGACCCATTGGCAGTAATACCCCATGTTTCTTTGTAGCTATCATTTCTGCCCAGTACAGCTGCAAGAAACAAAACTCGCAACCTTCACCCCAACCAACCTACTCTATCCATCATTGTTACCTTAGATCTCCCAGTGGACAAATCACCATCTCTTCTCCATACTTCCCACCAGAATATTCATTCGCTTCTGACCAAACTTATTGTGGGTTATTGCATTGATTCTGACTTTAACTGAGATTTAGCTCACAGGTGAGAACACCCACCCGTCCGCCTTACCAATCCTGTGGATGGGCGGGTTAAGATTAGTCCTAGTCACCGAATCACACCTTGTGCCTCCCTCAGCTCTTCTGGTGGTTCTCCTTTGAGCACTTTTACCACTCCTTCAAAACACTTGTCAAGTGTAACCACCCCTCCCCCAACCATCAAACAACCCAAGCCTCATCCCGAAACAGGAACCCTTGAACTATACTGAAAGACTCCAAATGCATCGTGATTTCAATCTTCATTTTAGTCTTCCCTTGACCTCTCCTGATTTCATTGCTCTCCTCTCCCTTTTGTGCTAACCCTGTGGTAATAAACCTTCCTCCTCAGTCACTTATAATTGGACTTTTAAGTCACATCTGTCTGGCCTTTGGCTTTCAATTCACCATAATACTTCAGCAGCCACTGATATGCATAACCACATCTCAGGGGGTCAGTTAGTTCAGTTGGCTGGATGGCTGGTTTGTGATGCAGAGTGGCGCCAACAGCACGGGTTCAATTCCTGTACCGCCTTCTCAATCTCACCTGAGGTGTGGTGACTCTTGGGTTAAACTCACCACCAGTCATCTCTCTCTGATGAGAGCAGCCTATGGTCCTCTGGGACTCTGACAGCTTTTGCTTTTTTTTTGTCACTTCATGTAGAGATTTGATGCCCACATGTCAAAATCCTTTACTCTCTCCTATCTATGTTAACCCTCTGATTTGGCATCTATTTCGCTTATGACAAACTTGAGCATATCTGGCTTCTACATTTCCACTAAGGATACTCAGCTGTACCTCCCCACCAGCTCTCGACCTAGACTCATTTTGACAAGACTGCTTGTTCAACTTCCAATGGTGAATGACCAGTTAAACATTAGGAAAAAACGATTGTCATCGGGCCCCTAGACGAATCCAGAGTGCTCGCTACACTAGCATCTTATTTGACCGAGCAGAGCGCCTAACCCCATGACCTCCTCCAGACCTGCAACCCTCCCCTAAATCATGACTCTGACTTTTGTGTACGCCACCACTTCTTTCGGCTTTCCAGGCTCACATTCTACAATCCCCTCCCTAAATCCTTCCATTTCTCCTCAAAACCCAGCACATGACCAATTTTTGCTGGCCACAATTACCTACTCCTTTGGCTCACCATCCATTTTGCCCAGTAATGCCTGCCAAGTGCCTAGGGGCATTTTTCTATGTTAAGGCCACTTTGCAAAATACAAGCTGCTGTTACCTTGCTTGCCTCCACAGTATCCAAAACAATTGGTTGGTTATTTGAGCATACCTTGCAGTGTATGAATCAACTTGAATGCACAACTGCTTTACTGACATATGGTGCTCTGCAACACTCTGACCTGTTACAATCTGAGCGTCCTGAACATCGAACAGCATGCTAGAGCTAATATGTTGCTAGAAACCAACTCAATTTGCCCTTCACACAAAGTCAAATGATGCATTTGGTAACAAAAAAAAACCTAACAATTCTTGAAAGCAGCCTTTGACAACCAAGTATGGCAATGAATACTTTGTATACTGCTTTCAGGTACTGTAATGAGTTTCAGTACATACTAATGTATAAGCATAATTTGTCCAAAAATGAACTAGGCAACACTATTAATAACCGGATCAAGTCTAATTTCCCATTACAAAAACAGAAAATGCTAGAAAAACTCAGCCGGTTTAACAGTAGCTGTGGAGAGAAAGACAGGGTTAACGTTGAGTCCATATGACTTCTTCAGAGCCGATGCTGTTGGACCGGCTGAGTTTTCCCAGCATTTCCTACTTTGGTTTCAGATTTCCATCATCCGCAGTATTTTTCTTTATCTTAGGCTCTAATCTCCCATTATATCCTTTTGCTTTTTAACATTTCGGTCTGAAGAATTTTAAAGTTTGGCTAGAGAGGCTGTGAAACAGCAACATCTTTCCCCCTTTCCCCAACAGACGTTGCTGAACGCTTCCAGCCTGTATCTCATCTGCCTTTTGGCAGAATTCCAGCTAGGGTGGCAGCCACATTAATGATATCACAGTCTCACAAGGAGGAGGTAAAATCACAACAGACAGACACCAGTGCCTGATCCCAGGCTGGATTGCATTTTAACTACACTGACAACTGCCCAAACAGCAACAAGACAGGAACTGGCAGGTGCCCAAGTACTTTAACCGGGTAGGGGGGTGGGGGGGGTTTGAGGGTGAGTGTGGGAGGTAGGGGGTTTGGTGTGGGGGGTAGGGAGGGTGTGGGGTTTGAGGGGGGGTGGGGGGTAGGGGGGATGGGTGTGGGGGGTTTGAGGGTGGGTGTGGGGGGTTTGAGGGGGGTGTGGGGGGATGGGGTGGGGGGGTTTGAGGGTGGGTGTGGGGGGTAGGGGGTGTGGGGTGGGGAGGGTAGGTGTGGGGGGTAGGGGGTGTGGCGGGTTGGGGGGGAGGGGTAGGGGGGTGTGGGGTGGGGGGTTTGAGGGTAGGTGTGGCGGGTTGGGGTGGGGGGTAGGGGGGTGGGGGTGGGGGGTGGGGAGGGTGGGTGTTGGCGGGTTGGGGTGGGGGGTAGTGGGGTGGGGGTGGGGGGTGGGGAGGGTGGGTGTTGGCGGGGGGGGGGGTGGGGGGGTAGGGGGGTGGGGAGGGTGGGTGTTGGCGGGGGGGGGGGCTGCAAATGCCTAATTTCCAATCAAGTTTCTCCACTCCATACACAGGAGGTGGATCAGTCCTGTCAGCGCCATGATAACCATCACTGGGGGGACAGGGCAGTGCCGACCGGCCAGGGCTGCAGGGCCCCAGTGCGGTACCCCCCCCGCCCCCGCCCTCCCTCCCTCAGTCAGTCAGTGGGTGAGTGGACGCTGTGCTGCCGGCCGGGAGACATTAAGCGTTAAACAGTCTGTGTTAATAATAAATGCGCAGCGAGAGAGGGAGACGAGCGGGTGGCCGAGGATCCGCTCTCCCTCCCCCCGGCCCCCCGGCCCCATTCCCCGGACACTTACCGCTCGCGCTGACGGCGCTTATCCACGTCCCCCCATCGACCCCTGTCCCGCACATCCGGGCCTCCAGACACCGGAAACCACGTCATATGGCCACGTGACCCTCTGTCAGCTGACACCCCCCCCCCCCCCCCCCAGGGAATCATGTGACGGGCAGGCAGCTCTCCTCCCTCCCCCCACACACACACTCAGTCTCTGCTGTCCAGCCTGCCTTGGCTGTGTAAGGAGAGTCTAGACAGGCAGAAACATGTCAAATCAGCTTCACAAAACATTGCGGTGAAAGCAAAACCCTGCAGCTGCTGCAAATCTGAAACAAAGACAGAAAATGCTGGAAAAACCCGGCAGGTCCATCAGCATCTGCAGAGGGAGAGAAACACGCTTAACGTATCGAGTCCCTATGACTCTTCTACACAACTAAGGAAAAATAGAAATTTCACCTCTTTTCTATTTTTCCTTAGTTCTGTTGAAGAGTCATAGGGACTCGAAACGTTAACTGTGTTCCTCTCCGCAGATGCTGCCAGACTTGCTGAGTTTTTCCAGCTATTTTTATTTTTGTTCCACAGTATTTTGCTTTGGTTATAAAGCACTGGTTCGGTCTCAACTGGAGTACTTGTGTCCAATTCTGGGCACCACATTCAAGAAAGGATAAGGCATTGGGTGAGAGAGGGTGCAGAAAAGATTTACAAGAATGGTTCCAAGGATAAGGGACTTCAGTTATGTGAATAGATTGGCGAAGGTGGGGCTGTTCTCCTGCGAGAAGATTGGGAGGAGATTTGATAGAGGTGTTCAAAATCATGAGGGGTGTCATGAAGCTGTTAATGTATATAATACTATTGGAAAATAGAAGTTTAGTCTGTGGGTGTGTCTTAATTGGATTAAAGTCAGCTAGTCTGGGTGCTTTGATGGGTCCTAATTGTGAGATGCAAGACAGAGTGTATTTGCATTTTTGAATAAAGCATTCAAGAAGTGGGGTGAAAACTGACTCCTATCTAGCAAGTACCAAGCAATATGTTTATATTACTAATCAAATTGGTACTATGAAAGGGGCTTTATTGTTAGAGAGGTTTAGTTCAGAGGTTGGTGATACAATGAGAATTTACCTTCAATGGGCTGTACTAGGTATAACTTCAGCAGTTTTGTGTGTGTAGAGCAGAGGCAATATGAGATCAAAAGCAGTTGTAAGCCTCCACAGGAACCAAAGTGAAAAGAACCTCATTTTGAATTCATAAGGTGAAAATGCTTTGCCTGGTGTCTGGTTAAGTCTATGGGTTGCTGTTGCCTTAATGGAGATTAGTTTGGGAATTTGTTAAAAGTTATGATAGTAGTAATTTATAGCCATGTGTATACATATATTTTAACCTGTGTAAATTAATAAAATGTTTCATTTAGTTTAATGTAAAACCTCGAGAACTGGTGGTCTGATTCCTGAATTTAGAGTCACATCTCAAACATAACACTTAAACTTCTAGGTTATGACAGTGTTTAAAGTTTCCCTCTGGGGTTTTTAAATAACTCAGCTTTAGCAACTGCTCGGTCATAACAGGGGTCTTGACAGAATAGATAGAGAGAAACTGTTTCCATTGGTAGAAGGGTCAAGAACCAGTCACACGGATTTAAGATGATTGATAAAAGAAGCAATGGCAACATGAGGAAAATCTTTCTTACACACCAAGTTGTCAGGATCTGGAATGCAGTGCCTGTGAGTATGGTTGTCATGAAAGTATAATAATTTTCACAATATTTTTCTGGTTTATTGTGAAGTAGGTTTATGGGGGGTAAGTATAGTTGGGTCTGTCTATGTGTGATGTAATTACATTGGTGTCAAGTCGACTGCAAACTTTAACTCATCAAAAGAACCTAGGTGCTTGACATGCTTATGAGTAAACATAGATGCTGGCTTAGCATGTAAAGTGTGAAGGAAATTTGCATTTTTAGATAAATGAAGGGAGATTTGGAGTTCAAAAGAATCTCAGTCTCTTTACAACTAGCTAGATAACTAGCCAGGAGAGTGCAAGAGGAGGACCCTGGGACAGGCAGTCAGCTGCACCTAGAGGAGAGTGCGAGAGGAGGACCCTGGGAAAGGCAGTCAGCAGTACCTAGAGGATCTAGCATCTAATCTATACTCAGGTAGGTGTAAGTGATCGCTTCTCCGCTTCTCGGCCTCTTGGCTAAGATCAAGTGTAGTGTTGCAGGGGCGACACCATGGTCCTGCCATGGCAAGGTCGGGATGGAAGGGCGAAAACCAATCGCAATCCGAATTCATACCGTGGGTTACCTATCACCGTCCGAGTCACGGTGAACCACAGCGACGAAGGAGGATCACCTATGGATCGGGGCTTCTTCACCAGGAGGATCCTGTTGAAGGCGTGCGGCTTCCAAGCTACGGAGATCTTCACCCTGCACGACTCCCGCAAAGGTGGTTATTTTGACGTGACGTTCAAGCAAGTGGCAGACTGCGTCCGGCTCCTGAGGGTGTTCGAGGAGAAGAGAGACCTGCCGGAGATGAAGATCCTGACGGCGGAGCCGCACTTTTCTCTGCCGTTGCAACGGGAACGTGAGGTGATGGTGCATGTGTACAACCCCTTCGTCCCTGTCGCCGACGTGGTCACCTTCCTCACCAGGTACTTCGATAAGGTGGGGAGCGGCACTGAGATTCGAGACGACTTGGGGATCTGGACAGGCAAACGCCTGTTTAAGGTCACGCTAAAGACCGATGGTAAGGGAGCCATTTTCCACCCTCCTTCCAGTTTCGCTATCGGGGGAAACCGTGGCTACCTGGTCTACGCTGGGCAACCCAAGCATTGTCGCTCATGCGGCAAGGCTGGTCATGTGGCGGCCAACTGCAGCGCCTCCCTCTGCAAGATCTGCAAACAGGAAGGGCACCAGACAAAAGACTGCAAACAGGCCAAGTGCTGCAACCTGTGTGGCGAGGCAAGTCACCTCTACAGGACCTGCCCCAAACGCTGCCGTACTTACGCACAGGCAGCCAAAGCCGACCACGGGGAAGCAGAAGAAATGTTCCGTGTCACTCCAACCACCAAGGCCCCCAGGGAGCTCAACGGGACAAAGGAGGACACAGAGAGAGACAAGGTGGAGAAAGAGATTGAGGCAACAGAGAGCCAATCAACAGCACCACCCCCTGAACCTTCCAGTCCTCAGGACAGCGAATCAATGGAGGAGGAGGCAGCAGTGGAAAAGCAGCAGGGGGAGTGGCGGACGGTGAAGAACAAGAAAAGTAAGAGGGAGCGAAGAAGAAGCAAAGGCGTTTCCCAGAGAAGCGGCAAGAGGCGTCTCCCATCCGACACGGATGACAAGGGCAGCAGCTCTTCGGATGAGGAAGTGCCAGAGCGGCACCGACAGAAGAGGCGGCAAAGCTCCAGGGCGTTGGAGGACGAGACACCCGAGCTCCAGAAAATTGGAGACAACAAGGAGACCAGCGCACCCCAACTTGGCCTGCAACCTGAGGAGGCCAGTGCACCACAGCCCCTGGAATCTGGGAGCAGTGAGGCAATCATCGCACCCCAGCTCCAGGAAGCCGGGAACAGCAACCCCCCAGAGGGGGTGAGTTTTGGAGAAGCTTCTCCAGCAAAGGTCATCTCAAAATCCGCTCACTACGTGAACCTCCAGATGCCACCGGAGCAGAACACGGCCAAGGAGATCTACCTCAGCCCATCCAAAGTGAAGGAATTTGAGCTCACTACGGGTATGAAGGAGCAGACTAAAGGTCTGGGACTCTCAGAAACAGTGGGTTTGGTAGGAGAATAAATGCTTTAATATGGGTTTAAAGATTGTATCCATAAATGTGCGTAGCATTAAATCTACTACGCGATGTGTTGCGACCTTGGACTACCTAGCCAAGGTCAAAGCTGACCTGTTGTTTCTGCAGGAGTGTGCGATACCGCACCTCAGCTCCTACAGGCAATGGTCACGATGGTGGTCCCACGGGCCATCGATCTGGTCGGGCGGAAAGGACTCTCGTTCCTCCGGCCTGGGTATTCTGCTGCGGGGAGGCAACTTCACCGTCTCCGAGGTCAAGGAGGTGGTGGGCGGGCGACTCCTGGTAGCAGACGTAATGTACAAGAACGCTCCACTCCGGTTAATTAACGTGTACGGCCCGGCACAAGGGGCTGAGCGGCTGGAGGTTTTTCAGCAGCTCCCACTGCTGCTGGCGACCTCCAGGCCGGTCATTCTGGGCGGGGACTTCAACTGCATCATCGATGCGGCTGGACGATCCGGCAGGGCCGGAAGCAGATTGGACGCTACGTCCAGATCCCTGATGGAAACAGTTAAGGATGCCAAGCTGCACGACGTCTTCAGCAACCCTGCAGACGGAGCGCAGCGTAGATACACCTGGTCGCGGCCAGACGGGTCCATTCGTTCCAGGATAGACTTCCTGTTTGTGTCCCGTGCATTCACAGTCAGATCCACCGACGTCAAGCCGGTGTTCTTCTCTGACCACTGCCTCCTACTGGCGGACTGCCACTTGGAGGAAGACCTGAGGGTGGGCAGGGGGGCATGGAAGCTAAATGTGCAACTGCTGACCCCAGAGAACATTGAGGAGCTCAAGAGGGATTACAAAGGTTGGAGAACCGTGAAACCCCTCTTTGAGTCCCTGACACACTGGTGGGAAGTGATGAAGGGAAGCATCAAGAGGTTTTTCATCCTCAAAGGCACCCAGAAAGCTAGAAAGGAACAGAGGGAAATGTCCCGACTCCAGGAAAAGATGCAGAATCTGCTCCGGCTGCAGTCGATGGGGGTCGATGTCAAGGAGGAGCTCCAAGAGGTGAAGGGCCAGCAAGCCTCGCACTTTGCCTCGGAGGCCTCCAAGATCATCTTCCGTTCCAGAGTCCGCTCCGTGGAGCAGGATGAGACGTGCTCACGTTTCTTCTTCCAAAAGGTACACAGAGAGCGCTCTGTGATCAGCAGCCTGAAGGAAGAAGACGGCTCAGTAAAGTCATCACGGTCCGACATTCTGAGGATCAGCAAATCCTTTTATGCCGGACTGTATGACGTGAAGCCCACGGACAGCACGGCCTCCCAGTCCTTCCTGTCCTCTATCACGGAGGTCCTAGACCACAGTACGCGGGAGAGCCTAGACAAACCGCTAACTCCTGACGAACTGACTAAGGCCCTCGAGTCCTTCGAGAAGAGTAAAACCCCCGGAAGCGACGGCCTGCCGGCGGAGTTGTATTCGGCTCTGTGGGACTTGATCGGCCCAGACCTGCTAGAAGTGTACGAGAGTATGCTCCTGGCCGGCAGCATGTCAGAATCCATGAGGAAAGGCATCATCACCCTCATCTACAAGCACAAGGGGGAAAGGGAGGAAATTAGGAATTGGCGACCCATTTCACTGTTGAATATGGACTATAAGATTCTGTCCAAGGTCATCGCCAACCGGGTCAAATCCGCTCTGGAATTGGTGATTCACCCTGACCAGACCTGCTCTGTGCCAGGCAGGAAGATCTCTGACAGCCTGGCGCTGCTCAGGGATACGATTGCCTATGTACAGGACAGGGGTGTGGATACCTGCCTCATCAGCTTGGATCAGGAGAAGGCCTTTGACAGAATATCGCACACCTACATGGGGGATGTGCTCTCCAAAATGGGCTTTGGGGAGGGAATTCGAAATTGGATCCAACTGCTCTACACTAACATCAGTAGCGCAGTCTCAATCAATGGGTGGGAAACAGATAGCTTTCCGATTAAATCTGGAGTCAGGCAGGGCTGCCCTCTCTCGCCTGTCCTTTTTGTGTGCTGCATAGAACCCTTTGCCGAGTCCATCAGGAAGGATCCGGGCATAAGAGGAGTGACGATCCCAGGCAGTGGAGGCACTCAGGTAAAAGCCTCCCTGTACATGGACGACGTCGCCGTCTTCTGCTCGGATCCGCTGTCGGTGCGCAGACTGATGCACGTCTGCGACCAGTTCGAACTGGCCTCGGGAGCCAAGGTAAATCGTGGGAAGAGCGAGGCCATGTTCTTTGGGAAGTGGGCTGACCGATCCTTTGTCCCCTTCACTGTCAGGGCTGACGGCCTGAAGGTGCTGGGGATATGGTTCGGAGGGACCGGGGCATGCGTTAGAAACTGGAAGGAGCGAGTGGCTATGGTGAAAAGGAAACTGGGCATGTGGGAGCGACGCTCCCTCTCCATTGCGGGTAAGAACCTGGTCATCAGGTGTGAGGTACTCTCGCTGTTGCTGTACGTGGCGCAGGTCTGGCCCATTCCACACGCCTGCGCGATGGCGATCACTCGAGCCATCTTCCGCTTTATCTGGAGGTCGAAAATGGATCGTGTCTGCAGGGACGCGATGTACAAGCCTCTAGATAAAGGGGGAAAAAACGTGCCCAACATCGCCCTCATACTGATGGCCACCTTTGTGTGCGGCTGCATCAAGCGGTGCGTAGACCCTCAGTACGCAAACACCAAGTGTCACTACGTGCTGAGGTTCTACCTGTCCCCGGTGTTGCGAAGGATGGGTCTGGCCACGCTGCCGCGGAACGCTCCAAGTAGTTGGACCGTGCCGTACCACCTGTCCCTGGTGGAAAAATTTATGCAGAAAAACACCTTTGACCACAAGTCCATCAGGCAGTGGTCAGCACGTAACGTCCTAGAGGCCCTGAGGGATAAGGAGAGGGTGGACCCTGTGGGATGGTTCCCCGAGCAGACTGTTAAAGTCATTTGGCAGAATGCCTCATCGCCAGAACTTTCCAACAAGCACCAAGACGTAGCTTGGCTGGTGGTGAGAAAGGCCCTCCCCGTCAGATCCTTCCTACACGCCAGGAGTCTCACCCCCTCTGCACGATGCCCTCGAGGTGGCTGTGGTGGGGAAGAGACCGTTGTTCACCTCCTTGTGGATTGTGCCTTTGCAAAGAAAGTCTGGAGAGAGATGCAGTGGTTGCTGTCGAGGTTCATCCCGAGCAGTTCTGTGACACAGGACTCTGTGCTCTACGGGCTGTTCCCAGGGACACACACCGAGACAAACATCAACTGCAGCTGGAGGATCATCAACTCGGTGAAAGACGCGCTTTGGTCTGCCCGAAACTTGTTGGTCTTCCAGCACAAAGATTTGTCCCCGACCGATTGTTGCGGACTGGCACAATCCAAAGTCCAGGACTACGTGCTGAGGGACGCACTAAAGCTTGGGGCAGCTGCCGCAAAGGCGCAATGGGGAAGGGTCGCTGTCTAAGACCTTTCTACCACAGCGCACCGAGAGACTGGGAACTGTTTAGAGCCCCTCGGGCTGTACAGATCAAAATGAAAGGCTGTAAATGACTGTAATATTGTTTGTACTGATGCACCTGGTGATACATTTTGTAAAAGTTTAACCTGGATTGTACCCTTGTAATGTTGTTTTTGAAATGGTTTTGAATGTGATTGAAGATTTTTATGAATAAAGTATATTTTTACAAAAAAAAAGTGATCGCTTCTCGGGAACTGGGCTGACCGATCCTTTGTCCCCTTCACTGTCAGGGCTGACGGCCTGAAGGTGCTGGGGATATGGTTCGGAGGGACCGGGGCATGCGTTAGAAACTGGAAGGAGCGAGTGGCTATGGTGAAAAGGAAACTGGGCATGTGGGAGCGACGCTCCCTCTCCATTGCGGGTAAGAACCTGGTCATCAGGTGTGAGGTACTCTCGCTGTTGCTGTACGTGGCGCAGGTCTGGCCCATTCCACACTCCTGCGCGATGGCGATCACTCGAGCCATCTTCCGCTTTATCTGGAGGTCGAAAATGGATCGTGTCTGCAGGGACGCGATGTACAAGCCTCTAGATAAAGGGGGAAAAAACGTGCCCAACATCGCCCTCATACTGATGGCCACCTTTGTGTGTGGCTGCATCAAGCGGTGCGTAGACCCTCAGTACGCAAACACCAAGTGTCACTACGTGCTGAGGTTCTACCTGTCCCCGGTGTTGCGAAGGATGGGTCTGGCCACGCTGCCGCGGAACGCTCCAAGTAGTTGGACCGTGCCGTACCACCTGTCCCTGGTGGAAAAATTTATGCAGAAAAACACCTTTGACCACAAGTCCATCAGGCAGTGGTCAGCACGTAACGTCCTAGAGGCCCTGAGGGATAAGGAGAGGGTGGACCCTGTGGGATGGTTCCCCGAGCAGACTGTCAAAGTCATTTGGCAGAATGCCTCATCGCCAGAACTTTCCAACAAGCACCAAGACGTAGCTTGGCTGGTGGTGAGAAAGGCCCTCCCCGTCAGATCCTTCCTACACGCCAGGAGTCTCACCCCCTCTGCACGATGCCCTCGAGGTGGCTGTGGTGGGGAAGAGACCGTTGTTCACCTCCTTGTGGATTGTGCCTTTGCAAAGAAAGTCTGGAGAGAGATGCAGTGGTTGCTGTCGAGGTTCATCCCGAGCAGTTCTGTGACACAGGACTCTGTGCTCTACGGGCTGTTCCCAGGGACACACACCGAGACAAACATCGACTGCAGCTGGAGGATCATCAACTCGGTGAAAGACGCGCTTTGGTCTGCCCGAAACTTGTTGGTCTTCCAGCACAAAGAGTTGTCCCCGACCGATTGTTGCGGACTGGCACAATCCAAAGTCCAGGACTACGTGCTGAGGGACGCACTAAAGCTTGGGGCAGCTGCCGCAAAGGCACAATGGGGAAGGGTCGCTGTCTAAGACCTTTCTACCACAGCGCACCGAGAGACTGGGAACTGTTTAGAGCCCCTCGGGCTGTACAGATCAAAATGAAAGGCTGTAAATGATTGTAATATTGTTTGTACTGATGCACCTGGTGATACATTTTGTAAAAGTTTAACCTGGATTGTACCCTTGTAATGTTGTTTTTGAAATGGTTTTGAATGTGATTGAAGATTTTTTATGAATAAAGTATATTTTTACAAAAAAAAAAAGTGATCGCTTCTCGGGAACTGGGCTGACCGATCCTTTGTCCCCTTCACTGTCAGGGCTGACGGCCTGAAGGTGCTGGGGATATGGTTCGGAGGGACCGGGGCATGCGTTAGAAACTGGAAGGAGCGAGTGGCTATGGTGAAAAGGAAACTGGGCATGTGGGAGCGACGCTCCCTCTCCATTGCGGGTAAGAACCTGGTCATCAGGTGTGAGGTACTCTCGCTGTTGCTGTACGTGGCGCAGGTCTGGCCCATTCCACACTCCTGCGCGACGGCGATCACTCGAGCCATCTTCCGCTTTATCTGGAGGTCGAAAATGGATCGTGTCTGCAGGGACGCGATGTACAAGCCTCTAGATAAAGGGGGAAAAAACGTGCCCAACATCGCCCTCATACTGATGGCCACCTTTGTGTGTGGCTGCATCAAGCGGTGCGTAGACCCTCAGTACGCAAACACCAAGTGTCACTACGTGCTGAGGTTCTACTTGTCCCCGGTGTTGCGAAGGATGGGTCTGGCCACGCTGCCGCGGAACGCTCCAAGTAGTTGGACCGTGCCGTACCACCTGTCCCTGGTGGAAAAATTTATGCAGAAAAGCACCTTTGACCACAAGTCCATCAGGCAGTGGTCAGCACGTAACGTCCTAGAGGCCCTGAGGGAAAAGGAGAGGGTGGACCCTGTGGGATGGTTCCCCGAGCAGACTGTCAAAGTCATTTGGCAGAATGCCTCATCGCCAGAACTTTCCAACAAGCACCAAGACGTAGCTTGGCTGGTGGTGAGAAAGGCCCTCCCCGTCAGATCCTTCCTACACGCCAGGAGTCTCACCCCCTCTGCACGTTGCCCTCGAGGTGGCTGTGGTGGGGAAGAGACCGTTGTTCACCTCCTTGTGGATTGTGCCTTTGCAAAGAAAGTCTGGAGAGAGATGCAGTGGTTGCTGTCGAGGTTCATCCCGAGCAGTTCTGTGACACAGGACTCTGTGCTCTACGGGCTGTTCCCAGGGACACACACCGAGACAAACATCAACTGCAGCTGGAGGATCATCAACTCGGTGAAAGACGCGCTTTGGTCTGCCCGAAACTTGTTGGTCTTCCAGCACAAAGAGTTGTCCCCGACCGATTGTTGCGGACTGGCACAATCCAAAGTCCAGGACTACGTGCTGAGGGACGCACTAAAGCTTGGGGCAGCTGCCGCAAAGGCGCAATGGGGAAGGGTCGCTGTCTAAGACCTTTCTACCACAGCGCACCGAGAGACTGGGAACTGTTTAGAGCCCCTCGGGCTGTACAGATCAAAATGAAAGGCTGTAAATGATTGTAATATTGTTTGTACTGATGCACCTGGTGATACATTTTGTAAAAGTTTAACCTGGATTGTACCCTTGTAATGTTGTTTTTGAAATGGTTTGAAATGTGATTGAAGATTTTTTATGAATAAAGTATATTTTTACAAAAAAAAAAGTGATCGCTTCTCGGCCTTTTGGCTAAGATCAAGTGTTGCAGGGGCGACACCATGGTCCTGCCAAGGCAAGGTCGGGATGGAAGGGCGATAACCAATCGCAATCCAAATCCATACCGTGGGTTACCTATCACCGTCCGAGTCACGGTGAACCACAGCGAAGGAGGATCACCTATGGATCGGGGCTTCTTCACCAGGAGGATCCTGTTGAAGGCGTGCGGCTTCCAAGCTACGGAGATCTTCACCCTGCATGACTCCCGCAAAGGCGGTTATTTTGACGTGACGTTCAAGCGGGTGGCAGACTGCGTCCGGCTCCTGAGGGTGTTCGAGGAGAAGAGAGACCTGCCGGAGATGAAGATCCTGACGGCGGAGCCTCACTTTTCTCTGCCATTGCAACGGGAACGTGAGGTGATGGTGCATGTGTACAACCCCTTCGTCCCTGTCGCCGACGTGGTCACCTTCCTCACCAGGTACTTCGATAAGGTGGGGAGCGGCACCGAGATTCGAGACGACTTGGGGATCTGGACAGGCAAACGCCTGTTTAAGGTCACGCTAAAGACCGATGGTAAGGGAGCCATTTTCCACCCTCCCTCCAGTTTCGCTATCGGGGGAAACCGTGGCTACCTGGTCTACGCTGGGCAACCCAAGCATTGCCGCTCATGCGGCAAGGCTGGTCATGTGGCGGCCAACTGCAGCGCCTCCCTCTGCAAGATCTGCAAACAGGAAGGGCACCAGACAAAAGACTGCAAACAGGCCAAGTGCTGCAACCTGTGTGGCGAGGCAAGTCACCTCTACAGGACCTGCCCCAAACGCTGCCGTACTTACGCACAGGCAGCCAAAGCCGACCAGGGGGAAGCAGAAGAAATGTTTCGTGTCACTCCAACCACCAAGGCCCCCAGGGAGCTCAACGGGACAAAGGAGGACACAGAGAGAGACAAGGTGGAGAAAGAGATTGAGGCAACAGAGAGCCAATCAACAACACTACCCCCTGAACCTCCCAGTCCTCAGGACAGCGAATCAATGGAGGAGGAGGCAGCAGTGGAAAAGCAGCAGGGGGAGTGGCGGACGGTGAAGAACAAGAAAAGTAAGAGGGAGCGAAGAAGAAGCAAAGGCGTTTCCCAGAGAAGCGGCAAGAGGCGTCTCCCATCCGACACGGATGACAAGGGCAGCAGCTCTTCGGATGATGAAGTGCCAGAGCGGCACCGACAGAAGAGGCGGCAAAGCTCCAGGGCGTTGGAGGACGAGACACCCGAGCTCCAGAAAATTGGAGACAACAAGGAGACCAGCGCACCCCAACTTTGCCTGCAACCTGAGGAGGCCAGTGCACCACAGCCCCTGGAAGCTGGGAGCAGTGAGGCAATCATCGCACCCCAGCTCCAGGAAGCCGGGAACAGCAACACCCCAGAGGGGGTGAGTTTTGGAGAAGCTTCTCCAGCAAAGGTCATCTCAAAACCCGCTCTCTACGTGAACCTCCAGATGCCACTGGAGCAGAACACGGCCAAGGAGATCTACCTCAGCCCATCCAAAGTGAAGGAATTTGAGCTCACTACGGGTATGAAGGAGCAGACTAAAGGTCTGGGACTCTCAGAGACAGTGGGTTTGGTAGGAGAATAAATGCTTTAAAATGGGTTTAAAGATTGTATCCATAAATGTGCGTAGCATTAAATCTACTACGCGATGTGTTGCGACCTTGGACTACCTAGCCAAGGTCAAAGCTGACCTGTTGTTTCTGCAGGAGTGTGCGATACCGCACCTCAGCTCCTACAGGCAATGGTCACGATGGTGGTCCCACGGGCCATCGATCTGGTCGGGCGGAAACGACTCTCGTTCCTCCGGCCTGGGTATTCTGCTGCGGGGAGGCAACTTCACCGTCTCCGAGGTCAAGGAGGTGGTGGGCGGGCGACTCCTCGTAGCAGACGTAATGTACAAGAACGCTCCACTCCGGTTAATTAACGTGTACGGCCCGGCACAAGGGGCTGAGCGGCTGGAGGTTTTCCAGCAGCTCCCACTGCTGCTGGCGACCTCCAGGCCGGTCATTCTGGGCGGGGACTTCAACTGCATCATCGATGCGGCTGGACGATCCGGCAGGGCCGGCAGCAGATTGGACGCTACGTCCAGATCCCTGATGGAAACAGTTAAGGATGCCAAGCTGCACGACGTCTTCAGCAACCCTGCAGACGGAGCGCAGCGTAGATACACCTGGTCGCGGCCAGACGGGTCCATTCGTTCCAGGATAGACTTCCTGTTTGTGTCCCGTGCATTCACAGTCAGATCCACCGAGGTCAAGCCGGTGTTCTTCTCTGACCACTGCCTCCTACTGGCGGACTGCCACTTGGAGAAGGACCTGAGGGTGGGCAGGGGGGCATGGAAGCTAAATGTGCAACTGCTGACCCCAGAGAACATTGAGGAGCTCAAGAGGGATTACAAAGGTTGGAGAACCGTGAAACCCCTCTTTGAGTCCCTGACACACCGGTGGGAAGCGATCAAGGGAAGCATCAAGAGGTTTTTCATCCGCAAAGGCACCCAGAAAGCTAGAAAGGAACAGAGGGAAATGTCCCGACTCCAGAAAAAGATGCAGAATCTGCTCCGGCTGCAGTCGATGGGGGTCGATGTCAAGGAGGAGCTCCAAGAGGTGAAGGGCCAGCAAGCCTCGCACTTTGCCTCGGAGGCCTCCAAGATCATCTTCCGTTCCAGAGTCCGCTCCGTGGAGCAGGATGAGACGTGCTCACGTTTCTTCTTCCAAAAGGTACACAGAGAGCGCTCTGTGATCAGCAGCCTGAAGGAAGAAGACGGCTCAGTAAAGTCATCACGGTCCGACATTCTGAGGATCAGCAAATCCTTTTATGCCGGACTGTATGACGTGAAGCCCACGGACAGCACGGCCTCCCAATCCTTCCTGTCCTCTATCACGGAGGTCTTAGACCACAGTACGCGGGAGAGCCTAGACAAACCGCTAACTCCTGATGAACTGACTAAGGCCCTTGAGTCCTTCGAGAAGAGTAAAACTCCCGGAAGCGACGGCTTGCCGGCGGAGTTGTATTGGGCTCTGTGGGACTTGATCGGCCCAGACCTGCTAGGAGTGTACGAGAGTATGCTCCTGGCCGGTAGTATGTCAGAATCCATGAGGAAAGGCATCATCACCCTCATCTACAAGCACAAGGGGGAAAGGGAGGAAATTAGAAATTGGCGACCCATTTCACTGTTGAATATGGACTATAAGATTCTGTCCAAGGTCATCGCCAATCGGGTCAAATCCGCTCTGGAATTGGTGATTCACCCTGACCAGACCTGCTCTGTGCCGGGCAGGAAGATCTCTGACAGCCTGGCACTGCTCAGGGATACGATTGCCTATGTACAGGACAGGGGTGTGGATACCTGCCTCATCAGCTTGGATCAGGAGAAGGCCTTTGACAGAATATCGCACACCTACATGGGGGATGTGCTCTCCAAAATGGGGTTTGGGGAGGGAATTCGAAATTGGATCCAACTGCTCTACACTAACATCAGTAGCGCAGTCTCAATCAATGGGTGGGAAACAGATAGCTTTCCGATTAAATCTGGAGTCAGGCAGGGCTGTCCTCTCTCGCCTGTCCTTTTCGTGTGTTGCATAGAACCCTTTGCCGAGTCCATCAGGAAGGATCCGGGCATAAGAGGAGTGACGATCCCAGGCAGTGGAGGCACTCAGGTAAAAGCCTCCCTGTACATGGACGACTTCGCCGTCTTCTGCTCGGATCCGCTGTCGGTGCGCAGACTGATGCACATCTGCGACCAGTTCGAACTGGCCTCGGGAGCCAAGGTAAATCGTGGGAAGAGCGAGGCCATGTTCTTTGGGAACTGGGCTGACCGATCCTTTGTCCCCTTCACTGTCAGGGCTGACGGCCTGAAGGTGCTGGGGATATGGTTCGGAGGGACCGGGGCATGCGTTAGAAACTGGAAGGAGCGAGTGGCTATGGTGAAAAGGAAACTGGGCATGTGGGAGCGACGCTCCCTCTCCATTGCGGGTAAGAACCTGGTCATCAGGTGTGAGGTACTCTCGCTGTTGCTGTACGTGGCGCAGGTCTGGCCCATTCCAGACTCCTGCGCGACGGCGATCACTCGAGCCATCTTCCGCTTTATCTGGAGGTCGAAAATGGATCGTGTCCGCAGGGACGCGATGTACAAGCCTCTAGATAAAGGGGGAAAAAACGTGCCCAACATCGCCCTCATACTGATGGCCACCTTTGTGTGTGGCTGCATCAAGCGGTGCGTAGACCCTCAGTACGCAAACACCAAGTGTCACTACGTGCTGAGGTTCTACCTGTCCCCGGTGTTGCGAAGGATGGGTCTGGCCACGCTGCCGCGGAACGCTCCAAGTAGTTGGACCGTGCCGTACCACCTGTCCCTGGTGGGAAAATTTATGCAGAAAAACACCTTTGACCACAAGTCCATCAGGCAGTGGTCAGCACGTAACGTCCTAGAGGCCCTGGGGGAAAAGGAGAGGGTGGACCCTGTGAGATGGTTCCCCGAGCAGACTGTCAAAGTCATTTGGCAGAATGCCTCATCGCCAGAACTTTCCAACAAGCACCAAGACGTAGCTTGGCTGGTGGTGAGAAAGGCCCTCCCCGTCAGATCCTTCCTACACGCCAGGAGGCTCACCCCCTCTGCACGTTGCCCTCGAGGTGGCTGTGGTGGGGAAGAGACCGTTGTTCACCTCCTTGTGGATTGTGCCTTTGCAAAGAAAGTCTGGAGAGAGATGCAGTGGTTGCTGTCGAGGTTCATCCCGAGCAGTTCTGTGACACAGGACTCTGTGCTCTACGGGCTGTTCCCAGGGACACACACCGAGACAAACATCAACTGCAGCTGGAGGATCATCAACTCGGTGAAAGACGCGCTTTGGTCTGCCCGAAACTTGTTGGTCTTCCAGCGCAAAGAGTTGTCCCCGACCGATTGTTGCGGACTGGCACAATCCAAAGTCCAGGACTACGTGCTGAGGGACGCACTAAAGCTTGGGGCAGCTGCCGCAAAGGCGCAATGGGGAAGGGTCGCTGTCTAAGACCTTTCTACCACAGCGCACCGAGAGACTGGGAACTGTTTAGAGCCCCTCGGGCTGTACAGATCAAAATGAAAGGCTGTAAATGACTGTAATATTGTTTGTACTGATGCACCTGGTGATACATTTTGTAAAAGTTTAACCTGGATTGTACCCTTGTAATGTTGTTTTTGAAATGGTTTGGAATGTGATTGAAGATATTTTATGAATAAAGTATATTTTTACAAAAAAAAAGTAAGTGTAAAGTATTCTCCTACCAAACCCGTTGTCTCTGAGAGTCCCAGACCTTTAGTCTGCTCCTTCATACCTGTAGTGAGCTCAAATTACTTCACTTTGGATGGGCTGAGGTAGTTCTCCTTGGCAGTGTTCTGCTCAGGTGGCATCTGGGGGTTCGCGTAAAGAGCGGGTTTTGAGATGACCTTTGCTGGAGAAGCTTCTCCAAAACTCACCACCTCTGGGGTGTTGCTGTTCCCGGCTTCCCAGAGCTGGGGTGCGATGATTGCCTCACTGCTCCCAGCTTCCTGGGGCTGTGGTGCACTGGCCTCTTTGGGTTGCAGGCAAAGTTGGGGGGCGCTGGTCTCCTTGTTGTCTCCAATGTTCTGGAGCTCGGGTGTCTCGTCCTCCAACTCCCTGGAGCTTTGCCGCCTCTTCTGTCGGTGCCGCCCTGGCACTTCTTCATCCGAAGAGCTGCTGCCTTTATCATCCATGTCGGATGGGAGACGCCTCTTGCCACTTGTCTGGGAAGTGGCTTTGCTTCTTCTTCGCTCCTTCTTCCTTTTGGCTCTCCTCACCGTCTGCCACTCCCCCTGCTGATTTTCCACTGCTGCCTCCTCCTCCATTGATTCGCTGTCCTGAGGACTGGGAGGTTCAGGGGGTAGTGCTGTTGATTGGCTCTCTGTTGCCTCAATCTCTTCCTCCACCTTGTCTGTCTCTGTGTCCTCCTTTGTCCCGTTGAGCTCCCTGGGGGCCTTGGTGGTTGGAGTGACACGAAGCATTTCTTCTGCTTCCCCCTCGTTGGCTTTGGCTGCCTGTGCGTAAGTACGGCAGCATTTGGGGCAGGTCCTGTAGAGGTGACCTGCCTCGCCACACAGGTTGCAGCACTTAGCCTGTTTGCAGTCTTTTGTCAGGTGCCCTTCCTGTTTGCAGATCTTGCAGAGGGAGGCGCTGCAGTTGGCCGCCACATGACCAGCCTTGCCGCATGAGCGACAATGCTTGGGTTGCCCAGCGTAGACCAGGTAGCCACAGTTTCCCCCGATAGCGAATCTGGAAGGAGGGTGGAAAATGGCTCCCTTACCGTCGGTCTTTAGCGTGACCTTAAACTGGCGTTTGCCTGTCCAGATCCCCAAGTCGTCTCGAATCTCGGTGCCGCTCCCCACCTTATCGAAGTACCTGGTGAGGAAGGTGACCACGTCAGCAACAGGGACGAAGGGGTTGTACAGATGCACCATCACCTCACGTTCCCGTTGCAACGGCAGAGAAAAGAGCGGCTCCGCCGTCAGGATCTTCATCTCCGGCAGGTCTCTCTTCTCCTCGAACACCCTCAGGAGCTGGACGCAGTCTGCCACCCGCTTGAACGTCACGTCGAAAAAACCAGCGCTGGGGATGTCCTGCAGGGTGAAGATCTCCAGAGCTTCAAAGCCGCACGCCTGCAACAGGATCCTCCTAGCGAAGAAGGCCCGATCCATAGGTGATCCTCCTTCGCTGTCCTTCACCGTGACTCGGACGGTGTTAGATAACCCATGGTATGGGTTTCGATTGGTTATAGCCATTGCTTCCCGACCTTGCCTTGGCAGAACCATGATCATGGTATCTCCCCTGCCAGGTAAGTAATGGGTGGGAAACAGATAGCTTTCCGATTAAATCTGGAGTCAGGCAGGGCTGTCCTCTCTCGCCTGTTCTTTTCGTGTGTTGCATAGAACCCTTTGCCGAGTCCATCAGGAAGGATCCGGGCATAAGAGGAGTGACGATCCCAGGCAGTGGAGGCACTCAGGTAAAAGCCTCCCTGTACATGGACGATGTCGCCGTCTTCTGCTCGGACCCGCTGTCGGTGCGCAGACTGATCCACATCTGTGACCAGTTCGAACTTGCCTCGGGAGCCAAGGTAAATCGTGGGAAGAGCGAGGCCATGTTCTTTAGGAACTGGGCTGACCGATCCTTTGTCCCCTTCACTGTCAGGGCTGACGGCCTGAAGGTGCTGGGGATATGGTTCGGAGGGACCAGAGCATGTGTTAGAAACTGGAAGGAGCGAGTGTCTATGGTGAAAAGGAAACTGGGCATGTGGGAGCGACGCTCCCTCTCCATTGTGGGTAAGAACCTGGTCATCAGGTGTGAGGCACTCTCGGTGTTGCAGTACGTGGCGCAGGTCTGGCCCATTCCACACTCCTGCGTGGTGGTGATCACTCGAGCCATCTTCTGCTTTATCTGGAGGTCAAAAATGGATCGTGTCCGCAGGGACGCGATGTACAAGCCTCTAGATAAAGGGGGAAAAAACGTGCCCAACATCGCCCTCATACTGATGGCCACTTTTGTGTGTGGCTGCATCAAGCGGTGCGTAGACCCTCAGTACGCAAACACCAAATGTCACTACGTGCTGAGGTTCTACCTGTCCCCGGTGTTGCGAAGGATGGGTCTGGCCACGCTGCCGCGGAACGCTCCAAGTAGTTGGACCGTGCCGTACCACCTGTCCCTCATGGAAAAATTTATGCAGAAAAACACCTTTGACCACAAGTCCATCAGGCAGTGGTCAGCACGTAACGTCCTAGAGGCCCTGAGGGAAAAGGAGAGGGTGGATCCTGTGGGATGGTTCCCCGAGCAGACTGTCAAAGTCATTTGGCAGAATGCCTCATCGCCAGAACTTTCCAACAAGCACCAAGACGTGGCTTGGCTGGTGGTGAGAAAGGCCCTCCCCGTCAGATCCTTCCTACACGCCAGGAGTCTCACCCCCTCTGCACGTTGCCCTCGAGGTGGCTGTGGTGGGGAAGAGACCGTTGTTCACCTCCTTGTGGATTGTGCCTTTGCAAAGAAAGTCTGGAGAGAGATGCAGTGGTTGCTGTCGAGGTTCATCCCGAGCAGTTCTGTGACACAGGACTCTGTGCTCTACGGGCTGTTCCCAGGGACACACACCGAGACAAACATCAACTGCAGCTGGAGGATCATCAACTCGGTGAAAGACGAGCTTTGGTCTGCCCGAAACTTGTTGGTCTTCCAGCACAAAGAGTTGTCCCCGACCGAGTGTTGCGGACTGGCACATTCCAAAGTCCAGGACTACGTGCTGAGGGACGCACTAAAGCTTGGGGCAGCTGCCGCAAAGGCGCGATGGGGAAGGGTCGCTGTCTAAGACCTTTCTGCCACAGTGCATCGAGGGGCTGGGAACTGTTTAAATCCCCTCGGGCTGTACAGCTCAAAATGAAAGGCTGTAAATGATTGTAATATTGTTTGTACTGATGCACCTGGTGATACATTTTGTAAAAGTTGAACCGGATTGTACCCTTGAAATGGTGTTTTTGAAATGGTTTGGAATGTGATTGAAGATATTTTATGAATAAAGTATATTTTTGCAAAAAAAAAGTAAGTGTAAAGTAAAAGCAGGGGCCTATTTTCTGTTTAGTTAAGATATGTCATGGGAACTCAGTCCTGTGCTATGCGGGAAATCCTAGATGCTCCTGGCAGTCTGGATGACCATGTGTGCAGGAGGAGCCTCTGACTGGAGCAACTCGAGCTCCAGGTTTTGGAGCTTGAGCGGCAGCTGGGGACACTACAGTGCATTCATGAGGCTGAGGTTCATGGATAGCACGTTTTAGGACATGGTCACCCTGCAGCTCAAGGAAGTGCAGGCAGAGAGGGGATGGGTGACCATCAGACAGAAGAAGGGGACCAGGCAGGTATTGAGGGAATCCCACGAATGCATCTCACTTGCAAACCATTTTTTGGCCTTGGAAAATGGTGACAGTGACGGTTTCTCTCTGGAGGCCAACCAGAGCCAAGGCCATGACACTGTGGGTGGCCCAGCTGCTCAGGGGGGGAGGAAGAAGTGCGGAGGGGCAATAGTGGTAGGGGACTCATTAGTGAGGGGAGTAGACAGGCGCGTCTGCGGCCATAGACGTGATTCCAGGATGCTATGTTTCCACTCGGGTGCCAGGGTCAAGGATGTCATGGAAGGGCTGCAGGGCATTCTGAAGGGGGAGGGTGAACAGCCAGAGGTCATGGTCCATGTTGGGACCAATGACATAGGAAGAAAGAGGAATGAGGTCCTGCAAGCAGACTTTAGGGAGTTAGGTAGGAAATTGAAAAGCAGGACTTCAAAGGTAGTAATCTCCAGATTACTCCCGGTGCCATGCAGTAATGAGTATAGGAACAAAAGGATAGAGCAGATGAATGCGTGGCTGGAGAGATGGTGCAGGAGGGAGGGCTTTAGATTCCTGGGGCATTGGGACCATTTCTGGGGGAGGTGGGACCTATACAAGATGGACGGGTTACATCTGAACAGGAACGGGACCAACATCCTCACGGGGAGGTTTGCTGATGCTGTTGGGCAGATTTAAACTAAATTAGCAGGGGGATGGGATCCTGAAAAGTAGTTCAGAGAGGAGAGAAGCTCAGATGGAATTAGAAGTTATAATGCTAGTAAGCTAGTGAGAAAATGCTAGTTCCAGCTAGTAAAATGCTGGAAGGCAGAGGAAACATTGGTTAGATAAGTAAGAAGTGAGTTTAGCAAGGCTAAATGGAATATATTTTAATGCAAGGAGCCTGAGGAATAAGACAGACAAGCTGAGGGCACAGATAGGTATGTGTGAGTATGATATCATAGCTATGACTGAGACTTGGCTAAAAGAAGGGCAGGATTGGCAGCTCAACATTCCTGGTTATAGGGTATTCAGACGAGATGAAGAGGGGTTGCAATATTGATCAAGGAATCAATTACAGCAGTGGGGTGGGATGATATCTTGGAACGATCATCAAAAGAGGCCAAATAGGTGGATGTAAAAAACACAAAAGGGGCAAACACGCTGTTGGGTTTGTACTATAGGCCCCAAACAGTCAGGGAGAGATAGAGATTCAAATATGTAATCACATTTCAGAGAAGTGTAAGAATAATAAGGCAGTAACAGTAAGGGATTTTAACTACCTAAATGTTAACTGGGATAGTTTTAGTGTTCAAGGTAGGGAGGGAGCAAAATTCTTAAGTTGCATCCAGGAGAACTTTTTTAGCAGGTACATAGAAAGCCCAACAAGGGAGGGGGCAGTTCTGGACCTAATATTCGGAAATGAGCCCGGGCAGGTGGAAGGCGTATCAGCAGGGGAGCATTTTGGAGATAGTGAGCATAAATCAGTTAGATTCAGGATAGTTATGGAAAAGGGTAAGGTTGGGCTAGGAATAAAAGTTCCAAACTGGGGGAAGGCTAATTTTACAAAGATGAGATATGATTTGGCCCAAGTGGACTGGGAGCAGCGACTTGAAGATAAAACTGTGTCAGAGCGGTGGGAGGCATTCAAGGAGGCAATAACGAGAGTACAGGGAAAATATGTTCCCATAAAGACAAAGTGGGGGAACTAAGTCCAGAGAACCCTGGATATCAAGGGACATAAAGGTTAGGATTAAGAAAAAAAGAGAAGCTTATGGCAGATACTGAGGACTCAATACAGCCGAGGCCCTAGAGGAGAATAAAAAGTGCAGAGAGGAACTTAAATAAGATATTAGGGAAGCTAAGAGAATGCATGAGAAAACATTGGTGGGTAGAATAAAGGAAATCCCAAAGGGGTTTTTTAAATATATAAAGAGCAATAGAATAACTAGGGAAAGAGTAAGGCAAATTAGGGACCATAGAGGTAATGTGTGTGTGGACCCAGAAGACGTGGGTACAGCCTTCAATGAATACTTTGCATCGGTCTTCACAATTGAAAAGGACAACACAAGTATAGACATCAGGGTGGAGAACTGTGAAATATTAGAGGAAATTAACATAGAGAGAGTGGAGGTACTAGAGGGTTTAGCAGCCTTAAAAGTGGATAAATCCACTGGCCCAGATGAGATGTATCCCAGGCTGCTGAGGGAGGCAAGGGAAGAGATATCAGGGGCCCTGGCAGTAATTTTCAAATCCTCTCTGGCCACAGGTGAGGTGCCAGAGGACTGGAGGATTGCTAACGTTGTCCCATTATTAAAAAAGTGAGGAACGGATAGACCAGGAAATTACAGGCCAGTCAGTCTCACCTCGGTGGTGGAGAAGTTACTGGAAAGAATTCTGAGGGACAGAATATATCTGCACTTGGAGACACACCAATTAATCAGGGATAGTCAGCATAGATTTGTTAAGGGAAAGTAGTTTTGACAAATTTGATTGAATTTTTTGAGGAGGTAACCAGGAGTGTTGATGAGGGTAATGCATTTGATGTGGTCTACATGGACTTTAGCAAGGCTTTTGATAAGGTTCCTCATGACAGACTGGTCAAAAAAGTAAGAGCCCATGGGATCCAAGGCAAAGTGGCATGCTGGATCCAAAATTGGCTGAGAGGCAGGAAGCAGAGGGTGATGGTGGAGGGATGTTTCTGTGACTGGAAGTCTGTTTCCAGTGGGGTTCTGCAGGGCTCAGTGCTTGTGCCCTTGCTGTTTGTGCTGTACATAAATGATTTGGACTTAAATGTAGGGGGTATGATCAAGAAGTTCGTAGATGACAGAAAAATTGGTAGGGTGGTAAATAGTGAGGAGGATAGCCATAAACTGCAGGAGGATATCAATGGACTGGTCAAGTGGGCAGAGCAGTGGAAAATCGAATTCAGCCTGGAAAAGTGTGTGGTAAAGCACTTGGGGAGGGCTAACAAGGCAAGGGATTACACTATGAATGGTAGGACCCTGGAAAGTACTGAAGATCAGAAGGACCTTGGTGTATATATCCACAGACCCCTGAAGGTAGCAGGACAGGTAGATAAGGTGGTTAAGAAGGCATATGGGATACTTTGTCTTTATTAGCTGAGGCATAGAATACAAGAGCAGGGAGGTTATGCTGGAACTGTATAAAACGCTGGTTAGGCCACAACCTGAGTACTGCGTGCAGTTCTGGTCACCATATTATAGGAAGGATGTGATTGCACTGGAGAGGGTGCAGAGGAGATTTACCAGGATTCTGCCTGGGCTGGAGGGTCTGAACTATGAGGAAAGATTGGATAGGCTGGGGTTGTTTTCCTTGGAGCAATGAAGATTGAGAGGGGAGCTGATAGAGGTGTATAGGATTATGAGGGGCATAGATAGGGTGGATAGGAAGGCACTTTTTCTTGATAAATGGGGAATCCCTTCCCCCCCACATAGCGCTTCCTGTTGGGTGGGCCTTAATTGGCCTGCCCACTTAAAATGGCGGCGGGGCCCACTTCGGTGGCGGAGGTCGGCTGCCTGCCCACCGCCGAGCCGGTGGGGCCTGCCCGCCAACCTAGGGCAAAATTCTACCCCACCTCTTTTAACAATAAAACCCTTTTCATAGTATCAATTTTAGTAGTAATATAAACATATATGGCTTGGTACCTGCTAGCTAGGTGGTAGTTTTCACTCCACTTCTTGAATGCTCTATTCAAAAAAATGCAAATACACTCTACCTCTCTCACATATCAAAACTACTATATATCAAAGCACCCAGACTAGCCGGCTTTAATCCAGTTAAGACACACTCACAGACAAAACCTCTATTTTAAAATAAAAATATTTTTCCAATAATATTATATATATTAATAGCTTCATGACAGTGCCTTCAGGAGAGAAGGCAGGGGAAAGGGGAGAAGATTCAAAAAAAAATTCAGGAATAAATTCAATCAAATGGACGCTGGAGGGTTAACAAAAATTAAAATCTACACGATCTATTTCTCACTCATTAAGATATATTTATAAGACACAACAAACTATGTGGATAAATCTACCCAACTTGGAGACATTGAGCTAAACGCCAAAGAATGGGATTGTATCTGCTGCAAGAAATATAAAAAAGTGTTCGATCCCACACTCACAGTGCAAGCCATGCTCATAGGGAGCAGAGTCACAGAATCAGGGCTTAAGTGTGGTAGCTCAGGCAAAAGAAAATCAAAAATGACTGGAAGCTCCTCACTAACTACCTAAAACTGACAAAAAACCCCAATATATATAAAATATCCAGATGAACATAATCGTTTCATAAATATTTTTCTCCTAGTCAAAAAGCATGACGTGACAGGATTTGAATTTGGAACACAATATTCTATTAGTATTGACAGACACACCTGGCCCCACAGTCATTAATACAGAGGGTACACTCTCTTGTGTTTCAAATGCCAGGATCTAACTAAGACAAACAAAAAAACTAATGGGGCAAGAAATACAATCAAACACTGCTGCTTCTGTTCCAAACAAAATAATAGATTTATGGGCTGCGTCTGATCAAAGGTCCTTGAGCTGAAATATCAACTCTGTTTCTCTCTCCACAGATGCTGCCTGATCAGCTGAGGCTAGTATTATTTCTGACATTTTCTGCTTTTATTTAAAGTAATAGACTAACTGTACAAAATAGGGCTTTGTAGATGTCATTGGCACTAATTAACACTGGTATTATTTTTAAGATATCAGTAATTTTTCTCTGTGTAACATGCAGAAATGTTACTGTCTTGATTTGAAACAGCCATTATAAATTAATGCCAAATGCATTTTCCAGTGAACCATCAGACAACTGAAGCAATGTGTACAGCATTAATTGATGATGATGCCTCAATGATTTAAGCTTCTTTATTCATATTCACAAAAAAAACAACTTCCAGAGGCAGGCCCAGTCTCCTATCAAATTAAATTTAACGTGGGCCATGAAGTGGCTGTAATAACATGCCTCAGTTAACAATCTACCCTTGTACCACTGAGATATTCACTGAAAATACTAAGGGTTGCCCATCTTAAATTCCCCACTCTTCCAGATAGGCATGAAAATTCTTATTGTAAGACTTCAATATCATGGAAGCCAAATAAATCAGCAGCTTTAAATATTTGACTTTCATTCGTAGTTAAACCCTTTTTTGAGACTGAAAGAACCACATTTCAAAATTCTTTTTACCTCAGATGACCATGACATGGATATTTAGCTCGAATGGAGTTCCATCTCACTGCTACAAAATGGAGCTAAACAGCTGGGTGAACTAAAGATATTACCAAACCTGCTGTATTTAGCTTAGGCTGGCTCTGGAATTCCCTCCCTAAACCTTTCCATCTCCCAATCTCTCTTTCTTCCTTAAAATCTATCTCTTTGCATTATAGGAAGGATGTGATTGCACTGGAGAGAGTGCAGAGGAGATTTACCAGGATGTTGCCTGAGCTGGAGAGTTTTAGTTATGAGGGGAGATTGGATAGACTGAGGTTATTTTCCCTGGAGCAGAGGAGATTGAGGGGGGACATGATTGAGCTGTATAAAATTATGAGGGGCATAGATAGGGTAGGCAGGAAGGAACTTTTCCCCTTGGTGGAGGGATCCAGGGGGCATAGATTTAAGGTAAGGGGCAGGAGGTTCAGAGGGGATGTGAGGAAGAATTTTTTTTACCCAGAGGGTGGTGGGATTCTGGAACTCACTGCCTAAAAGGGTGGTAGAGGCAGAAACCCTCATAACATTTAAGAAGCATTTGGATGTGCACTTGCGATGCCATGGCATACAAGGCTATGGGCCCAGTGCTGGAAAATGGGATTAGAATAGTTAGGTATTTGTTTGACTGGTGCAAACTCGATGGGCTGAAGGGCCTTTTTCTGAGCTGTAGACCTCAATGACTCAAAGACTCTTTGGCCATCTGCCTCAATACTGCCTTACGTAGCTCAGTATCTAATTTTGCTTCATAACGCTCAAGAGCCTTGGAACGTTTTACTTCATTCAAGGTGCTATATAAATGTAAATTGTTGTTGTTGTAAAGTATACAAGCCTTCTCTACCCTACTTGATCTCATCTTATCTGCATATCCTTCTATACTTTTCCCCCTCATGTACTTAAATATACTATTCGCCTCAACTACTCCATGTGGTAGCGAGTTCCACATTATCTATGGGTAAAGAAGTTTTTTCTGAATTCCCCATTGGATTTATTGGTGACTATCTTACATTTTGTGTCCTCTGTTTTTTGACTCCCTAAAAGTGGATCCCATCTTCCCTCCATCTACCCTGTCAAATCCCTTCATAATTTTGAAGACCTCCAATAGATCACCCCTCAGCTTCTTTTTTCTAAAGAGAGTCCCAGCCAGTTCAATCTTAATCCCTAATAGCTAGAACCTTTCAGTTCTGGTATTAATAATGGGAGATGTTTGCATTTCGCATGAATGAACAATGACAACTGCAATCTGCATAATCCAGGAATTTCTAATGTTCACACATTGGGCACCTGGATAGCTTTTTTTAATAAAAGGACACTTATTTTCAGTTGAAATTAAGTACTTTTTTGATGGATTTGTGCCCTGCATTTTGCAGTTTAAAACTAATTATGTCAAGAAAGATACAATGCTCAAAATACTGCCTTTGACTGCATTCTATAAAATGTGCTTTGTGAGACCATGAATCAAGTATGTTGGAAAGAATTAAAGTCCACTAGACTAATACTGGTAGGACTGCTTGCTAGAAATGTGAAATATAAAGTCCCAAGGAAGGATACACGCAGTAAACATAACCTATCACTTTTAACAAATGCTGACTAGCCTGCTGTCTATTTTAGCATTTCCTGTTTTAGTTTCGCATCTTCAGCTTTTGCAATTTTCCTTCTTGCTAATAGATTTGATTATCAGCCATGTGTAAAGTGCATTGAACAATTAACATTCATCCAGGTCATCATAATCTAATTATCTTTCCTAATAGAGACAATGCTGTCCAAACATCACAGGTGGCCATTATCATCATGTCTTTATGTGTCTGCCATAAAACTAGTTGCGTATTGTTTAATTAAAAAGCAATCTTGCCGATTGAATTCTCAAATGAGAGCCAACTCCTCAATTTTACAGTCAAGGAGCGGCACTTTACTGACAGTTTACAAACCTGCAGAATTAGGCTGATAGGCCTCAGTATGTGCAGATCTGGAGTCCTCACAGGAGAAGTTGGTTATGAAGTCTTTGAGGCAGCACTATTCAATCCTTTTCTACGGCTATCTTTAATAATTGTTCCATGTGCACTTCACTTCCATGCACACTTCTAAAGTTGCTTGAAAAACATGGATGCAAATCTTAATTTTTTTAACTTTAATATCTCTGCCATACTTTCATCTTTCTCAGTTAGTCTCCTACATTCATTGCAGAGCACGACTGGGATTCAGGGTTATTTGAAATGCACTAGAAAGTACAGTGCACAGGGTGGGTAGTTGAACTATTTTCTTCTGCCTGAAATTATTACTATGTTATCTTGCTTTAACTATTCTTTTACTGTTTAATATGCTTATGAAAATCCATATTATGTGATAATAGCTGTTAACATCTTCATATTTCCTTTTAGTCCTTCTAACTTTCCTCTCGCTTCCTCACTTTCAATCTTGCCCACTCGTTCCTTTAGCATTATTACACTAATTTTAATCATATTCTACCTTTAAGTTTCAGGTCAGTTTTAATCTTTCTATCCTTCTTTAATGCACCTCTTTTTTTACCTTATAGGAATTTGTTTGTTTTGTACTCTGTCCATCTTAAATTTGAAGATTTCTCACTGCTGAACTGTCAACAAGTTTGCTAATTTTTTTCCCCAGTTAATTTGGAGCAAATCCCTTGGTATCTCACTGGACTTTGTTTGTTTACGTCCTGCAGGTTTATCTTTGAATCCTTTGTTCTTTTCTATTCTTACACTGAGCCTGCATCTTATCGTCACGTTAATTATTTATAGTAGACCTTTATTCCTCAGAATTAAATTAGGCAATTTTTTTCTTGTTGGGCTACAAACAATGATCTAAGAAACAGTCTAGGATGCATTTAAAGAGAAACATGCTTCATCTCAACTATATCCATTAGCTTTAGTCCAGTTCATTCTGGAATTGTTAAAATAACCCAATTCTATTGCCATGTTGTTCTCATTCTTTTTCCAAAATTATACTTCATTCATAAAATTTCTAAAAATGCATTACAAAACATTTCAATTTGAAATTTACAGAAAGTGCCATAAAACTCAATTTATCTCCATGCACTGTGTTCCACTCCTAGGTGCCTCTATATACTTGTAATTCCTTTGATGTTTACAATATACATTCCATGTCAGCATTTCAGCCCGGGGGGCAAAACATTTCAAATTGAAAAATTACAAAAAGTGCAATTCAATTCAACTTTCCTTCACACAGCATGTTCCTCTCTGAGGTGCCTCAGTACAATCTCAACACTCTTGTATTCATATTCAATGTTAGGCATACAGCCTGAGGGGGTTCTACAAATTTTCCAGCCCCTCAGTGTACTGTGGCTGAAGCCGGCCTTAGACAGCAACTTTTTCCCTGAACTGTCTGATGATTTTGACCTCTATTTAATCTCCTTTGTTTGGTGACCTGTAATACACACCAAAAATGGCACCATTTTACATCCCATTGGTTAACTTTACACATATCTGGGAGGATTTTAGATTGTTTGGTTGTTTGAGGGCAGGTCAGAGATGGGCAGTTAGTTGAACCCACCCCCAGGTCAGCATGCCAGTTTCCTGATGCAAAATCGACAGGCTCAGATTTCGGAATGTGCCAAGGGAAGCTAGAAGAGGCAACACACCCAAACTTTTGAAATCCCCACATTAGGCCAGTCACAAACTTGTCAATTCAGCCAGGGGGGTATGCTTGGATTTTCATTTCATTCAATACACCATCAGAACTAAAGCATGGAGCAGAAGGCAGTGATATAGCAGGGAGCAATCTGCAATGGGGCAAAGGGTAGCGTTGAAGAGAGAAGACTGTGAGATGGCCCTCAGTGTCGGCAGCAGAATTGTTGGAAACAGCAAATTGCCATGGTACACTGGAGAGATAAGACTCAATATAGACCAAAATAGAAACATAAAGGTCTGATAGCACGCTGGTAATTCTATTAGAAATAAAGCTCAGGTGAACATTTCAAGTGCAGACTGTTTTATGGCCACCCTTCCTTATCTCTCCTTCTTTGGCTTAGTGTTTAAATTGTATCCTGTTTCTAGCTTGGTCCCGCCCCCTTCCCACATCTGCCACCCCGAATTGGGTGGTGAATGTGACTCCTGGCCAGTTAAGTGCATTCCATAACAAAAGTGCAGCACGCAAACATTTCAACATTTGTGCAGGATCAGGACCCTGAGGTCACCTCGATGTCAGGGTTCCCACCGGGAATTGAAATCCTGTCCATTATGTCTGTCTTAAAGAAAACCCCCTCTTACATCCTTACATTCAGCACTGTGATAAAATCCCTCAAAACCATCATCATCCCAATTCTGTCCATATCTCGCTTGAAAATGTTCTAACCCGGAATGTTGGGATAGATGCTCCTTACGTGCAGTATTCAAAACATATCGGTGGGAGGCCCAGTCCATTTTGATGGTTCAACCTCCTTGAGTTAGGGCTGGTGGTCGAAATTGAGCATTCCAGGGCAGCCCACAGGGTTCCAAGCCGCTGTAATATCATGTGACCCAGCAGGTCTCCAGATTGGGCTATAAGTAAGTTGGGAGTGCTTTCTTGCTAGGGGCACACCTATCATGACAGCAACCCAGTTTAACCTTGTGCAGCCTAGAGGAGTACTCTTGCTCCTCTTCTCCCACAAAAGTAAATAAATACTTCCTTTTGAGCTCCCCTTCTGCCAGGCCACCAGCATGGCACATGCTCTGCCTGGTGGCAACTTAAAATGGCATTGGGTTCCTACTGATGTCATAGGCGCCCAATTTAAATACATACTTAAAAGTGCTCTACATTCATATGACCACCAGGACCATCAAGTATGGACCCTGTTAAAATGATGATAGCCACAGGGACAGTGGGAATGGAACATTAAGTCCTTCCTTGCGATTTACAGAGCACTACACCCCCTTCCGCAGGCCTCAATATCTCCTCCATTAAGGTTCTAAGCCCTGTCCAAATTTAAGGCATATTTCCATTATATCTATTACACCATGTCCCTTCATAGATAGTAATGCTTTTCCAGTTTTGTTTGGAGTGCTTTGTCAAGTTTCTTAAATACTGCTGAATACTGACTCCAGCTTTTTGGAATGTAAAGCTTATACTTTAACCAGATGTTCTCATTTCATTTTTAATGTCCCTTGTACCATTAACCAGTATTTTTATTGGTCATTTTGCAGGGCTCTTTCTTCTCTGGTATGTCAAGAAAACAATAAATTGTAATATTTTTCTTCTGGGAATAACACTGGCATATTTTCCTATGTACTGGAAGTCAGGCTGTAATTGGATTAAGAGCTAGAGTGATGGCAAGTGTCTAAAGTCAACAGTAATAAGTGGTTTTGACATGTTAGTGAACCAAGAGGAACTTCAGTCAATATTTTACATGAAGCAATAACAGGAATAGTTTGAATTGAGTTGTTTTAGCTAAAAGGGAGATATATGCAGGTTGTAAAAAGGTGTAAGGAAGTGAGGTAAAGATAGGGTAAGTCTGTTTTCAGAAGTCTAAGAGCTAAAGTAAAGAACAATTTAATCAGTTCTGGGAAGAAAGCGTTCTGAAGAGACTGGTTAAAACAATGGAGAGATCAAAGGGAAGGAACGCATTTAAGGAAATACTGAAGCCTATGTGAGGGGTAGCTGGTCAGATCTCCCTGAAGACAGCAGGATAGCTGGACAGATTCAAGCAAGACAGTGTGAACAAGGCCAGACCCGAAGACCCAGTTGCTGTCAGCCTCAAAGGACAACCCAAGAAAGAAAGGCACTGTGTGGTAAAAATTACTGGAATTTTATACATTTTAAAATCTATAAGGCTAGTTGCTGAACAGAAAAGGGGAAGGTTAACTCTGAGTGTATTTAAGTTAAGATCTTGTGGAATTGTTTTAAAGTACTGTCTACTGCATAAAGCCATTTTGTGTTTAAGTGTAATTGTGTTTTATTTTCCTTTATTCTTTTAATAAATGTTTACTTTACTATAAATCACCACAAGTAGTCAGGGACATCATTTCCTGATTTCAGAACCTCTCCTCGTACTATGCAAATTGCAAAAACCATTGTGCCAGCTGTTTCAATTTCCCTCTGGGATTTGGGCAGCTTGGCATTTACCATCAGCCATGCCATAACAGGCATATTTTTGTCACTGGTTATTTCAGCTAAGCCTTCTGATTCTATTCCAATTAATCATACTCTCCGTCTCTAGTCTCAGGCTCTGATTTGTCCTAAACCCCACCATATAAATTACAGGCATCCTCATGGTTCTAATGACCCTCTTCACAGGATAAAGGCCATTTCTTTGGTATAGCTCTCTCTTGCTCCAGAACTCACTTTAATGTCCCAAGAATGTGAATGCTGCCATCTTCCACCAGTTCTGCAGATTTATGTTGCTCTTCCTAATCATCTCCTCCTTAACTTATCTAGTGTGCGGTACTGGAAGCAATCTGCAGATTACCATCCTTGAGGTTTTGCTTTTCATATATAGTGCCTAATTCCCTGCTCCCTTTGCAAAACCTCAAATGGATTTCTACATTATCATCGGTTCCAGCATAGACCACAACTTCTGGTTTCATGCTCTTCCCAGAAGTTCATCATCGCACCAAGGAGCCAACACATCATTCGGGTCTCATGACTGCAAAAGCAAAGGAATATTTATCCCTGACTGTAAAATCTGCCAGTACTACCACTCTCTTCCAGCCTTGTTATCTGAGAAAACACAGCCTAAAACAAAAGCAGCTGCTTCATTTGAGCGGAGCCATCATTCAGATGCCCAGTTAATGCTGCTTGTGAATTGCTGTTATTGTAAATTGGTGTTGTTGTGATTGAAAAATACTTGCAGGGAGCAGATTTAAATTATTTGAATGATTTTCTGCCATGTAATTTGGTAAGGTTGGCTTATTATATAACCAGCTTGGGTGTGGAATAGTGTGATGAGAGCCTACTGGGAATTAGCCTTTGTATTTTGAAGAGTTTGCAGGATGGTGGATTGGATCTATCTGATGTACTGCTTAGTTATGGTTTTGATTAACAGAGATGGAAATAAAAACAATGTATAAAGATTAAAGAAAGAATTTACATTTATAAAGTGCTTTTCCCAACCTCAGAACCTGCCAAAGTGCTTTATAGGCAATGACGTACTTAGCAAATGTAGTCAGCGTTGTGATGTCAGAGGTGTAGGTAAGATGCTTATAATTCCATTGTATGGTAGAGGTAAGGTTGCCTTGTGAGAAGGTGCTTGCCCATGTGCTTGAGAGATTGGCAACAAAAGCTGTTCAAAGGAACTCAATGAGTTTGTTTGTTTAACCCTTTTGTGAATGGATTCAAAGCTCCTGTGTTATTTGATATGACTTCAGCCATACTGTCTGAAAGTGCCTGTTGTAAATAGCTTCACTCCAAATGGATCTGTCTGTTAGTTCATTCTGTTAGGAAAGCATCTACTGTAAAAAAACAAGAACTAATAAATTATGTTATTACTTACCCTGGGCAGGTTACTCCAAATTATGGAATAGAATCATAGACGGTTTCAGAACAGAAGGAGGCCATTTGGTCCATCATGTCCTTGCCAGGTCTCTGCAAGAGCAACTCACATGTCTGCTCCATAACTTGAGACAGGTGCCACAAAAGCTTGAAGGAGAAAGGCCACTATCTAAGGCCCTCCCGTCATATAATACCGAGGGGATGGAAACCGTAAAAAGTCCTCGCACTGTATGTTTGACATAAAATTATTATTGTAAATGTAACCTGTAACTGGAAGTGCAGTGAGGCACCTCAGAGTGTATTGAAAGAAGCTGATATGTTTTGCACTTTATATATTGTCCAATTTGAACTGTTATGCAATGTACCTTTACAAATATATTTTTGGGAAAAAAAACCCCCACAAAAACCTAGGCTGACACATGGAAGGAGTGCTGCACTGTAAAAGCTGTTGTTTTTCGGATGAGGTAACATTAAACCAAGGCCCCATCTGTTCTCTCAGCCGGATGCAAAAAGTCCCTTGGCACTATTTCGAAGAAGAACAGGGGAGTTTTCCCTCTATCCAGCTCTACCTGTCCCACCCCCCTTAAACCAGCTTATATTTTACCTCTTTTCTATTTTTCCTTAGTTCTGTTGAAGGGTCATTCGGACTCGAAACGTTAACTGTGTTCCTCTCCGCAGATGCTGTCAGACCTGCTGAGATTTTCCAGGTATTTTTGTTTTTGTTTTGGATTTCCAGCATCCGCAGTTTTTTGCTTTTATCTTAGAGTTTTCCCGGTATCCTGGCCAGTATTTGTCCCTCAATCAACATCACAAAGATGTGATCTTGTTGCTGTTTGTGGAAACCTGCTGTGTGCAAATTGGCTGACACTTTTCCTACATTACAATAGTGACTACACTTTAAAAGTACTTAATTGGCTGTAAAATACTTTGGGATGCCCTTAGATCATGAAAGGCATTATACAAATGCAAGTCTTTTTTTAACCATTTACCAGGTAGATGGTCCATGTACAGATGCCATAAAGTGTTGCTGATCAATCTGCTGCATATTTACAGCTAGACCCACTGTACTTGTAGACATGCAACAGCGCAGTGACATTGGGAAGCTAGGACATGCTCGTTGTGCTTGTCGGTAGCAAATGAGATAAAATGCATAACTATCAACCAATATTCACTATAAGCCTACTCACTCCCACAGTTACCTTGGCTATACTTTCTCCCACTCCATCTCCTGTAAGGGCTCTATTTCAATCTCCCAGTTTCTCCATCTGTGTTGCATCTTTTCTGACGATGTCACCTACCATACCAGTACTTCCAATATGTCTTTCTTTTTCCTTAACCAAGGGTTCCCCCTGCATTGTGACCAACAGGGCACTCCACTGTGTCCATCCCACTTTCCACACTTCTGTTTTCATCTCTCCCCCTCCCTCCCACAACCACAATGGGGTTCTCCTTGTCATCACCCCACCAACCTCCGTATTTCATGGATCATCCTTTGCCACTTCCGCCATCTCTGTGTAATGCCACCCCCTGCACACATTTCCCCCCACCCTCTTGGCATTCCAAAGGGATGGTTCCCTCTGTAACAACCTGGTGCACTTCTCAATCACCCCCAAATCCGCAAACAACACCTGCCCTTTTACCACCTCCATTTTCACCATCCTGGGCTTCAAACACTCCTTCCAGGTGAAACAGTGATTTACTTGTGCTCCTACAATTTAGTATTATGGTATTCACAGCTTATGATGCTGCTATACTGGTGCGACAAAATGCAGATTGGGTGTTTGCTCTGTGTAACACCTCTGTTTAGTCAGCAAACATGACCCTGATCTTCCGGTCGTCTGTCATTATAATCTTCCTCCCCATGCCCACTCTGACTCTGTCTTTGACCTCCTACATGGTTCCAATAAATCTCATCATAAGCTTCAGGAACAGCATCTCAACTTTCAATTCGGCACTTTTCATCTTTCTCAACTTATTGAATTTCAGATCTTAACCCCATTTTTGCAGACAGCAGCTGTTCATGATGATTCTGCTATTCTCATTGACACCTCCTCTAGGCTTAACTTTACTTGTCCATTATCATTTTCTTTGCCTTGCATCACCATGCCTTTTGCCATTTCATCTCTTTTGTCTTTCACCCTATCTTGAACTTCTCTTCTGCTCTTTTCTCCCCTTCCCCTCTTTCCCTGCCCTTACTAATTAGAGCTTGTTACATCTCTAACTTTTCCCAGAACTGATGCAAGGTCATTAACCTGAAACATAATTCTGTTTATCTCTCCACAGGTGCTGCCAAACCTGCTGAGTATTTCTAGCATTTTCTGTTTTTATTTACGTTAAGGTACAAGTGGTTTGAAGGAATATCCATTTTGTGGCAACACTTTGCAAGTCCCAGAATTGACTTTTATCGCCAGCAGACATTGGGTGGGTAGTTGGCCCTGTGATCACACTGCTTTCCCAATGTCCTAGCTGCAGAACTCCAGCTATTTGATGCTCAGACCTGATTTCAATATTGCTGGCAGGCTGCAAGCAGTGTTCTGACGCTCACAAGCACCTCACTGCTTATGGAAGGTTTGAGGGAGGCAGGAATTTCAGGGGCACTGCTGTGAAATCCAGCTTGAATCCACAAGAGTGGGAGACAGTCAGTGTGGGGGAAGCAGAGGGGGTACACAGACTGGCCAGTAGCAAGTTGGAAGATTTTGTGAGGCCAGAGGGAGCATTCAAGCTGCTTCTCGTTCCATAAATATCTTTAATCAAAAACCAAACCAAGTAATTTTCTGAGCAGCCTGCAATGATCAGGACCATTTGTTAGGCCACTCAACGCCTGGTGTCAATAGACGGGGTGTGTACACCTCAAAATTTGTACAGCGCAGGACTCCAATTATCGGGAGGGCGTTGGGTTACAGATCAGTATGTCTTAAAGAAGTCTTGGTAGTCTTCTTTAGGTTAACTGTAAGTCTTTATTAACTACTAGAACTTTTTACGCATGTACAGTAAAGAGTACAAGATAGAAACTGTTTCCATGCTTAGATCTACACACGTCTGCTCAACTCCACACTGACCCTAGGTTTGGATCATGTGCCTTCTTTCACCACTGTGTGGACGGTACTGTACTCAGTCACACATTAACCCGATGTGTGCCAGGCCCTTGTACTATACCAATTAGCATATTATAAATAAGCTTCCACATGAAACATGCGGGTGCCTAAGATGCCATGAGGAGACTCTGACTAAAATGGTATTGGATGAAAATAGAGTGATAACGGTGTGGTAAGCGCACTGGGTGCTACTACCCCTTCCCCTTCCCACCCTGCAAAATTGTTTTTTCCATTTTCTTTGTGGCTCTGCCCATTTTTCAGAAAAAGTTGCTGAACAGGAGGTTTCTTTGTAATAATAGTGAGAATGATAAAAAAAGGGGACTGTTAGAGCATTGAATGCCCCTACTAGTGCAAGCAAAACCCAAGATTGCTTTTAAAAAGAAAATGAATAAAAATCTGAAAAAGAGATATTTTAAAGGGAGGGACAAAGGGGAGGTCATTGGGTCAATCCAGCACAATAAATAGACCAAACAGCCTCCTACCATGCAGCATATAATCTTGTTGCTTCGGTCATTATACAGACATTCCCATGATCGAGAAAACAGGAGAGAAATTCATGAACCATTAGCTGGAACAAAATAATTAATATATCTTAAACATTGATTGAACTTTTAGAAAAAAAGTGAGCAAAACTTTCAATGTGCTAAACATTAGTTGGAAAATAAATACATTCATACACGAAGCACTAATTAAATATATAAAATTAAATACATTCCAGCTTTTATTCATTCCGTCCCTTTCAAATGGGATTTTTATCAGCTTCCTATTAATGTCTCACTAAGACACTACCCAAACATTACAAGTTACAATGGGGCTGTTCAAGTCCCTCATTATTATGCTGGCTCTGCTCCATGTATAGAGTCCTGCTCAAAATGAGAATACATTCTGAATAGAAAGTAGGTCAGAGCCTGAATCCAACAGGGAACAAGTGGAATTGTTTGCCCCCCAATGTCCCAGTCTGCACTTTCCTTAATTATCATACTGATGTTGCCAGTAGAACATCTTCCCAGCATCTTGTTTACCACTCATTATTTTTGAATGCTACCACATTTATGTACACCTTAAAAAAATGGAAGGGTACAACTTCTGCTTGTTACTTTCTTCCCACCCATGACACCAAGTTTTGGGGACAGGTCATTTAAATATGAGCAGTGGGCGTCCATGCCTCTGGGGTATTACTGTGGGGACCAATCCACAGGGCTACTGTGATCTTAGAGCATCTCTGAGCCACTGGAGGTCATTGGCCAGTCTGACTGAAGACTGAAAGCCTCACATTTGTTTGGATCATTCAGCAATCCAACAGCTTGGTCACTTTTATTGACACCAACCTTTCCTTTTTCACTTCCAGACTCGTTTTTAACTTAATTCAAAAAATGTTATGGTGCAATTTCACAGAATCACAGAATCTCACAGTGCAGAAGAGGCCCTTCAGCCCATCGAATCTGCACCGACACTTGAGAAATACCTGACCTACCTACCTAATCCCATTTACCAGCACTTGGCCCATAGCCTTGAATGTTATGAGGTGTCAAGTGCTCATCCAGGTACTTTTTAAAGGATGTGAGGCAACCCGCCTCCACCACCCTCCCAGGCAGCGCATTCCAGACCCTCACCACCCTCTGGGTAAAAAAGTTTTTCCTCACATCCCCCCTAAACCTCCTGCCCCTCAGCTTGAACTTATGTCCCCTTGTGACTGACCCTTCAACTAAGGGGAACAGCTGCTCACTATCCACCCTGTCCATGCCCCTCATAATCTTGTACACCTCGATCTGGTCGCCCCTCAGTCTTCTCTGCTCCAAGGAAAACAATCCCAAATTAAAACTGTGCCTTTAATCTTCTCACTCCAGAGCAACTACCATATCTAAAGAACTACTGGGTTGACGATCCTTAGCTTGAACCTCATGGACTAGATTTTAGAACCTCAAAAGAAGCTCTGAACATCCCGGGAGCTGCACGCAGGAGGTCTACTCTTATCTCATGATGTTACATGATGGTACACAGAAGCATCATAGCACTAAGCACATGGGTGCACCCCCATTGCACAGTGGGATACATGAGCTGCACTTCTTCTGCAGCTCCAATGGACCCCCTGTGCCTGGACAACTAGAGTGACATGTTTCCCGGTGTTCTGCATGCACTTGGCTCAGCCCCGAGAAGGCTCTGTGGTGGGTCAATGCAGAGGTGATGTGTTTTTCTAAGTACTGATCAGCAACACAACCACCCGTCTGAGCTTAGTTTATAAATCCATCCTCCTCTAAAGCTGTGATAGCCTCCTGCATTGACTCAATGGGACATGCTGTAGACTGTACTGTGATGCCATAAAAAACAGCTTGTATTGTTAGGCTTCACACTCTGCAGGGAGCTCCGGTTGGCCTACAGTGCTGTTATTTCAGAAGGTGAGAACAAGTACTTGAATAATTTACTCACAACACAGCAAATGAGAGAGGTTACAGGAACTAGCTGAAGGTTTGCAAGGCTATGACAGGCCGTTGTGTGCATTAATACTGGATTTTATAATGTATATATTTATGATTGTGTAATAGATTATTAAACATAATTAGAATAATGGAAATGACTAATCATTTACAGTAGCTTCGGAGGAGGAGACTGCAGCTTTATTAAAATTCACTTAAAACTTTTGACTTTCTTAATGCCTTTTTGTAGCTAGTTGGCATAATATTGTTTTCCAGATTACAATTGTGAAACATTTAAAGATCCCTGGTACTCTTCTAAAAATTCTAGACATTTCTGTATATTTCACAGCAACAATTCACCCTTCTAATGGTGCCTGCTTATATTTTATCACAGTCATAGTGCGCAGAGAATGGCTTTGACGGCTAGAAACAGTTATTTTCTATATTTAATTTTTAAAAGTTTCAATTCTAATTCTTTTCAGTGTAGCCTCACCTGACTCATTCTTTAAGCGTTGAATTTGTACAATTTTATGTAATTGGCATTAAATCTTAAGATTATTTACAACTTCTAGCAGATGCACATCAGTTAAACCCAAAGCTACTGCACCCAACATCTGCTCCCTTGACTGACCCTATCCCTCACCCTCTCCCTGGCCTTTCTCTCAGACTGAACAATACATGCTGAATGGTTTGATTCTGAACCTATGCCTCAAATTCCACATCCTTTCCATCATCGAGATTACTTATCTCGATCTCCATTCCAGATACCTGAGCACATAAACCAGGCTTGCAATTGAATATAGCGCTAAGGGAATATTGCCCTGACTGAGACACCATCTTTCAGATGACATCATAAATCAAGGCCCAGTCTTCTCCCTCAGGTGGATATAAAAGATCCCGCGATACTATTTGAAGAACAAAAAATCAGTTCTCCTGGTGTCCTGGCCAACATTTATCCCTTGATCAACATCACTAAAATAGATGACCTGATGATTATTGCCTGCGGGACTTTGCTATGCACAAACTGACTGCTGTGCTTCTTACTTACAACACTGACCACACTCCGGAAGTACATAATCAGTTTAAGCACTTTGGGATGTCCTGAAGCTGTGGAAGACACCAGATAAATGCTTTCTTTTCCTACTTCTGCTCCTTACCTCAAGCCACTCTGCACTGAAACCCTTAAGCACAATTTAGCCATCTACTGGCCTTACTTCCTCAATGCTCATAAACTCCAACTTGTCAAAAATGCAGCTGTCCGTACTCTGTCACACATGCAGCACTGATCCTCACACATTTATAATGGACTCCTGTCATTCACCACATCCTTGCTCTCATCTTCAGATCTCTTCATGGCCTTGCAATCTGCAACCACTTTTGGTCTTACTTCTTCTGTATCCTTTGGTTTTCAGACTTTGGCCTGCTGTGCACTCTTTCCTTCCTTGTCCTGTTGGTTGCAAAGCTGTCAACTGGGCCCTCCTGTGTGGGACTCTTTCCCTAAAATCCTCCACCTCTCTAATAATTTCTTTTCCATTAAAATACCTTCTCAAGCCCATGTTTCTGCTCCAAACTCCCTGAAGTGGCTTGAGACCAAGTTATGTAAAATACCTAATATGAGAGGAATATGGTTCCAGGTGGGGCTGTAACAAAATGTAAATGATCAAACACCTTCAGTAAGTGACAGAATAGCAAAACATAAGGAATGGCTCAAATCCAAAACCCAACCTTGCAATCTAGCCACAATAGAAAATATACTTAGAAATCCAGTTAAACTTAAACTTCACTATTACGCGCCATGCTCCTTTCTAACACAATAGGTGTCCAAAATCAAATAACTGGACAATGTTGGCTTCAGACATTACAGTACATTCAAGAATAATTTAAATTATTTTATGGGATTTTAGTGTCTGCTACAGTGGCTTTCATAGTGACACTTTTGGAAATAGTTGTTGCAGAAAGATAACCTAGAAACTAAAAAGTTCCCATCGAGGCAATAATATCTCTTTAAAGTTGCAGTAACTGTAGGGTCAACCAGCACGTGTTTGGAAGTAGAATATAAAAACTGGCCACAATACAAGGAAATCTTTGTTGCCAGTGATCTTGACAAGAATATTAATTTGAAAAGCAATCTTTCAGTCACAAGGCACCATATGATTCATCGTGTGATGAGTTCCAGATTTCAAATGTGCCATCGAACATTTCTATAGAAAGAGCAAGAAATTAGAGCACCAGCCATCCCTGGCCAATATTGTGATCATCCTATTAGCTAGCTGAACAATAACTTGCATTTATATAACTTGCCCTTAGCGAGGAAAAACATTCCAAGGTATAATCAAAAGAAGAATGGAGGCTGAGCCAAAGGCAAAAATGTTTTTGGAGCAGCGACCAAAACTTGAGTGAACAGATCAGCTTTATGGATGGACTTAAAGGAGGTGAGGGAAGCAAAAAGGTAGAGGGGTTCAGGGAGGCATTTCCAATGCAGGGGGCAATGGTAGCGATGACTGCCAGTAGTGGGCTGAAGGGGAAACAAGAGGCCAGAATTAGGGGAATCGAGTGTTTGGTGTGTGAAGGGATAGGAGGAGGAGGGGGGGTGGTGGGGTGACAGAGGAGAGGTGGAGAGCAAATTTCATATAGGAAATTAAATTTAAGAATGAGAATTAAACTTGAGTCATCGGGGGTGGGTGGGGGGTGGGGGGGTGCAGGAGGTTGTTGAGTGGGGGAGCCAGTAAGCACATGGGTGACTGATGACCTTTACTCATTGCAGGGTTGGATATAGGCTAAGGGTTTCGGATGAGTTGGAGTATGGACAATGGAAGGCTGGTAAGGAGAGTATTGGACTAATCAAGTCTGGAGGTGACAATGAAACGGATGAGGCTTTCAATGAGAGTATGGCTGAGACAGAAGCAAAGTTGGTGGTGTTATGGAGGTGGAAGTAGGCAATCTATGTCATGGAAAGGATATTGGTTCAGGTGATTGGTGTAATCTGTCTAGTTCACTCTTAGACAACAACAACAACAACTTGCTTAAACATAAGCTGGGATTTTCCAGTCCTGCCATTGGTGGGCATCGTTGTGGGACAGGAAAGTTTAGAGAGTGGCCAAAAGCCAATTGCCCACCTGCGGGACCAGAAAATCTCACCCACAGTAAAACACTTCAAGGAGCTTCACAAGAGTGTTATCGGACAAAATTGGACACAAGCCTCAAAAGGAAATATTCAGAGAGGTGATCAAAAATGTGGTAAAAGAGTTATCTTTTATGGATCACCTTAAAGGAGGAGAGAGAGCTACTGAGGTTGAAAGGTTTGGGGAGAGAATTCCAGAGCTTGGGGCCCAGACAGCTGAGGGCATGGTCACCAGTGGTGCAGCAATTAAAATCGTGGATACTCAAGAGGCCAGAATTAGAGGAGGGCAGGGATTGTAGATGGATGAAGGCCTGGAGAAAATTTCAGAGTTAGTAGGGCGAGGCCGTGGATTAGAATTTTAAAAGTTGAGGCATTGCTGGATCGGGAGTCAGCAAGCATGTGTTGATGGCTGAACAGGTTTTGTTGCAAGTTGGTATATGGGCAATAGTTTTGGATGAGTTCAAGTTTATGGATGATGGCAGACGGGACAGTGCAAGGGGAGCATTGGAATAGTTAAGTCTAGAGGTAACAAAGGCATGGATGTAGATTTCAGTAGCAGATCAGCTGAGGCAAGAGCATGGGTGGGAGATGTCATTCAGGCAGAATGACATCTCAGCCTTAATGGAAACCTGGCTGAGGGGTGATGACACCTCTTCCCTTAATGAAGCCTCCCCAGTCAGCTACATTATCCACCACTTGCCCCGTTAAGATGGTCGCAATGGTGGTGTGGTGTTTGCCACCAGGTCACACCTTGGCCTGACCCCCCACTCCTCTGGCCCCTTCTCCTTCTTTAGGAAACTTACTTTGTTCCATCCCTCGTATCTCTCATTCAAAAATCACCATTCTCCACTGCCCTCCTGAGTATGATAAAAATTTTCTCACCGAGTTGTCTTCACGGCTTTGCTCCCTCAGCTTCTTCACTGAACAACTTCTCATCCTTGTTGATTTTAACCTCCACTAGCCCAACTTATCGTTCTCTCTCTCCTCTGAGTTCACTGCCCTCTTATCTGTTGTAATATGCCATTAAGGGATATCAGCATGACATCACTAGAAGGGAAGTTTATCATGTGATTCAGTCTCAGTTTTGCTTTCTCTTTCAACAGAGCACACACACACACGGCTCTGATGTCTTTAAGTCTTATAGCTATGTATAACTGTTCTCGTGTGCCTAGCCTTAATAAATGAACTCACAACGTATTTACCCAATCCCTTACGAGTGATCGGTGCCTTGTGTCTTGTACAGTAAATAAGCTCAAGGTATTATATCATTATATTCACACAACATAGTGATCAGCGGTGGTCAGACAGGTGGCAGCAAGATTGAGTACAGGTCTGACATGGTGAACAGCCTTAGATCATGCTGCATATGATCATGAGAAGGCCCTCCATGTCTTGGTCAGAATGCAACAAAGTTAGTGTTGGGGAGTGTTGAAAACACAGTGGGTGACTGCGAAGAAAAGCCTTGGAGACACAATGTCGAGTTAGTGCTCAAGTAAAGAGCTGGTAAGCAGACAGATCCCTCGTGATGAGGTTGCAGTGCATAACCTGTCAGTTTCATGAATGGAACAGTGCTTTGAGAGGACCAGCACCGGGTTAGCTCAGTCAGAAAAAGCAAGTGACCAGGGTGTGGCCCGGATCAATAGCGAGCAAGGGAGAGTCAAACAAAGAAAAAAATGTCATAAAAATCAGGCCAGTGAAGGTTGAGATTATAATGGGCTGCTCCGGGAGTTGTTGAACAATAAATTGAATGAAAAGCAAAGACACCATTGCTCTGTCGTGTGTTCCTGCCACAACTCATCTTCATGGGAGGAGCTTCTTAAAAGTGCATGGAAGCGGCTACAATGACACTCATCCAAGGAGCTACAGAAGAAGGCAGGTCAAAGGGATATTGTCAGAATGTCCACAAAATTCTCTAGTTTGAACTGGGATGCAGCCAACCTACTATAGGAATTCAAAATGTTTAAATAGCATACAGGGCTATGGTCTCTTGATTCAGGTGTGTCTGAACCAAATAAGCATGTCATGAAAATTCACTTAACAATTGGGAATGAAGGTCTACACAGGCTGAACATGTCAGGATTAACAGAAGAAGAGCTAAAGGATCCCCAAAAGATATTGACTACATTGGAAGATCAGTTCATACTCAACTGAAACTCCTGTATTCATCGGCTGGAGTTCATTACATGCAGACTACAGCCTACAGAATCCATAGTCCACTTTGTCACGAGATGCAGTGCAAAGGGTGTGGTTTTTCAAATGCAGAGCTAGCAGACAGAATTGTTGAGTTGGTGCTTGCATCCACTCCCATGGAAGCATTCCAGAAAGATCTGCTATGCAAGCCCAAAATGTATAGTATCGAAGAGCTACTCAAGGATGGACATAAATATGAGGTGATCCTTGGAGGTCGACAATGTTTACAGTTCTAAGCACAACCCCAATTGTTGACACACTCACTAGAACACCCAAACCTAGCAAGACGTGTGGAAGGTGTGGCTTTCTGCATGCACCAAGGTTTTCATCAATTCTACAAGGCACATGGCAGAAAGGACCATTGGCACTTGAACAAAGGCTGATGCAGCTACAAAGAACCGTGCACTAATCCAAACAGATTGTACTCCACGGATACTTTCAAATAATAAGAATGACCAGCTGGTATCCCATCAGATACATAAAATGAGGTGACTGACAAGCCAGATAACTTGGATACACTTTGCAGATTGCCTAACCCAGCGAAAACAGAAGCTATATCCTTAGATCTACAAGTTGACTTGATCAACATTGAACTTGAAGATGTTCTCCAAATTGATTTGGTACATTTTGTGCAACGCAAATGCTGGCAGCTACAAGAAGAAACGGCAAAAGATTCTACACTCCAGAAACTGTGGAAAACCATCATCAAAGGATGGCCTGATTCAACTCAGCATATCATCGAACACGTGAGACCACTTTGGTCTTATTGGAACAAGCTAGGAATTTCCTGGGAAGTCATTTTTAAAGGCAGACAGATCGTCATACTGGAATCTTTGTGACCTGATATTCTTCAACAACTTCATCACTCACATATGGGCACAGATTGAATGAGAAGGCTCAGATAGATCTATTGGCCAGTAAGGAACAATGACATTGAAGTCATTGTCAAGAAGTGCAAGGCATGTCAAGAGCATATGCCAAGTCAGCACAAAGCACCCTTGATTCCATTTGAAGTTCCTGTGTATCCTTGATCCAAAATCTCATCCAACCTCTTCCATGTCCATGGCACTGAATTCATCGTCAGCATCGACTACTTTACCAAGTACCCCATTATGCGACAATTGCACAACATATCAAGCACAACTGTCGTGCACACTCTAAGTGCTATTTCCAGTTTATTTGGTATGCCTAGAGAGATCAGTATGGATAACGTCCGCAATTTATCGGTAAGCCATTTTAGGATATGTGTGAGAAGTGGAATACCAATCACACTACTTCTTCTCCTCATTAACTTAGATCTAGCTGCTTAGCTGAATCAATGATTGCACGGTGAAATCCCTAATTCTCAAAAGTGGACAGACCAAGCAAGTTCTACACATTGCAATGTTACATCTGAGAGCGACACCTTTAAGTGCAACTATTCCAACACTGGCAGAGCTCATGTTTGGCAGACAAGTACACACCAATTTACCGACTCTTACTCACTCTACTCTCCCAGAAACTAGAAAGCAACTTATAAAACTATATAAGAAGATGACTAATGTGCATGATACAAATGCAGATACAGAATTACCAAGTTTACCGTTGGGGCAAGTTCACATCCAATATCCCACAGGAGTTACGTGGCAACTAGCTGAACTGACAAGGATTTGTTCAGAACCAAGTTCCTATGAAGTCATTATGTACAAAGGTGCAATGGTGAGGTGTAACTGAGGCCAAAGCAGATCCATTCCAGCTCCTCAACCCCCGTACAGTTCTATTGCATCTAGGGTAAGATCTCAAATGCAACCAGGAACAACGTGCAAAAATAACAATCTCACTGTGAGCAATTAAAGAAATCTCCAAACAAGGTTATCATCACAAAACCTGGGCGTACCAGCAGATTACCTTTATGCTTTAGAGACTCATAGATTCATCAGTTCTACGCACAAGTGTAATGGTAACTAAACATGAATAGTATCGTGAATATTTAAACTTCTTTGGAAGGGGGGAAAGTATCCTTAAAAAGAAAGGGGATGTTGTAATACATCTTTAAGGGATACCAGCATGACATCACTAGAAACATGTCATGTGATCCAGTCTTAGTTTCACTTTTGCTTTGAGCACAGCACACAGGCACAGCTCTGATGTCTTTAAGTCTTGTACCTATGTATAACTGCCCTCATGTATCTAGTCTTAATAAATGAACCCACAATATGTTTACCTAATCCCTTCTGAGCAATTGGTGCCTTGTGTCTTGTACAGTAATCAGGTGCAAGGTATTATGTCATTATAATAACACAACATTATCCAGTCTAAATCTCTCACTCCACATTAACTCCTCAACCCATATTCACAGTCACCCCTTGGTCTTGCCATTTCACATGAACTTGCTAATTCCATTGTATCATTCACAGGTAAACCTATCTCTGGTCACTTCCTTGAATCATTTTCCACTCACATCCCTCTTTCATGCCTCAAGCTTATTTCCTTCTGTAACCAACCTGGAAAAAAAATCTATCCCCAGTACAGCCACACTTCCAAGATCCCAGCTGTCTAGTCTTTGGCCCTCCATTCACCACAACATTTCTGTAACTATTGATTTTTCTCAACCATGCTTCACCTCTACTTTTAATGTCATTGTTGGCAATAAAACTACAACTCTCTCTCACCCTTGCTGCTCCCCCATTATGGTCCTCATGTCTGTTCCCTTAAGTCCAAATTTTGCAGAATTGAAAAGATATGGTAGATAACTGGTATAGCCATCCATTACCAGATTTGGCTAGACCACATAAACACTATGAAGTTCTGTTCTTGTCAGCTAAAACTGCCCACTATTCCAAGATCATCCGGAATGCAAAGATGACGCCCAGCCTTTTATCTCAACTGCAAAGCATCTTAGGTAAACACATTGTGAGTTCATTTATTAAGTTTAGGTACATGAGGGCAGTTGTACATAGGTACAAGACTTAAAGACATCAGAGCTGTGTCTGTGTGCTGTGCTCAAAGCAAAAGTGAAACTAAGACTGGATCACATGACATATTTCTAGCGATGTCATACTGGTATCCCTTAAAGACGTATTACAACATCCCCTTTTTTTTGAGGATACTTTCCTGCCCTTTCCTCTATTTCCTCCACCCTCACCTCCAAATGTGAGGAACTCATGGACTTTATTATCACCAAGATCGAGACCATGCAATCAACTGCCTCTGACATGTCCCTCCCTTTCACTCTCCCACCTGGCCAAACATTCTCTAAAAACCTCCCCTGCCCTAACCCTGAATTCACAGCTTTCTCTATTTTCTCTCCTAACTGTCTTCATGATTTCTCCAAGCTGATTCTGTCCATGAAACCCATCTCCTGCTCCCTCAACCTTATTCTTATTAAACTGCTGACTACCCTTTGTCCCCATGATAGTCAATATTGTTAATGGTTCTCTTCAGGTGTTGTCCCTCTCTTTAAATTTTCCATCATCACTCCTCTCCTCAAAAATAAACAACCCTTGACCCCACCATCTTTGCAAACTACCAGCCTATCTCCAAGCTCCCTTTCCTCTCCTAAGCCCTTGAACATTTTGTCACCTCCCAATTCTGTGTCCAAATTTCCTGGAATTCCACATTTGAATCCCTCCAATCAGGTTTCTGCATTGCCACAGTGCCTAAAGAAATCCTATGTGATGGTGACAAAAATTAATGATTTCATCTTGTCTTCTCGACCTGCCTGCATCCCTTGACACAGTTGAGCACACCATCCTCCTCTAGTGCCTCTCCGCTGTTGTTCAGCTGCATGACACTGCTCTCATGTGGTTCCGTTCTTACCTATCTACTCGGAGCCAGAGTATCACTTCCTGCTCCCACACCATTACCTCTGGTAGCCCCCAAAGATCTATCTTTGGCCCCCTCCTATTTCTTTTCTACATGCTGCCCCTTGGCAACATCGTCTGAAAGCACAGAATAGGTTTCACATGTATGCTAACGACACCCAACTCTACCTTATGGTCACCTCTCTCCAAACCTCCACTGTTGCAAAATTATCAGACTGCTCATCCAACATCCAGTACTAGATAAGCAGAAATTTCCTCCAATTAAATATTGGCAAGACAGAAGATATCTTCTTTGATCCCTGTTCCAAACTCTGTTCTCTAGCTACCGACTCCATTCCTCTGTTTGGCAACAGTCTGAGACTAAACCAGTATGTTTGCAACCTTGATGTCATGTTTGATCCCGAGATGTTCTTCCGACCACAAATTTGTGCCATCACTAAGACCGCTTATTTCTATCTCCGTAGCCTTATCTGACTTTTCCCCTGTCTAAACTCATCTCCTGTGGAAAACCTCATTCATGTCTTTGTTACCACTAAACTCGACTATTCCAACACCATACTGGCTGGTCTCTTGCATTCTATCCTCTGTAAGCTTGAAGACATCTAAAACTCTGCTACCCATGTCTTAACTCGCCTCAAGTCCTATTCACTTATCACCCCTGTGCTCGTTGACGTACATTGGCTCCCAGTAAAGCAATATCTTGATTTTAAAATTCTCATCCTTGTTTTCAGATTCCTCGATGGCCTCAACCCTCCCTATCTCTGTAATCTCTTCCCGCCCCACACACCTCCATGTTATCTGCACTCATCTAATTCTGGCCTTTTGAGCACCAAATTTCAATTGCTCCATCAATTGAGGCTGTGATATCAATAACCTGGGCCCTAAGCTCTGAAATTCCCTCCCTAAACCTCGCCACCTACCAAATTCACTTTCCTCCTTTATGACAGTCCTTAAAACGTACCTCTTTAATCAAACTTTTGATCATTTTGTCCACTATCTCCTTATGATATGGCTCCAAATTATATTTTGTTTTATAATATCGTGAAGTTCCAAGGGATGTTTTATTACGTTAGAGGTACTCTATAAGTTGTTGTTGATGTTTTTCTACCCAACAGCAATGTGATGATGGCCAGATAATCAGTTTTTATGATGTTATTGTGGGATAAATATTGTTCAGAACACCAGGGAAAACTCCCCTGCTCTTCTTTGGAATATTGCCCTGGGATCTTTTACATCTGCCTGAGAGGGCAGGAGTGGCCTGAAAGACTGAAAAACAGAGCAGCATGCTCTCAGTACTGCACTGGAATAATAGGTTCACAGACATAACAAATTTTAATTTTTAGGGAAGCAGCTACTGTTTTGAAAAATTGAAACTCCTTACTATATCACGACCAGGATCTCAGCATTCAAAATGTCAGTGCAGCATATCTTTAAAAGAACTGAATATATGGGAGCAAGTTTTGAGTCTATAATTCAATCATTCTTACCCTTGAAAAACTTAGGCTTTTACAAGAGCATACAAAGCAGCTAGAAAAAAATCCAAAAGGCGCACACAATTTCTGATAGACTGAACAGAAAGACAGAGTGATAGGTCCTGAAGTGCCGCAGTTTCCCAACATGACTAGCATTGAAATCATACATTCTGTGTTGTTCACTGTGAGGCAAAGGGCTTTGAAAAGCAAGCTGATGACAGGAAACAGAGCAATAAGAGGCCTGAGGGAAGGTTTCCAGGATCACCTGAAGTAAAGGCTTAAGGAATGTGACAGTCATCCAAAATCCTGGTAAGATTTAGTGTTGTTAAACTGTGGTGCCATATTATTTAAAACCAGCAGAGGATAACGACAAGAAAAGCAATGGCCCAAAAATTGCTGCCAAAATAACAGGGAGACTAATAGCACTTGCTATTGTTTATGTGAAAGTGCCACGACAATTTCAAGTGAGGTTAAATGCCCAATTAAACACAGAAATCCAAATGTTGCTTTCTGAAATGTGTGTCTTTGCCATTAGCTTCACAAAAATGGCATTTCATCTAGCTCACAATTGAAATGTATTAAGAGGAATGAAGTTTCTGTATTTGCATGCTAGTTATGAACGAAACTCACGACAGAAAGTTGTCTTAACCATTTCAAGTCTAAGAGCCCTTTTAATGGCATGATAAATATTAATTACTGACAGTCAACCTCACTGGCACTGAAAATTAACTAGTCCCTGTGTAGAGACCCATTTAACTGCTGTTGGAGATACTTAAAAAAAATTAAAAATTACTATTTTAAAAAACCTTTTCTTTCTGTCTTTTTTTTCTCTCTCTTAATCCAAACTTTCTTTCCCTCTCTTTATTTTTCTTTCTATACAGTTCGTTCTCAGTCCTTGCGTTGTCCTTTTCACAATTCTTCAATCTGATTGGTTGCTTGCCCTGTTCACTCAGGTGCCTTTGAGAGGGCGCCATGCCATTTTCATCTCGCACTTCCAGCAGGGCAAAATATCATTGAAATTAAACAGTTAAGGGAAAGTCTAAGTAATAGCAGATATTGTCCATTAGCCTGCCACAGCAATTTTTGGCCTATCACTACAGAAAAGTCAATTAGCAACATTGACAAATCGTGGACATGAGGCTGCCAGTATGCATCATGCGTCAACATAGGGAACCATCTCTGCAAATACCAGATATTAGGACCCTTTTCCATGCTTCTATGTCATTCGAAGTGGCTTATTGTATGTTTTACCACAGCATTTCTGCTTCCAAATTTACTGTCAGTGCTTACTGTATAATCATTGCCTTGCAGCAAAGTCTAGATTTTCCAAAAGTTCAAACACTTTTAATTAGTGTAGGAGTTTCTTATGTGGATTTGTTAAACATGAAATAGAAATTCCACGGCTTTGTAGTTGATAAACCAGTTTATCAACAGAGTGCTCACTGGGTACTTCTCATGGAGCCAGACCTTTTAGCATTAAGCATAAAAATCACCATTTTGACAATAGCACAAGTCATTATGTGATTCCTTAACATGATTTAAGTCTTGGGTTCTAGAAATCAAGTGAGACATTTTAATACATCCATGTAAAATTTGTGGTCAGTCATCTAAGAAGAAGTTAAGAGGAATGAATACAATAATTTATTATGTGAATGAACACATTTAATGGCTTTATACTTATCCTTTAAACTAAGGATTTTTAATTGCAGATAAAGTATTATCATTTTCCCTTCAATGGGCTCCTGTCCGCTTCTTGCACAACTGTTGAAAATACTGACTTTTCTCTCACATTGTTCATCAAAAGAGGTTATTGATGAACCAGGTTAAAACAATTAAATTTATAATAATACTGGGTACAATTTTAGAAACAATGGAGTAGATTGAAGAAGTACCTGGAAAAGGGCTGATTCATAGACATCAGACAGCATGAATTTAAGTATGGGAAGTCCTGTTTGATAAGTCTCCCTAATTTCTTTGAGGATATGTTGTAAATAAAACAGATACTAAAAATCTGTGATAGAGTTTACTTGGAGTTCTAGAAAACTTTTGACAGACTTTCAAGAGATTGAACTAGAATCCATGAGAATGTAGAATAGAGTGGGATTGAATAAAACTTTATCAAAAAGTAGGAAAAAAGCACTCATAAATGGGATATATGAAGTTCTTGGGATAGAAACAGTTATATATTCAATCAGAGACATTCAGAATTAGAACTGTACGAGCTGTTAAACGTGGTTCTTTCTTTATTTATCTCCCTTCCAGTTTAACTCCCTCTAGCATACATGTGTGTATACTAGCCTCAAGTGGACAAAATGAACAATGTCATTTTCAATACACTACATTCTGGTGTCAAAGCAGGGGAGGGTGTGAGAAGAAATTGAAATGCTGATTGGAACAGATCAGGAGTCAGCACATGGGCTGTTCCCCAATGTACATAAATATCCTCTATGCAGAACCCAATCATAAGCTTTTGCAGAAGGGTTTAAACCTGTTAGCAACTGGTCAAATAAATAGTGAATTAAAATAAAAGCAAAATACTGCGGATGCTGGAAATCTGAAATAAAGACAGAAAATGCTGGAAAAACTCAGCAGGTCTGGCAGCATCTGAGGAGAGAGAAACAGAGTTTCGAGTATGGGTTTCGAGTTTTCGGGTATGACTCTTCTTCTATATTATATAAATAGTGAAGTAAATTTAATATTGAGTACTAGATAGAAATTATTGTACAATGAAAAAGAATGAAAAACATGGGTGTACAATGGAGATTGTGTTACCATAAGGAGACTTTGAAAGTTGTTTCTTTATGTCAAGGAAATGGGATTACAAAGATGGGGAAGCCATGCTCAAGTTAAACAGAGCCTTGGTAGGCCCCATTTGGAGTATGGCATTCAGTTCTGGGGACTGCATGTTAGGAAGTATATACTGACCTTGCAGAGGGTGCAATGTACATTTACCTGAATGACGCCAGAACTAAGAGGGTTAACCTATGAGGACAGGTTGCATACGCCTGGCTTGTATTCCCTCGAGCATAGAAAATCAAGGCATGATCTGATCAAGGTGTTTAAAATATTAAAAGGATTCAAGAGGGTAGGTGTGGAGAAATTATTTCCCTTGACAGGGGAATCAAGAATGAGGGGGCACAATTTTAAAATTAGAACTAGGCCATTGAGGAGCGAAATCAGGAAGCATATTTTCACGCAAAAGGTAGTAGAAATCTGGAATTCTCCTTTCCAAAAAGCTGTGGACACTGAAACAATTGGAACTTTCAATTTTATGATGGATTGGTTACAAGTATCAAGAGATCAGAGCTAAGACAGACAAATAAAGTTGAGGTACAGTTGAGCCACGATATAATCAGCCAATAGAAAGACTCTCAAGGGGCTGAATGGCCTACTTCTGTTTTTAGTGTTCCAGTGTAAAGCCACCCAGGAGTGACAGTGGACTCAAGCTTCATAATTATGTGGATTTTCAACTAACTGAGGCAAAAGTAATTGAAAACTTAACATGATTTTACGATAGACAATTCATGATATAATTTTGTCTGCATCGAAAATAATCTCATTTGCATTCTTGGAACCCATATGCAACCTGATAAATTAAGGTGTTAATAACATAGTCTGGGTTAACATGCTCTGCAGTAATTTTACTTCTTGCATTGACTTACTTAGCCTTAGAGTTTTCTTGTGTCTAGTGCCACAAGAGGCAGACAAAGTATGTGCTTACTGTTTTCATGGTTAGACAGAGGCTATAGCTTGAGGGGGTGCAACATTAAGCATGGCTGACTGCAGGGGACTCTACTGTTCTTAAGGCTGCCATAGGCACATTGGAAGGATTTACACGTAGATAATCAATCTGTTTGACCACGCTATGAATGCATATTCCTTGGCCATCAATTGTGGAGTGGTACTCAGAACCCAGAGCTTCTGGCTTAGAGGCAGGGATGCTACCCACTGCACCACAAGATCTCTCACTTCTTGCATAAATGATAGTTAAAAAGATCAAAATCTAACTGCATTAGCTTACCTACATTTAGAAGTACCAGAGCAAATTAACACAGTGGCATGTTGGTAATGTCACTACACTAGTGAGCCAGAGGCCCAGGCTAATGCTCTGAGGACATGGGTTCAAATCCCACTAAGTTGTTGGAATTTAATTCCTTTAGGGAATTTGTCATTCTTACGTGGTCTGGCCTACATGTGACTCCAAACCCACAGCAGCGTGGTTAACTCTTAAATGGCCTAGCAAGACACTCAGTTGTAACAAACCGCTACAAAGTCACAAAAAAAAAGGAATGAAGCTGGATGGATCACCCAGCATCGGCCTAGGCACCGGAAACGGCAATCACAGCCCTATCGACCTTGCATAGTCCTCCTCTGGGGACTAGTGCCAATATTGGGAGAGCTGTCTCACAGACCAGTCAAGCAACAGCTTGACATAGTCATCCTTGTAGAATTTGGAGGAGGTGGTGGAATAGTGGTATTGTCACTGGACTGGTTATTCCAGAGACTCCAGGATAATGCTCTGGGGACCAGGGTTCGAATCCCACCACAGCAGATGGTGTAATTTGAATTCTGTAAAAATCTCGAATTAAAAATCTGATGATGATGACCATTGTTGTAAAAACCCATCTGGTTCACTAATGTCCTTTAGGTTAAGGAAATCTGCTGTCCTTACCTGGTCTGGCCTACATGTGACTCCAGGCCCACAGCAATGTCTTAAAATGCCCTCTGAACAAGGGCAATTAGGGATAGGCAATAAATGCTGGACTAACTGGTGATGCTCACATCCTATGAATGAATAATAAAAAAGAAAGACCACTGTTGCACACCTCTTAATGCTTAGCTCAGCATTAGGTAAGGCTTTCCAGTAGATTAGTTGCTTGGCCTCTTTGATTGTTTGTGACACAGGCAAACAGGGCAGAAATACATTAAATCATAATAACCTGATAAAGTGGAATTACTTAAAAAAGATGATTGTGACAATAAAGATTTTTAAATGCCTTTAAGGTATAATGTTAGATACTTGACAAATCTGTGACTGGGAACACATGTGACAAATTGCTCAATATTATACACGGAAAGTTAAATATTGCTATATTCTTAACTTCATCGTACAATTGTTTTGATACATCTCCATTTGATTTCTGTACATTTTCTTGCCTCAAGCCTTCTGCCAGTCACTCTTCATCAGTATTGCACTCACTCCTTACAAACTGCTCAAACACTAAACATCAGTTGAAATGTTTGTTGCCGATTGTACCCACCTGCTCATTTCTACTGCAATATCCAAAGGGATCTATATGTTGTTTCTTGTGAGAAACTGTCGTTCCCTTCAGGTTGCTTTCACCGTTGGAGACGGTGCTATCTCTGTGGCTGCTGTTCTCTGCTACAGTAACACAGCTGGGTTGGGCACTGCAGCAGAGTCTCATGTGACTTCAGTCACCGATGGAGCTCGATTCATTCTTCCACATCCCCATCTTAAGTCCACGCTACATTAGTCACACAACAGAACCCTGTCTAACTACTAATCGTTGATGATTCACTTATACCACATGCTATCAGCGTGACACTGAATGCTCCCTAAAAGAAAGTTATTTTTAAATCAGTAAATGAATTAGCCTCATGTATGCTGCATCTCTCTCTCACAAGCACACACATAAGATAAGCCCTTAGACAAAAATAATCATGTATGTAGCTTCAAAATTTTGTGCTGCACATTTAATTGCTTTTATAGAAAGTTTTTAGCCCATTTTCTCTCCAGTGTTCTCCCCTCTGCTCCTTAGTTGCTTTACTGTTTATTCATTCCCCAAACAGTCATTGTCCATAGGTACCATTGCCAAATGACCCATACTTCTGTGTTTACTTAATCTAATCACAGGTAAAGTTCTATTCAACATGTGCATCTCCTGCAGGAGTTGCTCTGTGTTGCTCAGGAGCAGGGATCCTAGCTTTAGGGCCACGTATCCTACTCCTGCTGGCTGAGGTAGGCTAATTAAAGCATACTGCAGGGATCAATGCCTGGGATCTAGCTGGTCTATATGGTTCCGAGACACTTCACTTCTGAGCCACCAGGGGAATATTCCTTACATTTTTATAAAACGTTCAAGGGCAGAATTTTACATCCCGCGGGTGGGCACATGTAAAATCACGCGAGAAGATGTCGGGCAAGCGGCCTGACGCCATCCTGCACTCGCACAATATTTCGGTCGGCGTGCGCACACCAAAGTCAGAAGTGTGCCTGCCAATAATTAAGAGGACAATTAGCCCATTAATGGCGCAATTGCCTCCGGTTTTTCATGGTCCGTCCAACCTTATGGTGGGCGGACGGGCAAATCGGCCAGGCGGACTTGGCATTTTTCACAAAACCTCATCCAAGGGCGGGATGAGATTTCTGTTATCAAATAAAATAAAAATAGCAATCTGTGGTCAGCATTTGTATAATCTATATGTTCAGGCGCCTGATTGTGATGCTTGGAAATTTTTTGCCTCATCTTTAAAAGCTTTATTTCCTGAGTTTCGGGTCTTCAGCTCCCTGAGGCAGCTCTCTGCCTTCAGGGAGCTTTCAGTCAGCTCTCGCCCGCACCTGCATTGACGCTGTCGCCCGCCCTCACCGCTGCAGCACCGAGATTTTCAGCGTGTGCTTCACGCCGGCTGGCCGTTAATTGGGGGGAGGTGGGGGGGGGGTGCAATCGCGGTTGGCGGTTCATTTCCCGACTGCTCCTGGGCCCGCCGATCGCGCCCGCCTGCCAAGCTGAAAATTCAGGCCCTAATATTTGCAGCTGAAGGAAAGTGGTATATTTCCTCTAGGTTAAGGCACCTCAGAGAGTAATTTATGCCACAGGGGGAGACCGTTTGGCCCATTGAGTCCATGCTGGCATCCCATGGGGCAATCCAGTCAGTCCCATTCCCTGCTTGGTCCCTGTAGCCCTGAGAGCTTATTTCCTTTGTTACGGACAGGAGGGGGTTTAATTTAGACAACCCTGAGTTCTCCTCTCACCGCCCATCTGTAAACAGAAAGGTGTTTTGATTTTGATTACTCCCTTTATAAGCGGTGGCATATTTCTCAACCCCTCAGTTTTGGTGTGACCCAATTTCTATTAATAGCCCCACAGCAAATTCACCCTCTGGGTGAACTCAAGAAGGTTAGTTTATTCTCACACACTCAAAATGCAGGGAGGGGGTGTGTCACTACATAGCCCCCCTGTGCATCCATGCAATAAATGAGGGATAGAGAAAGAAAGATTTACAGGCAAAGACCACAGAGCAAAGAATTATTGTTTCACATGAGTCCAGAATCAAAGTCCAATGGTGCATCGCTTCACAGAGGTCTGCAGGTTGAAAACTGATGCTGGAGAATTCACTTTTCCAGTAGAGATGACTTCCATATTGAGGTAGGCATGCAGAAATGAATCTTGTAGGTGATGGTACAGAAGTTCCAGAAGAAACAGTGTAGATGGGGGCCAGGCATTCAAACTTGGACAGAGCCCTTGTTTTATGCTGCTGCTTGGTAGATGGAAGATGGCAGACTGAATTGGCAGTCCAGCAAGACAGTATAACTGGTTCTCCCAACTGGGGAGGGGGACTCTCACCTCTCCACTTTGGCTTTGACAATGGCCATCTTTTCTTTTATCTGGGTTCCTGAGGTTGTTAATGTTCCACCCATTAAGAATTTGAAAGGAAAATTGTAGGGCTCTTTATCCTAGCAGATTAGTAGACTCCAGTGGCCAGGCCTAGCTTATGAAATGTAGATGGCCCTTGTATAATTCCCTTTGAATTCAGTCTCTCCAGCCCACAGGGGTTGTTAGCTTTTCTTCAGAGAAAACAAGGTGCAAGGTGCTGTGAGACTGCCAAATATTGTTCAAGAGTCAAAGCCAGACATTGGTTCAGTCATTTTAGAAGGTCATTGTCCAGTTTTTAAATTTTAGAAAGTAGCTATGATGATATATATATGTTTTATAAAAATATAGAGTCTTATGGTGTAATGGGTCTTAGCCCCATTACACCTTCTGGTGCTCATTCAATTTTCTTTTGAAATAATTTGTTTTCTCATCCACCATCCTCAAAGATTATGAGTTCCAGGCCATTAGCTCAGCTTGGTTCCTAGGCCCGTTCAATATCATGGCACCCACTGGACTCAATGGAGCTATTTTGGGCCACCTCCCTGTAAATGTATCACTGTAGTAATCGAGAGGCGAGACACCTAACATGGCGAGTCACCAATCAGGTAAGATATTAGGGAAGGTATGTTGAACAAAAAGTATTTATCCTCGACTTTCCATACCCGTTAAGAACTGAAACTTTGAAAATAATTGGTCTTATCTGGGAGGAGTACAGTGTCCTAAGATATTGGAGCGACTGAGTAATCATGAATAATTATTCAGAAGATAAGCTATTCAATTCAGTTTTGATAATTATTCACTAGAGCATTTCTGTTCTGTTGAAGTGATGTTAGTTTTAAAATTGACTTGTTCTGACCATGCTCCCAATTGCTGTCTGCAATTTTTCACTATGGTGGGTCTATTGTAAGTGCAATGTTCTATTACACATGATATGTAAAATTCTGTGCATAGAAGGGAATTTATTCCATTTGTAAAAGGTATATTTACTGTATGTTAAAACTGTGTCAGTTGTTCTGAAACACCTGCAATTGTTTTGTGTAAATATTTTGTTATTTTCTGTACCACGAGGGCGTCATTACTTTTTCATTTGCCTAAGAAGGATGACGCCACACAGGAAAACAATGGCTTGCAATCTCTCATTTTGCTATGGATATAAACTACCATAGAATGTTAGCCAAACATTAAAAATTCGATAAACCAAATATGATGCAGAAAGTTGCATATTATCTCACCCGATGGCTCAGTTGGCAAAGTCAACATAAAAGGGTCCTATGTCTGGTGCTTAGTCATTGTTAAGTTAGCTATTAGGTAGGTGGTAGCTGGGGCAGTACAATTGTCCTCAGTGGCCTTGGCAAAAGAATCAGAAAGTAAGTTATGGCATCTCCTAAAGGGTACCCGTCCATGTGGACATTGTGCAAGGGCAGGTATGTGCTTAGCTCTGATTTCTATGATTGAATATTCAGCTAATTCTTACCAAATTTCTGCTTCAGCTCCCTGGTAGCATTCAAATATCTAAGTCACAGGGATTTGGGTTCAAGCTACGCTGCATTTCCAATCTAGGCTGAAGCTTCAGTGCAGTGCTGAGGTGTTGTTGCATTGTCTGAAAAAGATTACCTGAATTATCCAATCATATATTTCACTGCTGTTTGTGGGACTGTAGTGTTTGTCTACTTTACAACTGTGATGACACTTCATCCTGAGGATGACTATATAAAAGTTCATTCTTTCTCATGTTAGGAACTAGAGACAGTTTAAGTAAGCTTATATTGGTATTTGTAGGTGTTAGGAATAAGTTTTAGCTTTAAAGTTTAAGTTTGATCTGTATTTTTGTATCTGTGTGTTAAGAAAGGCCAAATAGAGTTATAGTTTCACTTTAAAAAGGTGCCTGCATTTCTAATGAGAGCTTTACAACTTAAGCTAAGGTAAACAAACAACGGTAGAAGAATTGGACTGTTGCCTAGCAACAGGGGCCCCAAAAGGCAGGCCCCTCCCACAGACACACACAGAAAAGCTAGAAACAGCAGTTTGTTGTTGCTGGTTTTGAAGATAGCTGCCAGAGAAGCAGCCTAGGAAGGGGCAGATAGCCAGTCCCAAGCTAAGGAAAAGACCTAAAAATCCAGGGGAGTGGAACAGGAGAAAGTCCCAAGGAGACCTTCTAGTCAAAGGAAGGACAGGAACCTGGAAAAAGTCCTGTTAAGCGAAGTTAAGAGTGAGGGGCAACAGAAAGGCTCCAAGCTTCAGGTTTAAAGAGACAAAAGCTGCAGAAAGCAGATTTGAAGCGAGAATAGCTTACAAGAGGCAAGAAGGCCCAAAGAGACAATTGAAGGTCTGTAACTCTTTGTTATGGGCATGTGAAGCAGTGGTACTGTTGATGGCTGAGCTGGTGAGAGAGACTGCATGGAAGGCAGCTTGAATGCATGTGGTGACCCAGGAAAGAGGATCATCAGAAGGAGAGTTCAAAACCCTGGAGGTGAACCCTTGTGGAAGGCATCTAGGAGAAAGCATTGGTTTGGGAGAAGATTCCAAAGCGAGTCCTTGGAGACTTGATGTTGGAAACTCTTGTGTGAAATATGGAGTTCCCTGAGATTGGTTGGTTCATGCTGTGACATGTGTCTGGTTGGAATTGAGGAGAGATCCATAGCATCTGGTTGAGTTGGCATCTGTCGCTTGGTTTCAGAGTGTAGTGTGTCTGACCATAGGGTGCCTAATGGTTTACATGGACTGTATCCTTACTGTGAACATTAGAGTACAATATAGCTTTTGCAACTTGTGTTATTCTTACAAATCTGTATATGTCTGTAAAGGTAAACTTGTGCATGAAGGAATATTGTAATATAGTCTTTTCTTTAATAAATGCTTTATTCTTTAGTTAAAAGTTCATCAGTGGACTCCTGTGACTCTGTTCAGTAGGTACCCTCCAATTATATAAACAAACAAATAAAATTTAGGATTTATCAAGCTGGGTTCCACTTTGGGATCAGGTTCGTCCAGGGGTAACCTCAGCTGGGATCATAAAAAAGTGGGGGCTCTTGTGGTACTTGAAATGTGGACAGCAGGTGATTTGACATGGAAAAATAATTGGTCCAGGATTATCGATTATAAGGTGGGATCTGTGAATCCTTTTAATGAGTATGTGAAGGTAAAGAGGTTCTGGACATAGGAATTGGACTTGCTGTGAGGTGTATTATACAGGTTGAAATTCGAAATGGCTTTGTAAGTTGCTACAACATTTTTACTGATGGAAAATGTAACTCTGACTGGTTTATATAAATTAACCAAGAGTATGTTGATGGAATTGGTGGATAAGCTGGAGTTAGAATTAAACGAAAGGGGCGAGGAAAGTAGACATAATTGAGATAATAGCACAGCATTTAAAACTGAAATGGATAACACAGAGACCACAGTTTCAAGGGGTGAGTCGCAGCTGCAGGTATTGAGACTTCAGTTACAAATGAAGGAACTTGAATTGGGGGAACAAGAAAATGAAAGGGCAGAAAAGGAAAAAGAAAGAAAATTGGAATTGAAAAGGCTAGACGCAAAGGGAAAAGAAAAGGAAAGAGAAAGGGCATTTAGCAAGCTGGAACTGGGATTTCAGGCAAGAGAGAAGAAATGAGAAATGGAATACTGGCTTAAAAGACTGGACCTTAAAAAAGAGATCTCAGATGCTGAGGAAAATTCTGTGATGAAAAAACTTTCAATCTAAAACCTCCTGGGGAGATGTTTAAGTTTGCGCAAGCTCTTCCAAAGTTTGAGGAAATGGATGTAGAGGAATTCTTTATTTCATTTGAAAAGGTAGGTAAGCAAGTGAAGTGAACAAAAAGAAATATGGACATTATTGTTACAGAGTAGTTTGGTAGGTAGAGCTCATGAGGTTTATGCTTTACTTTCAGAAGAGGTATTGGTAGATTATGATGCAATAAAAAAGGCTATTCTTAGTGCATATAAATTAGTCCCTAAGGCATACAGGCAGAAATTTCGGAACATAAGGAAACAGCCTGGGCAGACCTATATTGAGTTTGAAAGGGTAAAGCAAAGTAATTTTGACTGTTGGATAAGGGCATTAAAGGTAAAGATGACGTATGAAGCTCTTAGGGAAATAATTCTCTTGGAAGAATTTAAAGATTCACTTCCTCTTGTAGTTAGAACCCAGGTTGAAGATCAGAAAGTTAAAACAGCTAGACAGGCAGCAGAGATGGCTGATGATTATGAACTGGGTCCATAAGTCTAAACCCTTTTTCTGCCATCCCCATAAACCTGAGAAGGATGGAGGATGGGAAGTTGAAAGGAAGGCAAGTAGCAAGGGAAGGGAAGGGAAGGGACAGTTGGAAATTCTCAAGAAATTTCTCCTCAGACCAGAAAGGAAGCTTTTTACAGTTGTTTAAAGTTGCAAGACTCTCCAGAAAGTGTGTGACAGGTGCTGAAGGACTTTTTGCTGACTTCAAGGCTTCTGCACAAATCAGTTGCTTTCAGACATGGGTGCACAAGCAGCCATTGCCATTGGAATACAGAATAATTTGGAGAATACACAGAAGCCACATAGAGCAGCTGCTGGATGTTGGATGAGGGGGACGGTGGAGAAGGGCTCTTAACAGGGAGCCATATCCACCCAATTTGTTCAGGAAGCAATTCTCTTCCCTGAACCTCAGCGAGGAACAAGGTGTTCAATGTCTGCACTTCAGAAAGGACATCCTCACTGAAATCTGTCACCTGCAGCAGCCACAATAGCAACCTCAGAGCAGGGTGAGGACAGCATTGCCAGTGGCTGTGAAGGTGACTGTGGAAATGAATTTTCATGTATCTGGCTTCTTATGGGCTGGAGCTCGAGATATTTGCAACATCTTGCTATTTGTCATCAACTGTTATGTAAGGGAGATCACTTAGGCATTCTATTCAAAGAGGACTGAACACATTTCATTCTGTCTTGGCAGAGAGAAGGAGGCAGAGTGAGTACCTGTCTCCGCAAGATTGCAGCCTTCTCCATGATGTAGGGTATCATTGAGTGCAAAGACCTTGCTTTGCGAGTGCCACATGTCAACTCCACCCTATGCCAAAACTGAAGGGGACTCCACTCCATCAAATGCAGCTAGTGTGTGACCACAGGCAGAGAATTATGTGGGTTAATGCCCAATATCCCAGCAGCAGTCATAATGCTTTCATTCAATGGCAGTCCACTGTGCCAGCTTTATCTCAGCCAGCATGGCGAATCAAAGAGTGGCTAATGTGAGACAAGGGTTACCCACTGATGACATGTCTCATGATTCCAGCGCTTAACACAAGCACTCGTATGCAGCAATCATGTAAGACAACTGCCTTGCACTGCAGACGGTCTTTGAGGACAACTTTGAGCAGCTCTGGCCCCCGTTGGCACAGGTGAGGACAACACCGTCTTGACATAGGCAGCAGCAATCTGGGTTGGCTGGCTGATGGGCAACAGCAAAGACATTGGCGGAGTGGTGGGGGTGGGAGTTGGAGAGGCAGGGGTGGAGGATGAATGCTGTGTTCCTGAGAGAGGACAGCAGGTTTCTGCTAGATGAACCACTGCCACTCGCATGAAGTGGCGTCTTACCGATCTAGTACATTGTAACTCTCGTCAATGCAAGATCACATGCGCACAACGCCAATGATGTCACTTTGCTGTGCCCAGCCTACCAGTAAAATTCTGCACATGCGTCAAAAGCTTCTCTATCTGTATCGACACAGTACCTGCAATGAATATGGAAGTTTAAGTTTAGCCTGAAGAACAATAAATAAAACCATACGACGTAGATGTAGAAGTAGGCCATTCAGCCCATCGAGTCTGCTCTGCCATTCAATGAGATCATGGCCGGTCTGATAATCCTCAATTCCACTTTCCTGCCTTTTCCCCATAACCCTTGATTCCCTAAACTTTTGAATTCGTTGAGACACAGAAAATGCTGGAAACACTCAGCAGGTCATTCAGCACCTGTGGAGAGAAACACAGTTAACAGGCTGGGTTTTTGCAGAGTTGTGGAGACTACATTAAAAATGGCGGACGAGTCTCAATCCCAGGATTCACACCCACATTTGCGGTGCCCTCAATTTTTGCTGCTACAGGCAGCGAGTTAGCACCCTGTACTCCCAACCTGGCTGGCTCCTAGCACCCCCCACAATTTTTGTGGAGTCAGGCCAGCTTCTCAAGGACTCATGGTTTATGTCCCCACAGAAGAGTCATGAGCCATAGTCTGAATGCAGGGAACCTTTTGAAGGATAACTTCAAAAGGTCTTCTCCATGCTACCTCACCCTCCCCACCCCCCCCATGCCAACCATGCACCCTCACCCACCTCCAATGGCCCCTTGTACACTCCACGCCAACTCATAGCATTTCCATGTCCATGCACCCAGTATACGATCTGTACAGAACGTATAACGTATAAAGCTGTTTATTAATTAATTAGGGATAGGGCCAGGTATCCTTCCAAATTCCAATGCTGAGCCAGTCAAACTCAGGAAAAATAGAGTGCCCTGGCATACAGTGTACATCTCTGACTCATGTATCAAATTGTTGAGTCTACCAGAGAGGATAGGCTGAACCACAATCTCCCATGGTTAAAACTCATCCCTAAGGAGACCCTGCTTAAAGAGAAGTTGCATGAAGTCACAAGAACCCAAATCAAGCAATAATGACACACAAAGAGTACTTAGTGTTTAGCTGATCAAGAACCATTAAAATCCATGTGAAACATCCCTTATTTCATAACTGGACTTCAAGCCTGCGATGAAATTTTGGGCGGAATCATCTCAGATTTGCACAAAGTGCAGTGGCGGGCGGGAGAAGGGTCGTTGTGGCTGGCAGGTTTTTGCACCGTATCATCACATTCCCGCCTCACTAATTATGCAGCCACAGGAATCACGCTGTCTCGCTGGCGGGTGGCCTTCGATTTTCCCACCACATCATTACCCCGCCACTTCCTCACACAGGGTGCCATATTTAAGCTGCAGCTGCACACATACTTCTCAATGCTTGCTGCCCTGGATGGCACCGGTGAAGACATGGCCCCAAAAGCCAAGCAGACTGCATTGTCCCAATTCAGTGGCACATCCCTGGGACATCTTCTGGACACCGTAGAGGCCCATCAGTCGCACCGCTCCTTGGGAGGTGGTGGCAGAGGTGGTCAGTGCCAACACTGCATACAAGAGGTTGGCCATCCAGTGCCCAAAACTTTTGAATGATCTCATCTGTGCCACCAGGGTAAGGCAACCATCTCATCACTCTAAACATACACTCACAAGGCCATCACATGTTCACTGACATCTTACTCATTACCAACTCAAATGACATCACCACTTGCAGTCTCACACACACACTCATCTCCATGTGGCCTCATCTCCTCTGGAGACTGCCTCCTCAGCCCTCACCATCTCGAGGCCACTTGCACAGATCAGCATGTGCCCCACACACACACCCTGGGTTACCCCACTTCCCCAGTAAAGCCCTCACCCTGCAGCCTCTTCCCTTGCCTGAAGCCACTTGTCCCCCTTTCCCAAGCAAGCCCTAGCTCTGTAACCATTGAAAAGCCACCCCCACCTTATGGCTGGTCTGGTAGGTGGAAATCTGCCTGTGAGACCCCCTAAAAGTGGTGTGTGCTGCCTGCAAAGCCTGGCGCTGATGACCATGAGTGTTGCCCAAAGCAAGGTAGGCAGACTAACCTCGAAGTCCCGAGTGAAGTGCAGCTCACCAGGTGCATGTTGTTTATGTACAGTTGTGAATCATGTCGGCGTGCAATCACACGGATGTGTCCGGGTGATCCAGCATGGGGAGAATGATTCTGGCAAGCAGGACTTATAATGAGATACTAAAGTATTGAAATTAGGTTCCTGACGTGTGACAGTGGGAAACACGGCCCTCCATTGACAGGTGGACTGGAAGATCACAAACTGGTTTCACGACGACATGAAACCAATTTTTGGCCTTCTTGCCATATTGTCCACTCACACCCGCCATGACGCCCGATCCCAATGGAGCTGGAAAACTCTGGCCTTTGTGCTTAGATTACACTTCCATGAAATTATATACCTAGTTTAAACGTAAAACACTAAAACAAAAGTAGCCAGTTTTTTTTCTGACCAGTTTACTGGTCTGCTGCTAACTCAAATATAAAAAATTGCAAATACAATAAATCTGAAATGAAGCCAAAATATTGAAAACACATTGTAATTCTTTTGGTATCTGAAAAGAGAGGATCAAGGGTGGGATTTTCAGGCCTACCTGCCACTGGTCCCACTGAAAGTTAATGGGCTTTTTGTCATGAAGAGATATTAATGCATATAATGTTATTGGAAATTATGTTTTAAAATAGAATTCTAGTGGGGGTCTGTGTCTAGGGGCAGGATTTTTCGTATGACGGGCAGGTTTGGGCGGGAGCGGGTGCGAAGCTGATCGCCACCCGCGATCAGCTCCGAGCCGCCATTTTACACGGTCAGGCCAATTAAGGTCCGCCCAGCGTAAGTTGCGGCTCCCGAGATCAGCGGGAAGGGGCTGGTGATGGTGGGAGGCCAATGAGCGCCGGGTCCAATGGCGAAAATAGCACAGGCAGCCTTCCAAAGGCTGTCACTGATTTCGGTCAGGAGCATAATGGAGAACGTCCTCAGACAGCAGGCCAGGTGGGAGGGCAGGTTGGCGGGGCAGTCGGACCAGAGGTTCTCCAATGAGTGCTTCGCTGCCCTCCTCGAAGAGCTGGCAGCACACTGCGAGATCCTGGTGCAAAGGGACAGGAGGAGGAGGCCCCCCACCTAACAAAACATGCCTGGGAGGAGGTGGCAGTATAGGTCAGTTCCCACGATGTGGTGAGACGCACCTGGGTGTAGCGCTGCAAGCGGTTTAATGACCTCTTGAGATCGGGAAGGGTGAGTACCGTGTTGGCATGGGTCACTTAGCAAAACAGTTAGGTTGCCCCCCGCCCCCAGCATTTATTGCCCATCCCTAGTTGCCCATGACAAGGTGATGGTGAGCTGCCTTCTAGAACCACTGCATGTGGTGCAGGAACACCCACAGTGCTGTTAGGGGGCGAGATCCAGGATTTGGACCCAGCAACAGTGAAGTAACGGCGATATATTTCCAAGTCAGGATGCTGAGTGACTTGGAGGGGAACTTCCAGGTGGCGGTGTTCCCATCGATCTGCTGCCCTTGTCCTTCGAGGTGGTAGTGCTCGTGGGTTTGGAAGGTCTTAGAGTGTGAGTGGTAAATGTGATGGAGGCAGCATCTGGGCAAGGGGGTCAGCCCTGGCTGCTTGGGGTGAGTGTACGGCAGCTCCAGAGTCACGAATCGGATGAGCCCTGCAATATTTCACTCAGGTGGGGGTGGCCAGGCTGCAATGGCAATGCAGGTACAGGGTGGACTAATCAATGATCCTCTCTCCTTTCAGGAGAAGACAGCAGAGCGGCTGCGGACTGACGGAGGGCAGCCCCACCTCCTCATACTGACCAGATACCGAGCAGGAGGCTCTCGAGCTGGAGAGGCGCCATGTGCCCAGGTCAAGTGGCCGTGGTGAGGTTGGGGTGTCACTGGGAGGTAAGGGTGACGTGTGCTGAGGTCACAATGTCTGTCAGTGCAAACATTCCACTGTTGTCTGTATATTGATTTCAGCTTCCAACATGGGATCCCCATGGATACTGGAAGGAGGACCGCACCCTGATCCGGGTGCTAGGCTTGCAGTGTAATGACTTCAACTAATCAAATGTCCCTGCTCTTCCTTTCAGCCTCTCCGGAGCCAGACCGGACTGGGGACCAGGAACATGCTCAGTCGGTGGCTGATGATGGGCCTCTGGAGAGGTCCCTGAGGCAGCAGATGCTGGAATCCAGCACCCTGTGCGGGAGGATCTGGCGGAGATACATGAGGGTCTGTGTGCCATGGTCTCCGTGTTGGAGGAGTCCATGGAGATCATGAGCAATGCAATGACCCTCATGGCCGAGCTCAATGCCTCCTCCATGGGGAGGGTGGTGACTCTCCTCCAGGAGAACAATCAGGGTTTTCTGGGGATGCGCTTGGACCTGCAAGCCCTCAGAGTGGTATTGACTTCAGGTGGTCAGAGTCAGTGTGGGAGATGGATTGGGTACCCAGTATCCCAGCTAGGTGCCCATCCATCAATGGTGAGCAGGGAGGTCCAAAGCCACCTCATGTTGGTGCACGAGCTGCCTGTCGTCTCTGCGGGCACCTCTCAGGGGGCTCCGGATGAGGGCAGCAGCTCTTCTGCCCCTCTGCCAGTGGCCGTGGTATCTGATGAGGCTGCGGCGACTGGGGAGATGCCAACTGTGGAACTGGCCATTCCCTCCCAGGCGGGGCCAGCACAGGCTCCATGGGCCAGAGGACACCTGCCAAGGTCATCGAGGCCACCAGGGTAGCAGAGTGAGCAGGCTGTCTCCAATGCCGATGCCAGCAAAGGGGGAGCACCTAGATGTAGCACCCGCAAGCGTGAATGTAAAGCACCTTTGGCACAACACGGGCTTATCACTGGTGGTTTTCCTTTGTCCCACTTTTAACTTACTTTTAAGTAGGTGTGCTGTTCAACACCTTTTAATGCACTTTGATTTCTGTATGCCAAGTTGCCAATCATTAAATTTTTTGGCTCTCAACAAGCCTCTGGGTGCTTCATTAGTTCTGCAGGTGAAGGGGAACCCATGATGTTATGAGTGACTTGTTTTTTATTGAGCTTTATTGAAATGGCACATAGTGCATGTTACTGACCAAACAAATTTTGCTCTCAAGTATGGAGCCTGCAGCCCTGGCATGTGTTGGTGGTTCATCTTTGGTAGGCTAGCTGAAGGAGCATTGAGTCAAAGCCTCCCAGGTGTTCTTGCCACCCTGGAGGTTGCCCAGGTCAGCATCTATCCCCTCAGCATTCTCCTGAGCATGCTCGTCCTCGGACTCACTATTGGACTCACTGTCTGCTGCCAAAGCAGCTGCGTCTACATCTTCTTCCTCCACTGTGTCCCCCCTTGCCAGCGCCAGATTGTGGAGAGCGCAGCATGCAACCACTATCAGTGACACACGATCTGGGGGGTACTAGAGAGAGCCCCCTGAATGGTCCTGGCATCAGAAGCACATCTTAAGAAGACCGATGGCTCTCTCCACCACAGCCCTTGTGGTGCTGTGGCTCCTATTGTAGCGCTGCTCAGCTTCTGTTCTTGGACAGCAGAGAGGCGTCATGAGCCACCTTCTGAGGGGATAGCCCTTGTCAGCCAGCAGCCAAATATCCAGCCGGGCTGGAGCACTGAAGAGCCCCGGCACTTGGGACTGTCTCAGGATATAGGCGTCGTGGGAGCTGCCTGGGTACCTTACACAGACTTGTAGAATCAGCATCCTGTGGTCACACACTATCTGCACGTTCATGGAGTGGAATCTCTTCCTGTTGACGAAGGCTCCCTTGATAGCCACATGTGAGCGATCGATTGTACCCTGGATCCGGGGGAACCCAGCGATCACGGCAAACCCTCTGGCTCGCTCAGTCTGGCTGGCCTCATCCGAGCAGTAGTGAATGAAAGTTAATGCACATCTAAACAGAGCGTCTGTCACCAGCTTGACACAACTGTGGACAGCTGATTGGGAGACTCCACAAAGATCACCCACTGACCCCTGGAAAGAGCCGAAGGCATAGAAGTTGAGGGCCACTGTGACCTTCAGCGCCATTGGCATGGGATGTCCACCCACACAGTTGGAGCTGATCTCAGGGCCGATCATCTGACAAATGGAGGTCACTGTCTCCCTTGAGAAACGGAGCCTCCTTTGGCACTGCACCTCAGCCATACTGAGGTAGCTACATTGCTACTTGTAAACCCTGTAGCAGGATAGTAGCATATTCTGCGGCCTCTTCCACTTTGAACTTTTTGTTGGCCCTGTGCCCCTTGTGCCTGCGCCTGTCCTCCCACAAGTGGCTCCCCTGGAGGCTGAATATGGACTCCTAGCCTCCTCCCCCTTCTGCCCCTCTCTTCCTCCTCAGAAGAGGTGCCTCCAGCGGAGACCACAATCCCCATTCCCCAGGGTAAGGGCTGTCTGAAACCTGCAAGGCCCCAAGTGTTATGATTCGTCCAGAGTCCTGACTGAAGCCTGTTATTTCTGTCAAAGCAGCTCTGAAACGAAATTAAGTTGTCCTGTTCACACAAGCAAGTAGCAGTAAGTAATAAACTAAAGTTCTAACAACTTGCATTAGTGAGCCCACTCACCCCTCTTTTCCCACCCGTGGGTGAGGTTTTTAAAAATGTGGTCTACCCGCCTGCCCATTGCGCCTGTGCGACGCAATGAAAATCACACGGGCTGCGAAAAATTGTCTTCAATTGCTGCCTCAAGGGCCTTAACTGGCCCATTAATTCATGGCGGGTGCACCTCGGAACTCATAGTGCCCACCTTCCGAAACATCGCGATGGCGCGTGGTGACGTCGGGACGCACACCCGATGTCATTGCACGTCATTTTATGCATCTGTGTGTTGGGCCCACCCCTGCACGCTAACTGGGAAATTCTGCCCTGGGGTATGTGTGTGTGTTTTAATTGGGTTAAAGCCAGCTAGTCCGGGTGCTTTGATGTATAGTAGTTTTGAGATGTTAATTGGGTGAACAGTAAAGTGTTCATTTGCATTTGTTGAATAAACCATTCAAGATTGCAGGTAAAATCTTGCACCTAGCTAGAAGAAGCCAAACAATGTGTTTATTTTTTCAGCTTACTAACAATATTTGTGTTATGAAAGGGGTTTTATTGTTAGAAGAGCTGAAGTTCAAAAGACCTAGTGATACAATGGAAAATTTACATTCAAAGGGAAAGCTAGGTATATAAAGAAAGGAGTTTGTGTGTAAAGTAGAGGCATTTAAGGCCTAACCAGCCTTTACGCCTCCAACCAACTTGCAAAGGAACCTCATTTGGAATTCATAAGGTCAAATGTGCTTTTCATGGTGTCTATTTAAAGTCTATGGGTACTGCCTTAGTGGAGATTTACCTGGAGTGATTAATTTGGAGATTTGTTAAAAGTTATTATAATAGTAATTTGTAGCCATGTGTATGGTTTTGTCTGGTAAGATGACTTCTACAACTTCTACTCATGGGCAGTTGACAGTTTTCCTTTTTAATACTCTATTAACATGCATTCATTGATAGTGAGAATACTAGACATTTATCCAAAATTATGGTATTTTACAAATAAGCCAAGGCAGTGCAACTAACCTTTTGGACCTGCTTTGCATACTTGTATCAGTGTACTCCATTCATCTTTATATTTCCGCACTGTAAACACCCAAAACCTAACAGAATTCTTTTGAATGATGTACAATAGCAGCAGCAGATACATCGGTCACAGGTGTATACAGTCATGATATGGGGAAGGCTGTCGGACATCCATGCTATATTTTCTTCTGAATTATGTATTTGTCTCCCAGTGCCATTTGCCATGAGAAGGCAGATTGTCAACCTGCATCAGGGTTTCTACCAGTGTTTCCTTTCAGCTGGTCTCTGAGAGCTATACCACAGTGAAAGAGGAGCACCTTCCAAAAAAAGGTTGGAAAATAAGTCTTCCTGGGTTAGTGTCACACCCTGTTTAACAGAAAACTCCACAGCGATGCAGGCATAATCCTGGGACCAAATTAACAATCTAGCCTCCTGGAACATAGTGTAGAGGCACTAAAAAAGAGGGAGAAAATAACATACAGAAACAGAAATACTGTTCTCACTGTCCTAAAACTTGCAGGTGGGTTTAAGGATCATTTTTTTATTTAATGAGTGTACACTTGTTCATCAGATAACTGACTCACCTTTCAAGTAAGACAGGTAAATATACAATTATTAACTTGAGCGTAGAAGCATTTCATTCCAATCAGCTGCACCTTGATCTCTCATTACTGATCTTGTGCAAGGCAAGGGCCCATGTATGATCCAGCAATCTGGCACTTTCTGCAGGGAATGGCACTCAAAGAGAACTCATCTTGGGAAATCACTGTGCAACAGTGCACAATTTTCTATTTATTATTTTTCCTTGATTTTTCTAGGTGCCTAGTCAACTATCTGATGGGCTAGTATTGTCCTAAACTATACACATTATAGGGGATCTGGCTAATAGTGAGTTAGCTGATCTCAACATTGGATGGTGATAGGCATGAAATAATTGGCTTCTGAGATCCCAAGAAAAGGAAAAACAACCAAGGTTTCTACACTTGATCACTATCCATGTGTGCATGTGGGAGAGTTAAGATCAGCATGTTGGGCTATTGGTGCTTGTGAAATAATAAATCAGTTACCAGCAAGGAGAGAACAGGGGATACTGTCTTCCTTTGTTTCTTTTGTGAGAAGCATCTGAAACTTAACAGCTAAGTATGTTTTTTTTTTCTTTTCTGTCTATAGCTCAGTTGGTAGCACTCTCATCTCCGAGTCAAAAGGTTCACATCCCCACTCCAGGACTTGAGCGCAAAAGTCTAAGTTGGCATTGCAGTGGAGCAGCGAGGGAGTGCTGCACTGTCAGATGTGCCATCTTCTGGACTCTCAGGTGGATGTAAAAGATCCCATGGGATCTTCAAAGAAGGGCAGGCAAGTTAACTCTGATATCCTGGCTAATATTTATCCCTCAATGAACATGACAAAAATAAATTATTTGGTTATTATCACGTTATGCTGATTGTAGGAGCTTGCTGTGTGCAAATTCACTGCTGTGTTTCCTGCTTTACAACAGTGGCTACACTTCAACATTATTTCATTGGCTCTGAATTGCTTTGGGATATCCTATGGTCATGAAAGGTGCTATATAAATGCAAGTCTTTCTTTTTAGTACTTTACTTTCCCTGGAAAAGCCCTAGGTGGCAACCGAGAAGTTGGGATTGTTGTAGTTAATTTGTAACTTGTATGGTTTATGGTTTTGGCCAGGTCACATGACACTTTTGGGAAGGCACATTCTGGTTCCTACAATTTGGCTTACTTTCCATGGTCTGCCCCTAAAACTTGAGGATCTTCCTGATAAGAAAGGTTTAAGACACTAACTAATTCAAAGGATTCATGATTCACACCTCACTGCTGGCTGCTGCACTGGCTGTCATTTTATTATATTAACATACAAATTGCCCTTGTTACAGCACACAATTTAAGAACCAAGCAAGAAATGTGTTATGATGAGAAGTGTAACTTAGAGTCCTTTAAAAGCAATTGGATGATTTTGACTCATTTTCTAAAATTGCATTATTATAATGGTATGCAGGCACACACAACATCCCCTTTCTTATCAAAAGAAAACTTTCCTCCCTTCCAACAGAGTATAACTACTGTAATACAATTTTTCCTTGCTATCCCTTCTCCCCTACCTCAAGTCTCTGACTTAATAAATTCAGACGGTCTTGAGGCTTGACAGTTCTTCTACATCTGGGTCTGTCACCTTTGGAGGAATGGTAGTAGTACTCTGTGTTTCTGGTACTTGGTGATCTCCATTTGATTGGCTTTGTGCTCCTTCGAGTTGCATTTCTCTTTATTTACAATCCATCTGCTTTTTCCATTGCTGTGGGCTTGTCCTGTTCCTTCCAAAGGGAATGTGTACACCATTCATTCTAGGAGTGGATTCAAATTTTCTTTTTCCATGGTTTCTATCAAGTTCTTGCTGAATATCGACGTTTCGCAAATGGGACCTTCATTTCCACTTGTTTCACAATTTGAGCCAATCCTTAACTATGTACAGATCCAGTTACTGCCATGCATGGTGCTGTTCCCATCTAGGCTCTTTCTAGATTGTTATCCGAGTCTATTACCATGTGACTCTATACATCATACCATGGGCGTTGCTATTCTCAAGCCCCACGTTAACCCTTGCTATGTTGAGTGCCTTTACATTACAATGGCATGCAGGCACACACAACATCATACATCCCCTTTCTTCTCAAAATAAATCTTTCCACCCTTCCAATGGCGTTTGTTTGTTGCTTTATTTTCAAATCATTTTGCAAGCTTATGAATCTTTTCATTCAGCTCAGGGGTTCTTAGCATGTCTGAGTTCCTTGCACTTCAGTGTCAGATTTACATTTTACAATCTCATTTCTGTCTTTTCTTTCTCTGCCTACAACAGAACTTTGTCCCTGTCCATCATTTTGGTTTCACTGTTAGCCAGGTCTGTATCCGACAAATTCTTAGCTTGTTTCAGTTCTCTAATTGTGCATGGCTTCATTATCTGCTCACAGCTTGGACAGTTCTATGGCTTTTCCTTTCAATGCCTCTTGTTTTCATTCAGCTATTCTTCAGCTCTTCAGTCTTTTTCTTGTAGCTTTCGGTTTCCTCCTGGAATGTTGAGCATTGCTGCATCCTCTCTGCCAACCGACTCTTCAGTTTGTTCAGAGTGACATTAAATTCATTTTGCTTCTCTTGGTAATTTTCCAGAGAAACAAACTTTGACCCGAGGGATCCTTGTCGCATGTCTTCTTGACCTGCCTTCTTGACCTGCCTTCTTGACCTGCTGTAGTCCATGTGGTGAAGGTACTCTCTCACACTGCCATTACAGAGTGCCATGATGTTGACCAGGAGGCAATGAAGGAATGGCAGTCTATGTCCATGTCAGGAAGGTTCGTGTGACTTAGGGGGAAACATGGAGGTAAGGGTGTTCCCATCTACCTGATGCCCTTGTTCTACTAGGGGTGGAGGCTGCAGGTTTGGAGGGGTGCCATTGATGAAGTATTGCTTTTCTGACTTTGCCATGTTAACTTTGTTATCATCTGCTTAACAAGGATCAATTGTTCTATTCCAGATAACCAGGTGATGAAGGAAAACACTGGAACCTAAGCTCTATGCACGTAAAAGCTTTTATTTACAATGACACATATTACAAATATGTGCCTCCTAACCCAACAACTGCATTTTAAGTCTGTTCCTTTATATACCTCTTTTTTAAACCCATTAGCAATTAAGTGCACCATTTGAAAGGGGCACTACTGACCCACTGTAACTAAAATAAACCAAAACCTCAAAGGAAGTGTAGTAACTTAAATTAAAATGTCATTCCCGGGGTTGATGATGCACTTCAGTCTCCCTCGTGCCTGCTGCTATATATACTTCTCTTTTAGTACCTATAACCCAATTTAGAGTCCCATTTGAATGCAGAGTATCCATTTATACCCAATATCTCAGTGCCTCATTTGAAGGGGGCACTATTAACTCACTGCAACAAAAGCACATAAGAAATATATCAATTTAAATAAAAATGTGATTTCATGGGGTGGTGATGGCTGCTATAAATAAAAGCACAAGTGAATCCCCACTTAATACTCACCATCTGAATACAATTAAATATTTAATTACTATGGCATTAATTAGTCCTTTGGTGGTACAGAACTTGAGTTTTGCTGAAAAAAGAGACATGTCAAAGCTTTTCATCTTGCACTCATCAGGACACTTTGCAAAAATACCATGGTAAGGGGAAAACAACAATTTATACTGTATGAAAAGAATGATGATTGGTTGGCAAGTGGTCTCCAATTGATAGGCAAGTGGACTCCGATTGGTAGAGGCATTGCCATGGAGAATGTACCAGATGATGGTGACTGACAGTTAACTATCAAGTATTGTTTGAAATTTAAACCACGCAGCTTGACAATGATTGAACAAAGCATTGCCCTGGGGAATGAATCAGCAAATGGCTATCACTTATTTTGTTTAGCTGAAGCCGGTGCAATGTGTGTACTTTCTGTTCTTTCTGTCTGCAAAGAACAGGGCCCTGTGTATTAATATATGTAGCTTCCAATATACACAAATGCGAGCCCGGCTGACAATTTTAAATTGGTTGTCAGCGTAATTCTTAGTGCACTGAGGATCATTTAGCAAATGTTGTCCAATCACAGACTCACATCTAATGTTGGACACTGTGCCTTGAGTTTTGCAAGCACGGGCTGGTTGGGTACAGTCTGTACTTTGCCCATTATGAACAGCAGCTGGGACATGCTGTTAGATATGATCCACCAGTCTTTGGGACGTACAGCCTACATACCTAGCACCACACGGGCACTGAAATTCATATATCACATTACTCATTTGTGTGATAGGCAGAACGTCTTTTTGGCTTGATGGCAGCATCCTGTTGGTGGCGAATACCACTCGTGTTGTTACTGCATAGTAGCAGCGTGAAACAGCTAGCTTCACCTGTTGCTCAAATGTTTGAGATACCTTGCCCTTCCAGGATAATCTGAGGCAGACTGAGCACTTTTCAGGGCCGAAAGTGATGGCCTTAGGCCCGTTCATGAGTTTCCATGCTATACAGCGTGAAATGATCTGATCAGGGTAGCCATTATCCCCCAGGATACCTTTGATGCACCTATTTCAGCATCAAACTTGCATGGTGAGGAAATGGCTCGGGCCCTATTTACAAGATTGCCAATAAGATCAATCTTATAACGCATGGAACTGTAAGAATCCCAACGCATATATTGACCAGTGAAGGTAGGCCCAAGGTAGAGAACCCCTGGCAGATTTCTCAACTAGTATGTCAAGGGAGTTCATTTCACTGCTATATTTCAAAGGTGAATTTGAGTGAAGGATGGAGCCTATTAAGACATGTAAGGAAATTGTTACAAGCAGCTGTGGGTTTAAATATAGCAAACATATCATCCGCATATCAGACATACGCGAGGGGTGGGAGGTTAGGTGTCATTCCATCGAAGACACGTTTCTCATGGAACCCAACAAAGATGTTTGCGAGAGCTGGGCCTAGAGGGGATCCCTTGGCAACACCATCTATTTGGGCATACTTGGTGTCATTAAAACCGAACTCAACTGTGAGTTGCCAAGTTCGATGAATACCGATTCACACAATGGTGGTGGTTCTAGATGGCCATAAGAAAACAAGTATTATGGCAGAGCCAGTAAGAAGTTGAAATTGGCCCCATTATATTTTACAGCATCTGCCCTAGAGCTGACGTGTCTAAGACATAGGGGTACTGGTGCAATACAATACACGGTTATGCATTTCAAAAATAACTTGCATTTATATCGCACCTTTAACATAGTAAAACGTCTGAGGGCACTTCTCAGGAGCAAATTCAGACAAATATTGACACTGAGATAAAGCAGGAGAAATAAGTAACAGTGAGCAAACACTTGGTCAAAGTCGTAGGTTTGTGCACGGAATTCCAGAGCTTAAAGCGTAGCTGAAGGCGTGTACATCAATGGTGGGGCTAAGAAAGTGGAAGATGCACAAGAGTTCTGAGTTAGTGGAATGCAGAGTTGTCATAGGGCTGTGGGAGGTTCTAGAGATAGGGTGGGGTGGGACCATGGAAGGAGTGAAGGATTGGATGGAGTGTCAAGGTGAGATGAGTGATAGCTGACTTTCCTGATATCAAGTAAAGGATGCTCACATGGCCACTCTTATGTTAATATTCACTGCCCCAAAGTAGGGGGTCTTGTGGCTCAGTGGGGAGCACCCCTGCCTCCAAGCCAGAAGCTCTAGGTTCAAGTTCCACGCCAGGACTTGTTGATCATGTATGGAGCATCTATGATGCAGTTCAACAGGCTGATTATTAGACTGCTACTCCTTCTAACACTTCCCCCATTATCCCACAAGGGGAAAAAAGTGTGTGTGAAAATACAAAACAAACAAATCCCCCCCAAAATTTGGGCAGGGTCATTGTTGAGTTATATAAATGGCCAGAAGTCCTGCCTCACTGTTACTTCCAGTGCTGCAGTGGGGCTCAAGGAATTTCTGATGCTAATTTTGCCTGCCATGTGTTGGTGTTGCACTTCCTATTCCTATCATGCTTTCATATCCCACATTATATGTTGCAATTCTGTTTCTGAGTTTCCTGCACTTTCAGCTGCTTGTCATTGCTGTACTCTCTGCTAAACCAACAGGTGCAGAATACAGAATTAGCAAGTATCAAGCATGGATTTAAACCGCCAACCATGAAGTTTCAAAAAAATTGCAAATTGAAGTTGGGCTGGTGTGTCGGTTATCAACAAAAGGAAGCAAACAAATTAAATAAAATTGCTCAGTATTTTATGCCTTTATCTTGTGAACTTTGGATTCAAATAAAGTCACTGATAAAGTAGAGACAGGTGAAAATGATACATTTCACAAAAATAATAAGCATTCATACAAAATTGCCTTTTGTGCTTTGATATGTTTATTTGGGAGGTCCTAGCCTAGACATATATTTGATGTTTTTCCCAAAGTTTTCCCAATGTCAAGTAAAGGGAATTATCTCCCATACCTAGACCTTCAGTTTCTCGGATGGTGTAATCTGGAGTTTAAGAAACAAGCAGTGTTTTATCGTCTCAGTGCATTTGGTTGCGTTTCTCCTCATGCTGTAGCAAGGGGAAACATTTTAACTGATGGACTCACTCGCAGGAGGTGTGGCCAGCAATGGTTGGATACCTAAAACTTAGTGAAGCGCCTTTTACAATTGCATTAGCATCCCACACCCAGGTTTCCCAAACAATTGGAGCGGGTGGGCAAGATCACATTCTGCACCTGACTGTTCAAACCTCACTATTTAAAGGGACCCAGCAGTGTCTGCTACAACTGTCAGGACACAAACAGCAACTTCAAGGTTGAGTCTCAAAGTGGGACTCCCACCCCAATTCTCTGAGTCATCCCTGGAGGTCATGCCGTGGACAGTAAGGGCCCACTGAGAGATACTCTTCCCAGTGGATGGGAGGATGAAGCCAGTCTCTGAAACAATGTAGGTGTGACTTGAAGTGGCTGAAAAGGAGAACTGCAGGCGTAGGGTCCCTCGCTCATGGATAATGTCCCAAAATTGGTTCACCGACCTCTTTGGGGCAGGAAAAGTAGTGACACACCACATTTAGGTGCCAACGCCTCACTCTGACCTCACTAACCTCCTCCTGCACAGCACTCCTCAGACCAACACACTCTGCAGCTCCACTCTGTAAGGAATAGAAGTCCTTTTTTGACACAGTTTTTAAGCTGGATATTCAACCAGAGCAGTGTTAATGGAGGAAAAACCCATTTTAACATTGAAACCTATTGGGCTGGTGAAAAGCAGCAAAACCAGACGGTGCTGTCAAGAAACAACCAGAGATATTGCATAGCTAAAAGGAGACGTTTCTGAAAATGAGGCCTTGACAAAGTTACATGGAACACGATGGCCTCGTCAATAAACAAACCTACAATCGAGGGACCCGATCATTAGAAGGAGAATGGTATTCAAAGAGAGGAAACTTGCCTCATGTTCAGAAGAATATCTGTTCTGCGCTCAGAACTAGGTATTTAAAGGGGGCTTGACCCATCATTGGAAGAACCTTTAAGAGAATCTGAAGGAAGCCTGAAGCATCATTGGGTGACTATTTAATGGAGCCTGACTCACCATCAGAAGAATATTTAAGGAAGCTCATCTCATCATTGGAAGAATGTTTAAAGAAGCCTGACCCATTGTCAGAAGGATATCTATAATCAAAGGAGTTCGACACTCCGGGGTGATTGTATGACCATTTACTTAGAACATATTTGGGCATTGTATTGCTAGAGCGTCTTTATTGCCAAGTGTAGACTAAGAAGGGCATTGTGTTGTCAGGTATACTAAGAGCTCGTACTCTGTTTGAAACATATAACTGTATTTGCTTCTGTGTGTGCGCGCATGTGTAAGGGAGATTATTGGTGTAGGCTCTGTGGTCTTTCTTAAAATCTGCTTGGAATATTTATTGTATGTGCTGCATAGTCCTTAGTAGAATAGAATTTTGTATTGTATGTACAACCTAATAAAGCGTAATATTTAATTCAGTTATTTGAGCATGCTCTTATTATTTCTTGTAATTCTTGTGTCCGAACCGTAGAGCAACCAAAGTAGAAGGTTACGTTCTACAACTCAGACCTCTTTTGAGGTGCCTCTTCACATCCCATTATCCAGCCACCACTGACACTCAACCTCATTTTAAGGCGTTTCACACCCATCCCTCATATTGACCCTACATACATGTTGTGTCCCTCTCTGCTCTATCACACTTCATTCCTCACACTCATAACTCTCTGTTTGCTCTCCTTGTAGGACTGAGCATGGAATCCCAGGGAGAGGGAGACAGCCAAGGCGGCACTACAGTAATCGCCATTCTGACCGCTGCTGAGGATGAGGCATAAGAAATTAGCGGACTGTCAAAATGTATGGCCTTTGGAAATAGAGAGATGGGAGTCTCTCAGATACCTGGTGACAGAATTAGATATCACACAGCCACATGGTACTCAACAATCACTCATGGTGAACTGCTATCACCTGTAACTGAAATGTCTATGACTTTGAACCCTTTCGCCTTATCAGTTCTAATTCACATATTTCATCTTCCACAAGTCATTAAAGCATGAAGCCGGAGATGGTACAGGAGGAGGCTGAGGAGGTTGTACTCTGAGGAAGTATAGTCACATTACTCATACACACAATATGGTGGGGCCCCCAAGGCAGGCAGATAGTTTGCCACATGGTGAGCCACATATCACAGGGGAGCAGCAGCAGGTGCAGGACACAGGGACAGCAGTGGAGAGACCAGGTCGGAAGGCGTCTGGTCTCTCCACAAAGCTTTACTCAGCTGGATGCTGGGGCTGAGCCTTGGGGGTTATTGACCAAGGGGACTATTCAGGAGCAGCAGGAAATGTCTGTCAGCATTTCCAGAGACACTGAGCACCAATGAAGAGAGACTGGAGGAGTCAATCTCTCGCATGTGCACCATGATATCTCAGGCCTTTGTGCTAATGTCCAGTTCCATGGACACCAACATGAAACATAAGATGCTGCAGGCAAGTGAGTGAATGCTGGCTCTGACCAGTGACCTGCACACTCAAGTTACCAGTTTAAATAGGATAGAGGAATGCCTCACCTTGGCAGTTTAGCACCTCACTGAAATACAGTTAAATGCTCTTTAATTCTTGCTGGAAGTGTAGGTGGACCATGACAGGATAGATGTAGAAAGAGCACATGGAAGGTAGGAGTCTGCTCAAGGCACTCACTCTTTCCTGGATATCTCACACAGACGTTTCATTATTTTCTGGTAGTTACATATCAGCTGAATATTAATGGGGTGGAATCCCTTTTGACTGAGATACTATCGATTGATCTGAGGACATCTTGATGCCACACGGGTGGAATCTATAACTTCCTGGACTCATGGGAATCCAGCCACTGCAGTAAATCTGAAGGCTCTCTTGTTCTGATTGGCCTCATCAGCTGCGAAGCGGAAGAAAGTGGCAGCACTGGTAGACATGGTATCAGTCGCTTGGGAGGTGTGCTTGTGTGCAGCAGATTGTGAAATCCTGCAACTTTCACCAGCAGATCCCTGGAAGGAGCCGGAGGCGAAGAAATTCAGGACTGTGGTGAGCTTGACAGTCACTGGAAATGCATGCCTACCTGATTCACTGGGCAGGAGGTCTTCCTCTAGGAAGCGAAAGATGTCAACAAAGACCAGCCAAGAAAGTCTGAGCCTCCCAAGGCATTGCTATTCAATCATATCCAGAAAACCGATCCTCTGTTTATCTTGTGTTGAGGGTATCACCTCCTATGAGCTGGAGCTCTGTGGTCATCCCTTCTGTCCAGTGGAGTGACAGATGACTGAGAAGGCAGCTGCTGCTCTCGCTGGTGCCGCTCCTCCTGTCCCTCATCAGGAGTTCAAGGAAGAGTTGCATAAGCTGCTGCCATGCTGCTGTGAAGGCTGGTCGTTGGGAAGTGCAAAGTGAAGTCAAAACAAGTCCATTGTAGAAACATAGAAACTAGGAGCAGGAGTAGGCCATTCGGCCCTTCGAGCCTGCTCTGCCATTCATTATGATCATGGCTGCTCATCCAACTCAATAGCCTGCTCCCGCTTTCTCCCCATATCCTTTGACCCCTTTCGCCCCAAGAGCTATATCTAACACAGAGATAAAAACAAAAAGCTGCGGATGCTGGAAATCCAAAATAAAAACAGAATTACCTGGAAAAACTCAGCAGGTCTGGCAGCATCGGCGGAGAAGAAAAGAGTTGACGTTTCGAGTCCTCATGACCCTTCAACAGAACTAAGTAATATTAGGAGAGGGCCTACCTTGAAGAAGTACTGCTCCTCTCTCCAACAGGCCTAATATTACTCAGTTCTGTTGAAGGGTCATGAGGACTCGAAAGATCAACTCTTTTCTTCTTCGCCGATGCTGCCAGACCTGCTGAGTTTTTCCAGGTAATTCTGTTTTTGTTTTGAGCTATATCTAACTCCTTCTTGAAAACATACAACGTTTTGGCCACAACTACTTTTTGTGGTAGCGAATTCCACAGGCTCACCACTCTGGGTGAAGAAATTTCTCCTCATCTCAGTCCTAAATGGCCCTCAGACTGTGACCCCTGGTTCTGGACTCCCCCCTCTAGTCCTGTTAGAATTTTATAGGTTTGTATATGTAGCAGGAATACTTCTCCAAAAATCTTGGAAATCACCTCCAAAATGGTGAAATGATAATCTCCTGAGTAAAAAAAACCTTTCCCCCAGGGAAAGCAGCAGCTGTTGTGGTTCAGTATTTAAAGGCTTTCCAGCCTGTCATATTCATGGTCCCATCAATTCCTGCTGCACTGTCACCTTGTTGACCCTGGCGACATTCTGACAGCTCAGGAAACCCATGCGCTGGCAGTTAAAACAGGGTTAAGTTGTCAGACTATTGCTTTTCGGCATATTTAAATTGTTCAGCGGGGTTTGACGGGGTTTCCAATGCAACTCAAAATGCACACCAGTTAGATATAGTTCACATCAGGTTCCTGATACACCACATTTATTCTTTTACAACCCACGACACGTCCACATGGACACTCCTACAGCAGCCAGCCCCCTCCTTGCAGGTTAAAATTCCCCAAAAGTTCTCAAATTTCTTTATATTTTCCAAATTATTTGAAACTAAACTGGAGAAGGAATTTTACAAGATTTTTTTAAATTTCAAAATTTTACATTTAAACCATTATTACTTAATTTTCACTTCTGGCAAAATGATTCTAATTCATATCGACACACAGGCAGACAGGTAGCAAGACAGGCAAGAAAGCTGTTTCTCTTTGATAATACTCAGAAGCTGAAACTGCTTAATGATTACAAGAAATGTATTTTTCTTAGTGGAGAAGTGGAATTTTGTCTTTCGTTGTATAATGCAACAAATGTTGGTGAGGAAACTCATGTTGAAGCCATTTTCAGCACTGTTATGTCTTTAAGTGGATTCGCCCGTGATGTCATGACTTTGACACAAGCCTTTCCCCTTCTCCAGCTCTACCTTGACAACAGAGACATTCTGGCATCAACGCTTTCTGCCTTACATAGCATGTCAAACATCATATCAGTGAAAATTTTAGAACCATTTCCTATTGGACTCTAACCTCCATCACAAGTCCACGTCAGTGCACACGCTATTAGATTAGAATGAATTCCAAACAGTGCACTGCCAACCCACTCCTTCTTCAGCCTATGATTCCCCTGGCCACCCACACATGCCTTGTTTACCTACTCTGGTGCTTCTTAGAGGTGTTAAATTACAGCTAGGTTGGCTGCTCATGATGTACAAAAGGCTTATTGGACTGAGATGGCCCTTGTTTTCCTGTAGCTTTGTGTTACTAGCTACATTCCTCTGGTGTGCTGTTTTGAGAGGGTGCCTGGCATTTAAAAAAAATTTTTTTTCACAGAATGTGGATGTCACTGGCTAGACCAGCATTTTTATTGCCCATCTCAAATTACCCTTGAAAAAGTGGTGGTGGGCCACCTTCTTGAACCGCTGCAGTCCATGTGGTGCAGGTACACTCACAGTGCTGTTGGGAGGGAGTTCCAGGCTTTTGACCCAGTGACAGTGAAGGAACAGCGATATATTTCCAAATCAGGTTGGTGTGTGGCTTGAAGGGGAACTTGCAGGTGGTGGTGTTCTCCTGCATCTGCTGCCCTTGTCCTTTTAGGTGGTAGAGGTCATGGGTTTGGAAGGTGCTGTCAAAGGAGCCTTGGTGAGTTGCTGCAATGCATCTTGTAGGTACGCACTGCTGCTGCTGTGCATTGGTAGTGGAGGGAGTGCATTTTGAAGGTGGTGGATTGGTGTCAGTCAAGCAGGCTTGCTTTGACCTGGGTGGTGTACAGCTTCTCGAGCTGCACTCATCCAAGCAAGTGGGGAATATTCCATCACACTCCTAACTTGCACCTTGTAGACAGTGGACAGGCTTTGGGGAGTCAGGAGGTGAGTTACTCTCCACAGAATTCCCAGCCTCTGACCTGCTCCTTTAGCCACAGCATTTATCTGGCTGGTCCAGTTCAGTTTCTGGTCAATGGCAACTCCCAGGATGTTTATTGTGGGGGATTCCGTAATGGTAATTCCATTGAATGTAAATGAGAAACAATTAGTTTGTCTCTTGTTGGAGACGGTCATTGCCTGGCACGAATGTCACCTGCCACTTGTCAGCCCAAACCTGAATGTTGTCCACATGTTGCTACCTATTAGCTCTATCACTTGCTGCTTTTGCTGTCTGGTGTGCAACTGTTATTTGCTGTTATCCTGAGACAACAGTACCACACAGCTGCAACTCCTGGGTGGATTGGTCCTATTCATCCTCCTCACCTTTCAGTCATGGATGTGCAGGAAATCAGGGTAGAAGTCAAGGATGGGTACACATCACCTCACTGGGATTATTGAGACAGAGGTGTGGTTGGAAGGTTATGACTATGCAGTACTTCACAGAGATGTTAAGGTAAACTGGTGCTAGCAAGGCAAAACTGACCTTATAATTTGCCACAGTTGGAATTGAGTGTCTACCCATGATCTTTTCAATGAGTAAGACTGAAGACCCTCTCCAATGGGCTGCATGTGGTGGACATTTTGTCCTGCAAAACAATTAGCTGCGGTAAGGCTATCAGTGGAGGAATGTATGTTCCCTGCAATATCAGCCATTGACCTTTCTAGTATGCACCACATGTTATTGTGACAAGAGCCATAGCAACTCTCAGCCAACTAGATCTACAGTCTGATCACACAATATAACATTGCTTTGCAGACTTTTGCCTTCCATCCAAGTTGAGTACCTACATTAAAAGTTACATTTCAAGGTTATGCATTGTTCTTGGAAACATAATACAATTCAGGAGTAAGAAAAGATTGCCAACTCACAAGAGAAAAACAAATACAGGTACTACAATGATCCCTTGGCAATTTTTAAGAGCTTTTATTGGTTATTGGATAAAAGATTTTATTTTATTCAGTACCTTGTGCATAGCTATTGAGAGACATAGATAGCCACTAGTTGTTAGATAGCAAATAAATAAGTCTATTCCCCATGTGATCTTTTGTTACATTTAAACAGAAATCCAGCCAGTATTATACCATTTTTCTCCACATTCATTGCAAATGACAAAAGTCATCATCTGTTCATCGGAATTTCCATTACAAACCCAACCTGGAATAAAAAGTGTGCCCCTGGCAATTGCTGTCACTGTACAGTTAAATCTTTCACACCTTTTACACCTGATTTTATTTGTCTTTGTTCCTTCCAGACCATGAGGTAGCTGATGGTCCTGAAGCCCAGAGGTAGTGTACAGTGCTCTTTGCTGTTTCAGCTCCTCACTTGCCATGTCCATCACTGACATCTCTGCAAACATCTGCGGAGTTACTTCCCCTGATAATATCTTCTGTCTTAAATGGGGATTTTTAGGGTTCTTTAAATTTGCAATCTTGCTTCGAACACAAGCTTTGTACCTTTTATCATTTTTCATGTGTAAGGTGTATATAAATTGCTCAACTTCTTTGGCAATACTTTTCCATGTTTCAACCATTGTTTCATCGGCTGTCTCTGAACCAATTAGGGCTTGGAAGAGAAGTTCCATGCACTTAGCCCGTACAGCCTGGTTATCGAACACATAGTGCTTTTTAGCAGCTACATCATAGCTAATTCCTCTTGATCCATTGCCTGTTGAAAGTTGTTTTTCATTGTGTGCTTCTTCAAGCATCTCATCTGTGGGGAGATTGTGGATCATCTCAGTTCCCATGGTTATCTGAACATTTTCTAATTGCTGCTCCTGGGTTTCACGGGTAGAATCTGTTCTATCTACCTCTTTTCCAGGCTTTACTATCCCTTCATTGGTTTTATTTGGCTTCTCACTCTTTTCTTGGCTGGAAGCACAGAGCCTGTTGTCTTGACATTTTTCCTGGAAACTGCTGTTCCTGTAAAGCTTCTTCCAGATAGACAATAGGGTCCGTGCCTTCCTCCTGGTATCTGCATCAGGACAAGTCTTTAGAACTCTGTATACAGCTCTAACAAGGTCAGTCTCCTGCAAAATTTCAGAGGTGATGGGAAGACACTCAAACTCATTCAAAAGGTGCTTTATCTCCTGGATGCTGTTTCCCGAAATAAGTTTATCAATCTGATGAGCTCTATAGATCACCTCTTTCAGATCATTCATTGCAATACCTGCCAAACATCAAACAGGCAGACATTATTATTTATACTAACCTTATTGTGTTTGATATGAATCAGTGCCACACCCATTTCTTGTTTCTGATTGCTTCCAAATACATTATTTATTTACCAGCTGAAAAAACTAAAGGGGAATATGAGAACTTAGAAAACAGATTGGCTCAGGATGTGCTGGAGCAGGGCACCTTGTGGTGAGTGCCATGAGTTGAAATATTTTCCTCACCTTTCAACTCCATTATTTTTGCACTGCAAATTTCTGAAAATGTGCAAACTGATGATGATCAGCAAGCCATTTGGAGGCCTGGTGAACAATAAAACCAGCTCCAGCTCCCTAACCAATTAAATTTAAACAATAAAGAAACAGAGTAAATGATAGAGAAAGAAACAGGAACTGGAAAACTAGATGCAGAAAGAGAAACGAGGAGGGAAAAAGATTGGATTACGAGGCCGAGAAACAAGGAAAGAAAAATAAATTTTAAAAAAATTATTACCTACAGGTGAGATGCCAAAGTTTAGCTGCTTCTTTTCTGGGCTTCCAAAATTGAGTGGCAAGTCAGAACTGTAAGTCAATTCCTTAATGCAGTCCCTATGCCGTTAAATAGCCACCCTAACTTTGTGCAGCAAGCTTAATTCACATTTACCAAGCAAATCCAGTGATTTCTTGACACTCATTGAAGGTTGACTGTGAGGTCCGGTTTTTATGCGGCTGCTAATGGAGCAGCACAAATTGTCCAGCAATTTGTGGGTGGCTCGCAATTCACAATATCTCTCTTCCATCCTGGACTTTATTTTTACACACTAATAACAGCTCACACTATGGGCTTGTCGTTATTTTTCTAGCATTTTCTGGGTCAATTTAAGGTAAGGAAAGCCAAGATGAATTATGGGGATTTTTCTTTTTAAATAAAAAATATGGAAAAGGAATGTAAAAGTATTTTACAAGTATATCAGTAACTCAAGAATTGTTAAAAGGGAACTGGGACCTCAGGTTTGCCAATTTGTAGATGATGAACAAAAAATGGCAGAGATAAATACTTTGCATATGTTTTGACAAAAGGGAAAGATAGTGGGGAAGAGGTGAAGTGTTGGATGAATCCTATCAACAGAATATGGCACAGCTAACAGTGACAAAAAAGCACGGTTAAAAAAGCCTTACAGCTTTAACTGACCAGCATGAAAAGTGGATTTCTCACCATGAACCATTAAATGTAGCTATCAAGTTTCTGGTGTTACCTGGGCAATTTGGAAGGGTTGCTGAGGGGAGAATATGTGATGATTGACAGTGGGGGAGATAAAAATCAGCTGGTGAATACTGTGGGACACTGTGGTACAATTATAAACTGAACATAGAACAGCACTGGTAGAGTTACAACAATGATTGCCTGCCTTCCTTGTAATCAGAAGCCATTTATGGTAGAGTCTGGGAGTTAAATGATGGGGGTTGGGGATTTTGGTTCCATGCATTATGAAAAATTCCAGCCATGGTCTCTTAATGCAAGAACTCTATATAGTTCTTCATCATAATTAACTTGACAGCTAAACTATGTAACAGAAAATAAATGATTAAAAATGAATGGATGGCATGTTGAAGGATATGCTGTTTTATTATGTTACCTTAAAAGCCCCCCAAGGATGTATACTTGGCTCCTTCCTCTTTCTCATCCACCCATTGCCAATTGGTGACATCATTGGAAAACATAGGGTCAGCTTCCAACTATACGCTGATCACATTCAGTTATATTTCTCCAGATCCTTTCTTGACCCCTTTACTGCTTCTGTGCTGTCAGACCATTTGTCCAACACCCAGTATTAGACTAGCTCCAATTTTATCCAGTTCAACATCGTGAAGAATCCATCGTCTTCTGCCACTACTACAACAATTTACATTTATATAGCACCTTTAGCATAGCAAAATCTCCCGGGAGGCTTCATGGGAGCAATTATCAAACAAAATTTGATGCAAGTCACATAAGGAGATTTTACAACCAATGACCAAAAGCTTGGTCAGGGAGGTAGGTTTTTAAGGAGCACCTTAAAGGAGGACAGAGAGGTACAGGGGTTTATGCAGGGAATTCCAGAGCTTAGGTCTAGCCAGCTGAAGGTACGGCCACCAATGGTGGGACGATGGAAATTCATGCAGGAGACAAACTCGGTCTACGTCACTGATTTCATCCCTTCTCTGGCCACTGCCTCAAGTTGAACCAGACTGCTCATAGTATTGTCGTTCTGTCTGACCCCATATCCTCTCCATCACAAAGATCACATACTCTACCTCCATAACACAGCTCCTGCCCATTTGCTGCTGCTCCAATGCTTCCAACTTAAAATTCTCATCTTCATGTTTAAATCCCATCATGGCGTCGTCCCTCCCTAATTCTGTAGCTTTCTACAGCCCCATCAATGCCCTAACCCAGAATTTTCCACTCCTCTCTTACTCTGGCCTTCGTGTTTCTCTTTTTTCCTATATCCAACCATTTGGCAACCATGTCTTCAGACACCTAACCCTCACACTTTGGAATTCCCAATCTAAACTCCTCCGCTTCTCTATTTCCTGCTAATCCTTTAGGACCTCCCCCTTTAAAATTAAAATTTGACCGAGCTTTGGTTACCCCTCCCAATAACTCCTTCTTTGACCTGGTGTTCATTTCAGTCTGCTTCAGCATCTGTGAAGCACCTTGGGACATTTTCCCAAGACAAAAGATGTTACATAAATGCTGGGAGTTGTTCTCAACTTAACCAGCCTTGTGTTTAGAACAATTCGTAACAATGAGTTTTATTTAAAGATGTGAAGAACTGTAAATTTCAATTGTTATGAAGTTTCTACCAACATACTTGTGAGTTTTAGGACTGCTTCATTCCTTTGAACAATACTTTACAAATGTTATTTATACTATAATATACTATACAGTATAATATATCAGGCATATTGAAGCTCCCTCCAATGGCCTAGGTTATAACTACAATGTTAAACAAAGTACGATGCTCCAGAATCATAAGATAAAGGCCCCTCTCCTTCCACAAAAACACAGATCAAACAACATGAAACTCCTGAACTACAATGATTCCAATGGAAACAATGGATGCCAGGAAACCTGGGTGTATCTTTGCATATATCTCACAAGCAAAAACAATTTGTATTTATTTGGCATTATTAATGTCCCAAAGGCGTTTGACAAGAGCAGGATAAAAGAAAGTTGGGCAGCTAGTCATGGGAGGAGATAATGGGGTAGATGATTAAAAGCTTGGCCAAAGAGGTAGATTTTAAGGAGAGTTTTAAAGGAGAAAAGTGAGTGAGACAACCAGAGAGATTTAGAGAGTGAATTCCAGAGCTTAGGGCCGAGGCGACTGAAGGTATGGCCAACAATGGTAGAGCCACGAAAGTCTGGGATGGTTAAGGAGGCCAGTATTAGAGCAGCACAGGTATCTCAGAGGTTTGAAGGTGGGATCATGTTGAAAACGGCAGATAATATTGATCAGAAAATGAGGTGAGATGGTGGTGTAGAGGTAATGTCACGGGACTAGTAATCCAGAGACCAGACTAATGCCCTGGGGTTAAGGCTTCAAATCCCACCATGGCAAGTGGTGGAATTTGAATTCCAATTAATAACAAATAAATCTGGAATATAAAGCTAGTCTCAGTAATACTGACCATGACAACCATCATCAATTGTTGTAAAAATCCATCTGGTTCACTAATGCACTTTAGGGAAGGAAATTTGCCTTCCTCACCTGGTCTGGCCTACATGTGACTCCAGACCCAGAGCAATGGGTCTACCCTACCCCACTACCAAAAAAAAGTTTGCAAGCTCTTAAATGCCCTCTGCAAGCTACTCAGTTCAAGGGCAATTGGGGATGGGCAACAAATGCTGGCCTTGTTGGTGACACCCACATGGGAGAATGAAGAAGATGATGATCTGCTGAAAGGGTGGGAATTGAGGACGAGTGATTTGCAAAAGAAGCAAATGCAAGGAGAAAACTTTTTCACATAGCGAGTGGTTCAGGTCTGGAATGCACCGCCTCATTCAGAGAGCTGGTGCAGACACAATGGGCCAAATGGCCTTCTTTTGCACCATAATAATTCTGTGAGAACATGTACACGAGGGTCCAAGCACAGGAAATGGGGTGGCTGTGGAAAAGGAAGAATATTTAAGAGTTTCCTGTGTGGAAGGTGGCATCATCAGGGCAGATGCAACGAGGAAGGAGAAACTGGGAAAAATGAATGGACTTTCCTTCCCAGGAATGGAATAGGAAGAGGTAGAATCCAGGTCATTGTGGAAATAAGTAGGCTTATAATAGACATCATTAGAGTCAGTGATATCCAGGAAGGGAAAGGAACAATCGGAGATAACCAAGTAAAGGTATGAGATGGCTATAAATTGAAGCACAGATAATAAAAAATTCCAGATCAGGATGAGAGCTGGAAACAGCACTGACACAGTCATCAATTAAATGGAAAAAGAGATCAAACAATTTTAGATTGCAACTGGCAGAATCTGGGAAGCACACTACCTACCTCTGAAGCCATAGCTTAGACAGGGAAGAGAAAACATTTTCAAAATAAGTCAAACTTAAAACTCAACTTCTAACAGTTGAAAACAACTTTGTTACCTAAGCATAAACTGCATTACACTTGGAACTCACCCATACAATCCACGATAATTATCATCTGTACTGGAACATCATCAATAAAATGCAAAGTAAAGCCCAGTAGATTGAGGATGACTAAGGATGTATAAATGGAATTTCATTTTGCAGCAAAAACCATCATTGAAATTGTGTAGCTCACTGAAGTATGCTGACGTGATTGAGTCTAGTTTTAGAGAGGCAACATCATGAAAAACAGTTTTGCAAATCCTCTTCTTTAGCCTTGAAAAGTAACACAATGTAATAAACTGGGTGGACATATCTGGTACCACTTAACTATTACCATAATGAAAATGATCCTGAGATCTCTCCCCCCCACACCCCCCCGAAAACAAAAAAGTTTTCAAGCAAAAACTCCCATTTATCACCTGTTTTCTTCTATACTCTTGATGGGACCACTGTGTTTGTCTTTCAACACACAGTAACACGGAGGATTTCTGTATGACCTTGGATTATCACTCAGGGCAATTTACCCAATTTGACAGTGTAATTTTTGAACTGTGACATCAATAAGCAAGAGACTTGAGTCAGAAAGATTTAGAAAGTGGGAAGTGAGAGAGAAAAAGTGTGGGGGAAATGTACAAAATTATGAAATCCACATTAGTGAGGCGCTCTTAGTGTGCACAGGTTTAAACCGGCGTGTTGTAAATCGGCTATTAAGGCCCAGACTCTACAAAGCACATTTAAATTTCATTCTCTTCCATTCAGTCAAGCTCCAGAGTGATTTAAAATTAATCTGCCTCCTCCAGGGTTCAGCAAGGCAGATCCAGGGAACTCCAAAACAACGCTGATTGTTGATAAACTCATTATCTGAGAAGCTACAACAACAGACTAGCCATTGGCGGTCTTCCCACTCAATCTACCAGGGCTGTCCTGACAATATTTATCCTGCAGCCAACAACAGCTGATCAGGATTATCACACTGTAATTTGTGGGAGCTGACTGTGCGCAAATTGGCTCCCACAAATCATACCTGACAAAACTGACGACACTTGGGGGGAAACCCCATAACCCGCTGGGGATGTGCTGACCCTGTGAAAATCACTGAATAAAAATACAACTTCTTTATTTTATCTACACATTTATTCCTCCTCCTCCTGTTTACCCTCCGGAAACACGGCTAATGGTCAATGTGATCACCTCCCTCCCTCCCTCCCCACTGACCCTTGTCCATTCGGACCAGCACCTGCAGGACCGACCCCCCGACCGACCCCCGGACCCCGGGCCCGACCCCCGGACCCCAGGCCCGACCCCCGGACCCGACCCCCCAGACCCCGGGACCGACCCCCCAGACCCCGGGACCGACCCCCGGACCCCGGGCCCGACCCCCAGACCCCCGGGACCGACCCCCCAGACCCCGGGACCGACCCCCCAGACCCCGGGACCGACCCCCGGACCCCGGGCCCGACCCCCAGACCCCCGGGACCGACCCCCCAGACCCCGGGACCGACCCCCCAGACCCCGGGACCGACACCCGGACCCCGGGACCGACCCCCCGACCCCGGGACCGACCCCCCGACCCCGGGACCGACCCCCCGACCCCGGGACCGACCCCCGGACCCCGGGCCCCGGGTGTCGGTGTCGCTGTGAAACTCCCATCCGGAGGCGGCCGGAGCTCCCCAGGGCCGCCCGGGGAAACCAACCCCCAGCGGGGAGGCCGAGAGACAGAGCGGGGTCGGGGGTCAGAGCGGGGTCGGGGGTCAGAGCGGGGTCGGGGGTCAGAGCGGGGTCGGGGGTCAGAGCGGGGTCGGGGGTCGGGGGTCAGGGGTCGGGTCCCGGAGCCGCTGAGGGAGATTCCGGCCAATCCCGGGGTTTATAAGAGGTTAAATTGACAGGAAACAAAAGCGGCACAAACCGGCCGGACACAGACTCCTCACCGGAACAGGAAACCCTCCGCATCGGGACCCCGACCCGGATCCAGACCCGAACCCGAAACCCGACCCGCCGGGAAAACCCGACCCGCTCCGGAGCCTCCAGCAGGGGGCGCTGCAGAATCTGATCAAGGGAAAAGAAGCCAAACTCCAAACCCGGAGACAACCACCAGGGGGCGAGAGAGAGCCAACCAGACCCTCCCACCAGGGGGCGAGAGAGAGCCAACCAGACCCTCCCCCCGGGGGAGAGAGAGCCAACCAGACCCTCCCACCAGGGGGCGAGAGAGAGCCAACCAGACCCTCCCACCAGGGGGCGAGAGAGAGCCAACCAGACCCTCCCCCAGGGGGAGAGAGAGCCAACCAGACCCTCCCCCCGGGGGAGAGAGAGCCAACCAGACCCTCCCCCAGGGGGCGAGAGAGAGCCAACCAGACCCTCCCCCCAGACAGAGAGAGAGCCAACCAGACCCTCCCCCCAGGGGGAGAGAGCCAACCAGAACCTCCCCCTAGGGGGTGAGAGAGAGCCAACCAGACCCTCCCGCTAGGGGGTGAGAGAGAGCCAACCAGACCCTCCCCCAGGGGGAGAGAGAGACAACCAGACCCTCCCACCAGGGGGAGAGAGTGAGTCAACTGGACCCTCCCCCCAGGGGTAGAGAGAGAGCCAACCAGACCCTCCCGCTAGGGGGCGAGAGAGAGCCAACCAGACCCTCCCCCTAGGGGGCGAGAGAGAGCCAACCGGCCCCTCCCACCAGGGGGAGAGAGAGCCAACCAGACCCTCCCCCCAGGGGGAGAGAGAGCCAACCAGACCCTCCCCCCTGGAGGAGAGGGAGAGCCAACCAGACCCTCCCCCCTGGAGGAGAGAGAGCCAACCAGACCCTCCCCCCTGGAGGAGAGAGAGCCAACCAGACCCTCCCCCCAGGGGGAGAGAGAGCCAACCAGACCCTCCCCCCAGGGGGAGAGAGAGCCAACCAGACCCTCCCCCCAGGGGGAGAGAGAGCCAACCAGACCCTCCAACTCCAGCGAGAGAGCAAACTTGACCCTCCAACTCTAGAAAGAGAAAACCAGAGCCTCCAACACTGGAGAGAGCACACTAGACCCTCCAACCCTGGACAGGACAAACTAGCCCCTGCACAATCAGACCTTGTAAACAATGTTTCCAAGCTGGAAACTCTGCACAAACTAAACATCCATAATTGCACTCTCCATCTTCTGTGATCTCATCCTGCACTTTGCACTTGCCCTCGTCTTCCATCCAGATGTTCCCTGGCATTCCATCTTGATTGGTGTTGATGAGGTTGTCCTGTGGAGTGTCTGCTTTGGGATCTGATACATAGAGTGGTGCATGGAGCCACTAGTCCAAAGAGTCCTAAGCTGATGGTAACTTTTGCGGCCTGGATGAAACGTTGTTTCAGTCATTCATGGTGTGTGAGAGGTTGCCCGCCCCGCTTCACTATTTGAAGGGGCAACTCCTCATTATTGTGCTGCTCCTCATCCCCGCGTTCCTCATCTTCGGCTACGTGATATGGAGGTTCCAGGAAAGTTGGAGTACTTCCCCGTGTCTCTGCTTTGGGGCTTGGCACTGAAAGCTGCCCAGAGGTCCTGCTGGCTGCAGCCAATGGTTTTGTTTTCCCTGGCTGCCTGCCTCTTTTCTGTGGCCATGCCTCCACCTGGGTGTTCCTGGAGAGGGAGCATGTATTGTCTGCTGAAAGTCTTGAGGCTCTCCATTACTGGCGGACACCTGAGGGTCTGGAGTGTAACCTAGATACCGGGAAAATCCTTTAATTTGCTAAGTTTACTTTTATGTTAGGTTTTATCGTCTGTGCTCCTTTGAAAAGGATCACTTTTTTGTTAATTTGATGTTGAATTGGTGACTCATGGGTCACCCTTACTGACCAATGAAAAGAGGTAGAATCAGTAACTCTACATGGACTACAAATTAATATCTGGAGCCAGGGACTGAAATCCAGACCTGAAACAGAAGAACTTGCAATTATGTGTCATGTGCATTGCAGCTGTAAGATTGTTTCAGATGCTGCTTCCAAGAGTCTTTTTTAAGGGCCAGCTAGTTAGTTGGCTCCTGCAGAAAACCCATTAATTTGCTGAAGGGTTTCCAAACCAACTTGGGGACACCCTGGTCCACTCCTCCATCACCCCCTACTCCTCAACCCCCACTTATGACACCTCCCCATGCCCACGCAAAAGATGCAACACCTGCCCCTTCACTTCCTCTCTCCTCACCGTCCAAGGGCCCAAACACTCCTTTCAAGTGAAGCAGCATTTCACTTGCATTTCCCCTAACTTAGTCTACTGCATTCGTTGCTCCCAATGCGGTCTCCTCTACATTGGAGAGACTAAACGCAAACTGGGCGACCGTTTTGCAGAACACCTGCGGTCTGTCCGCAAGAAAGACCCAAACCTCCCTGTCGCTTGCCATTTTAACACTCCACCCTGTTCTCTTGCCCACATGTCTGTCCTTGGCTTGCTGCATTGTTCCAGTGAAGCCCAACGCAAACTGGAGGAACAGCACCTCATCTTCCGACTAGGCACTTTACAGCCTTCCGGGCTGAATATTGAATTCAACAACTTTAGATCTTAAACTCCCCCTCCCCCCATCCCCACCCCGTTTCTTCCCCCCCCGCCCCTTTTTTTCAATAATTTATATAGATTCTTCTTTCCCCACCTATTTCCATTATTTTTAAATCTAAACTAAAACCTTGTTAGTCTTTCCACCCCACCCCCACTAGAGCTGTACTTTGAATATCCTGTCTTCCATTCTTAATTAGCACTTTTCTCAGATAAATGTCACCACCTTCGACACCTCTTTGACCCTTTTGTCTGTGACATCTTTTGATTATCTGCTCATCTCCACAATCACCACACCCTCAATGTCTATCTCTCCCTCCCCCCCGCCCCCCCCACCTTAAACCAATTTATATTTCTCCCTTCTTCTAACTATGCTTCAGTTCTGCCGAAGGGCCATGAAGGCTCGAAACGTTAACTGATTTCTTCTCCGCCGATGCTGCCAGACCTGCTGAGTTTTTCCAGGTAATTCTGTTTTTGTTTTGGGTAGAGTTCCCTTTATCCCCAATAGAGGTCGCTCTCTCCTTATGAGGACACGTGGCACTTACCAAACCCAGAGAGGTTGGCAAGAGCTGAGATTGAGGAGCCGTCTGAGCTGTATGCTGTTGTACTCCTGGGATTGTGGTTAAAACCATACCATTTAGCAGCACAGAAAACTTATAACCTTCCTGTTGTTAGTACTATGAGGGTTTGCCTGGTTCTGCGGAGTTCAATGAGAAATGTCCAGTGACCAGTCTGTCCTACAGTTTCCATAAATGATTAAGGCTAATTGATTCATCATCAACAACCTGGAATTCTGTGAATCTGTGTGGCTCAGATATCAGATTACCAACCTGACAGTGTTGACTTCACCATCACCAAGGCCTTGGTGAGACCACATCTGGAGCACTGTGATAAAAGCAAAAAACTGCAGATGCTGGAAATCCAAAACAAAAACAAAAATACCTGGAAAAACTCAGCAGGTCTGACAGCATCTGCGGAGAGTAACACAGATAACATCTCGAGTCTTTATGACTCTTCAACAGAACTATTGTTGTCAGACCTGCTGAGATTTTCCAGGTATTTTTGTTTTTGTTCTGGAGCACTGTGTACAGTTTTGGCCTCCTTATTTGAGAAAGGATATAATTGCTTTAGAAACAGTTCAGAGAAGGTTCACTCGACTCATTCCTGGGATGAAGGGCTTAACTTATGAGGAAAGGTTGAACAAGTTGGGCCTGTATCCATTGGAGTTTGGAAGAATGAGAGGTGATCTTATGGAAACATATAAGATCCTGGGGGGGACTGGATAGGGTGGATACAGGGAGGATGTTTCCTCTTGTGGAGAATAGAACTAAGGGACACAGTTTAAGAATATGAGGTCTCCCTTTTAAGACAGAAAGGATATAATTGCTTTGGAAGACAGAGATGACGAGAAACTTTTCCTGTGAGGATTGTTAGTCTGCGCAGTCCCCTTCCTGAGAAAGTAATGGAGGCTGGGTTTTTTAATTTATTCAAGGCTGAGTTCGATGGATTTTTGATAGACAAGGGAATCGAGGGTAAAGGGGGCCAGACAGGAAAGCGGAGTTGAGATCCCAGCCAGTTCAGTCATGATTTTTTTTTTTTTGGCAAAATTATACTTTATTCATAAAATATCTTCAATCACATTCCAAACCATTTCAAAAACACCATTACAAAGGTACAATCAGGTTCAACTTTTACAAAATGTATCACCAGGGGCATCAGTACAAACAATATTACAATCGTTTACAGCCTTTCATTTTGAGCTGTACAGCCCGAGGGGATTTAAACAGTTCCCAGTCCTTCGGTGCACTGTGGCAGAAAGGTCTTAGACAGCGACCCTTCCCCACTGCGCCTTTGCGGCGGCTGCCCCAAGCTTTAGTGCGTCCCTCAGCACGTAGTCCTGGACTTTGGATTGTGCCAGTCTGCAACCCTCGGTCGGGGACAACTTTGTGTAAAATGGGTCAGAGTGAGTTAGCAGTCTACTTTACCTCTTCACCCATTTTTATTTCTATTGACTTCAACTGTGAAAGATGCAAAATGGACTTGCTATCACCTTCCTTGTACTATTGGACAAAGTCAAAATCTAGCCTTGTAGAAAGAAGCTCATCAGTTTTAATATCCCTATATGATGCGGGGAGACATGTGTGGCGGTCCTGTTGTGATGGATGTGGGGTTGCATCTTAACAATAAAAGAAAGATGGAAAAATCAATTGCATTGTGATTTTCCATTGAGCACGTGTGTGAACATTGGAACTAATGCTGCCAGTGATTAGAGAATGAGGTTTGACATCTCTTAAAATAAAGAACACAAGAAGTTGAGATGGAAGATTTGATATTGCCTGTAGAGGTAGGCAAACTTACAAAAGTGCTTTCTTCAGGATTAATTGTGTTTTGAATTCCAACTCCCCTGCTGGATAGCTGTCACTCATGGCGCAGAAATTATCAGAGTTGCAACTTTCGAGTTGGGGGAGGCTCAGTGAAGCATATCATTACCATTAATTTAATTTTAAGGAGCTGTAACGCTCAGAAGCATTCTTTTTACACTTCTCAATAGTTCTTTTTGGTGAAATTTAACCAGCACCTGAGGGTTTAACTAATACTCTGGCTCCAGTATTGTGTAACAGCTGGCCTCATTCAGCAGGTGTGCTGTTTTTTAGTGCACCCTGAAAGGTCACAGGTCACACTTTAGCCACAATGTTTTGGTTCATCCCTGGGCTATATGGTTTTATTCACTTTACAGCAAAACAGGCTCACTTTAACCAGGGAGGCCAGGAGAAATTACAGTACACGTTGCTGTACAATGCTTGATAGGGTTGTGTTATTTATGAAGGGAAAGTTTGGCAAACTTTGTGAAAAGAGATTTTATCTATATAGGTATGCTGTTGAAACAAGCAAGGCAGTGTTCCAAACTTCCTGTCTGGATATTCCAACCATCACTTATAAAATTCTCAGACAAAAATATTATTCTTATCAGGAATCCACTTTTCCACTGTAGCTAGTATGCTTAATAACATATTGTGAGATTAAACTAAACTTGTTATAGAGTCATATGGAAGACTTGAAGATTTTTTGGCTCTGATAACACACCTTTATAAATCAGCATGAAATGCATTGCTGATGGCCAGGGGCCTGATTGAGATCAGTTAAATACCGGATGGCAAGAAGGACCAAATTGCTGTTCTCCTCTTGTTGGATCTATAACAGAAAAAGATCTTGAACCTCTGGGTGGCTGATGTGAGAAATTAAGATACATGTTATAAAAACAGCTAGGAATTAAGTGGCATTGTCCTGCTTCATTTGACTAGTAGATTTCCAAAAATGTATTTATTGAATAAGCGAAGCAAATACTGTAAGAACATAGGCATTGTTAACGAAACAAAGTTAACTTAAGTTTAGGTATCAAAACCTCAAAGTACTTTTCAGTTCAAGTACCAGCTTATAATGGTAATTATACAATCCAAGGAGGAATGAATCTGGCAATTTGAGTAAATTTAAAAAGAACAGATGACTATAGAAAGCATGTATACTTTTCCAACCTTTCACAATCTCTCTGCTCCCATGAGATCTCTCTGTTAATCATGCAGGCAGGAAACCTAGAGATACAAATTAAAAGACACCCCGGATTAAAACTCCAAGGCCTTTGGGGAAACCCAAACTCTTGGGTTTGCTGACCATACCTTCTCCCGGGCTCCACTCCACACTCGTGCTTGGGCAATATAATAGCCAGAGAATCAACAGGCAGGTCAACTACGGAGAGTGAGTGAATGAATAGAATAACTTGTAAACTGTTAAATGGAACATTAATTGGTGATATATAGGTCATCAGTCAGGTGCCACAGAGGACATAAAACAGATGTGCAAATAGTGGGAAATGAAAAGGCATGTGGGAGGCACAAGCAAGAAGGTGAGAAAAAGGGAAAACAGTGAAAGAGAAGAAAAGGGCAAACTTCAATCTGAAATTAAAACAGAAAATGCAAGATGTCAAAAAACCAATGAGGGAGACAAACAAGAATTGTGAAGCTAAATGATCTAGGAACATATAACAGAACAGTAAAATATTCTACAGGCAAATACATTTTAAAAAAGTACAATTGGTAATAGGACCACTAAAGGATGGTCAAGTTAAAATCACAGGCAGTGATGGTGAAATGACAGAAATATTAAATAACTACCTTGCTTCCATATTTACCAAGGAGACAGATCAATTGGAAAGGACATCAGAAGATAAGAATAGAAATTATATAACTGAGTTTAAAATAAAAAGATTAGAAATATTAAATAAACAAGCAAACTCAAAGAGGATAAATCTCCTGATCCGGACGGATTACATCCACAGATTTTAAAGAATCTAGGGAAGAGATAGCAGAGACATGATTATACATATTTAATAATTCATATCAATCAGCTTAACTCTAGATCAGTCAGCTTAACATTGGTGGTAGAAAAAAAATAAAAACACCTAGAAACCAAAAATATAATAATGAACAGTCAGTTTGGATTTCAAAAGGGAAAGTCTTACTTCACCAATCACATTGAATTCTTTGAAGAGTAACAAGGGGAGTAGACAAGGACAATGAGTAGTTGGAGTTTATCTAGATGCTCAAAAGGTCTCCAATAAGATGCCACATAATAGTTTATTGAATAAGGTCATAGCATGTGGAGCTAGTGGACAAAGAGCAGAATGGATAGCTGGCTGGCTGTAAGACAGAAAGCAGAGAGAAGGGGTAAAGGATAGCTATTCAGAGTGGCAGAAGGTAGGCAGTGGGATCCTACAGGGATCAGTGCTGGAACCGGTAAATTGTTCACAATTTACATTAATGATTTAGGATCTGGAAACAAAAAGACAAATTTCTAAATTTATGGATGACATCAAATTGAGGCAGGGTGGATAGTCAATAATGAGGAGAATTGCAACAAATTACAAGAAACCAATATGAAACTTGCAGGGTAGACATAAAATTAGTAAATAAATATTAACATAGATAATTGTGAGATATTCCATTTTGGAAGAAAAATAAGGAGCTACATATTATTTAGAAAATAAAAATCTAAATGGGGTAGAGGAGCAAAGGGATCTGGGAGAATACATACACAAATCACAAAAGGTCACGGTACAAGTTAACAAAACTATAACAAAAAAAAAACAAACCAAGCACTGAGGTTTATTTCTAGAGGGATAGAACTGAAAAGAGAAATCTTATACTAAACTTATATCAAACCTTGGTTATACCACACTTGGAATTCTGCACACAATTTCAGTTGCCATATGATAAAAAAGATATAGAGGCACTAGAGTAGGTGCAAAACAGATTTACAAGGATGATACCGGAAATGCAAGGTAATTCTTATTAGAAAAGGATGTACAGGCTGGGTCTCTTCATTAGAAAAGAGAAGATTCAGGGATGACTTCACCGAGGTCCTTAAATTAAGGTTATTAAAGATTTAGATGGATTTGATACTGAGAGTGTTTCCACTTATGGGGAAGAAATAAGAAAGCCATCAAGGAATCAAATAGAAAATTCAGAAGAAACATCCTTACCTAGAGAGAGATAAGAATGTGGAACTTGCATTGGCGGGGAGTGGTTGAAGAGAATATTACCGATGCATTTATGGGGAGGCTAGATAGGCAGAGTGAAGGGAATAGAGTATTATTCTGACAGGGTGTTACAACCAGGTGAGGAGTGGTTGAATGGCTCCCCTCTTTGCCCTCGACTTGTTTGACCACAACAGGTGTTTTTTGTTTGAAAAGGGTACACTTGCCAATTCAGTACTTAACTTGTTCAAGTGCTTTGATCATAAAAGACCAATGGGACAGGTTTTCTTGAGTTTAACAAAGAAAGAGATTAGTTTTATTATACTTAAACTGATCTAAGTAAAATAATAAAATACACACTGACTTTCGCACACACACAAAGTTGACACACACGCAAATATAGATCATCCAGCAGGAGTTTATCTTTATGTCGAAGAAGGCAATAGAGACAGAGACCCATTATTAACTCTAATTGTACCCTTTTGTGTTCTCTGGTCCTGTTCTGTAAAAAATAATAGGTTATTGTTAAATCCGTAGTACTCACTTCTTTAAGTCATAAAATGTCTTTCAAGTCATTAGTGTAAGACATCACACTATTTGTAACACTGAAAAGGACGACAAGATCAAGAGCTGGAATTGTGCAACCTCTCAGTACTACAGTTGTAAAACCTGCCAGTATAGGTTATACTACTTGGGCCAGGATTTTCTGGTGGTCAGGTATGCTCGGTGGGTGGGCCTGGAGCGGTAGGGAAACTGCCCGCTGCCTGTGACCAGGCTCTGACCACGATTTCACGCCAATTACAACCAGCCAGTGTGAAACACGCACTGCAGTGCTCAGTGCTATCGGGGCGAGGGCGGGAGGAGCGTGAGTGCTGAAGTTCGCCCACCAGAGCCGCCTCAGATGGCTGAAGATTTTTCAAGATAAAAAATAAAGAAGTTAAAAATGTTAATAACATTTTCCCTCATGTGACTTACATGTGAGAAATTAGTTTGAAAACGTTTAAGTTTTTTTTAAGATCGCTGATTGAAACCTCACCCAACCCATGGACGATGTTTCGCAAAAAATCCAAAGGCCGCTTGGCCTTTTCGCCTCCCAGCTAATTGTAAGGTTGGACAGGCAGTGAAAAATTTCATTTAATTAGATCTTTAATGGCCTTAATAGGCCTGTTAATTGTCGGCGGGCAGACTGCCAACTCCCACGTGCCCGCCGACCAAAATATCGCGTGAGTGTGCGATGATGTCGGGGCGCTTGCCTGACATCATCACACATCATTTTACACTCATTCGGGTCAGGTGTGTGCCCACCCGATGGGAGGGCAATATTCTGCTTTTGATACAAATAGTTAAATCTATCTGTATGAGCAGTAATAATTTTTTAGTGTTTATAATTTGTGTCCCAATTGCAACTTGAGGCTAACAGAGATCACAGTCGGGTGAGGAGGTCCCAGTTTTTACTCATGTTCCATTTTAAGGTATGGTCGGAAAGTGGAGTGCTATGTATCTTTAAGAGAATGTCGTTGATTGACCACGTGACTGTATTGACCAATTGCTACACAGCGCGGGCTACTTTGGGAACTGGAAGTCTAGAGCTGGAGGTGATTGAAGAAGCACACATGGTGTTAGTGCCCAGTTCTTAGTCCTAATAAACTACCAGTGTTTGTTCAGTCAATGGGTCTCTCTGCCTGTATTGTATCAAGCACCAACTAATGTGTTAATATCAAGAGCACAGCTAGTGTTCGCAGGACAAAGCCAACCTGATAACCAAAAACATAAAATGTATACACGACCAGTTCAGACCAGTATTCTTATTTCCTAGCTTTTACTGTTTTTTTCTTTCTAGGAGGTTATCTGTGGAGGAGGATTTCTAGTTCACAAACAAACCTTTATAAGTTAATTTACTCTCAGCCCACTTGTCGGCCTGCTGCTCCTTCATGCTGAGTTTCCCTGGTGAAGTTGGCACCAGGTATCAACCTCATCACAAAGTTAAAGTCGTGACGGTTTCAAGTTTGGCATCATCAGATCACAACATTCAAGTTCCAGTGAGGCCCTTACCAGCCCTCACCAGCCCTAGGGCTGACAATGACCAAAATGCACCTGTTAAAATAGTGCAGGGCACAAGGTCAGTGAGAAAATGGTGAGTCGCAGGCGAACATGACCTTAACCCCAGCTCATATCATTCCCATTGGGTAGGGGGGAGTACATCCTCGGCTTTAGTGACCTTCATAAATCTCCTGCAGTGAACACAGCTCATGGCCACCATTTTAGTCTTGCTTCCTTTTTTCTGTTCTCTCACTTCTGACATTTGCTGCTTTTGCTGGAACTTCTCCTAGACGTACCCTTGATACATTCTCCTAGACGTACCCTTGATACATTCTCCTAGACGTACCCTTGACACATTCTCCTAGACGTACCCTTGACACATTTTCCTAGACGTACCCTTGACACATTCTCATAGACGTACCCTGACACATTCTCCTAGACGTACCCTTGTCGCATTTCCTTCACTCTTCATTTCTTTGAAACTGAGGCCATTCCTCCCTGTCAGATAGCCACAGTTGTCCCCTTTTGATTTAGTTTTGTTTTGTACTCTCTGCCTTTGATTTTGATTATTCTGTAAACTACTGGGAGAGTGAAATTATTATCCTCCCTCCTCTCCATTTTAAGCTGACCTGGTCCCATTCAAGACTTTTGGCTGCTCCACAGTGACTTGAGAAATGACCACTCCTTGCGTATTCAACAGAACTACAACATATTACCTCAAGGTCTGATTTCAGTGCTCCTGGTGTGTCTATTTTCATCTAGGCGATGTCTCCTTGGTGTCCGTCTGATTAGATGCTGGTGGATTGCTTTGTTCTGCAGAAGAATCTTACGAAAGTGGAGCCATTCTATTGAACTCTTTTAAAAAGTACTTAAAATATTCAGAGGTGCCGATGGAGTATTTCAATTGCACTCAGGGACTGTTTGCTGGAATAGCAATAGCAACAAGTATGTATGTGTATTAGGTGGGGATGGATTGGTGTACATATCAGCCAAGTTATCTGGTACTGAGCATTTTATTCAAGATCTTAAATAAATATCTTAAAGCGGTGAGTATAAACCTGAAGGAACCTGTTAAAGTGAATTAGGATCACTTTGACATGCCTTTGATTCTTTCCATCATTTTTTTTTTAACCTGATATGACTGGAGGTGATACAGATCCCAATGGCATAGGCACACTGCTGAATATCCCAATTATATCACTATACCTGACTACTTAGACAATAATTTAAATAAATTAATTAATACAGGTATAAAATTCAAACACGTTTTCATTGAAATCATCATGTTTTCATAACAGTTTGATGCTTTAGAATTGCCCTTATTCCTCTTTAAGGCTGCCCAGTGGTGCATCTCCTGGGGAGAATATTCCCCATGTCGGGCGGGCCGGTCAGGAGTGGGTACGGGCACGAGCGTGGATCCGATCACCGCCCGCAATCGGGTCCGTGCCGCCATTTTACACGGGCGGGTCAATTAAGGCCCACCCAGCATACTTTGCGACTCCCGTGCACAGCGGGAGTGGGTGGACGGCGGTGGGCGCGCTCAGCCCGTCGGGTCTAATGGTGACCCGGCGGCCTGTATAAAGGAAGGCCTGGCAGCCTTGGAAAGGCTGCTCGCAATGGCTGGGTGAAGGGCTCTGCAGAGGGGCAATGTTGGTGACGCAAGTCTGGAGGGTAGGCCATCGGGGCAGGCCAGGCCGGAGGGTAGGCCATTGGGGCAGGCCAGGCCGGAGGGTAGGCCATCGGGGCAGGCCAAGCCGGAGGGTAGGCCATCGGGGCAGGCCGGGCTGGAGGGTAGGCCATCGGGGCAGGCCGGACTGGAGGGTAGGCCATCGGGGCAGGCCAGGCCGGAGGGTAGGCCGGCGGGGCGGACCAGGCCGGAGGGTAGTCCATCGGGGCAGGCCAGGCTGGAGGGTAGGCCATCGGGGCAGGCCAGGCTGGAGGGTAGGCCATCGGGGCAGGCCAGGCCGGAGGGTAGGCCATTGGGGCAGGCCAGGCCGGAGGGTAGGCCATCGGGGCAGGCCAGGCCGGAGGGTAGGCCAGTGGGGCAGGCCAGGCCGGAGGGTAGGCCATCGGGGCAGGCCAGGCCGGAGGGTAGGCCATCGGGCCAGTGTGCCTCTCGTTTCTCTGACGAGTGCCTAGCTGCCCTCCTGGAGGGGGTGGCAGCACGGAGGGAGGTCCTTCTTCCGAGGGACGGGAGGCGGAGGCCTCCTCACCTGACCATATGTGCATGGGAGGAGGTGGCCGAGAGTGTGAGCTCCCATGACGTGGTGCAGCGCACAAGGCTCCAGTGCCGCAAAAGGTTCAATGATTTCCTGCGCTTGGGAAGGGTGAGCACCATGTTGCCTCAGGTCACTTAATGCAGCCGTCGCCCTTTCCCCCAAACCGCACCCTCCACCACCCCCCCCACCCCGACCCCCACCAACTCTGAGTACAGTAACGACATTGAATTCCTCAGGGCATGTATCCCTCGCTGGGTGTACCAGTAGAGATTGCCCATGTCCAGTTCACCCTGAGAGGGTTGAGCTCGGATGTGTTCTGCATTTGCAGCATGTGTGACACTGACACCCAGAGTGTAGAATGAGGTTGAAAGTCAAGGGTCTGCACCGAGGCAGAGTGCTGGAACCGTGAAGCATGTCAGAGTCAGGGTGCTAACATGCTGGGAGGAGAGCTTCCAGTTAGCAGGGCACCAATCCATCTGCTGGTCTTTGCGCTCCACGCGCTTGTGCCTCCTTGCTTAGCAAAGTGACACCTTGTGGTGCCACATGTGAAGGAGGCAGCATTTGGCCAATGCTGGGGGGGGTCAGCCCTGGCTTGTTTGGGTGAGAATGCGGCAGCTGCGGGGTGATGGAGAACTGGAGTCCTGCAATGTCCCACTCTGGCTGGGGTGGCAGGATTGCGATGGGAATCCAGGCACAGGCTGGACTAATCAATGCTCCTCTCTCCTTTTCAGGAAAAGACTGCGCACAATGTGTCGGAACGAATGTGGACTGGCGGAGGGCATGCTCAGTTGGCCATCTTTATGGCTTTCGAGCAGCAGGCCATGGATCTGGAGAGGTGCCATGCCCCCAGGTCCACCGGTGGCGGTGAGGCTGGGGTGTCACAGGGAGGTATGTTTGGCGAGCACTCAGGTCACCATGTGTGTCACAGAAGCCATGGCTCTGCTGAATGCTCCATGACTGAAGTTAGCAACATGGGTTGACCATTGATTATGGAAGGATGAGCTCATAGTGATCCAGGGAACAGGGACGCACATTGACATTGTCTCCACTGTATCTAATCAAATGTCCTTGTTCTTCCTTTTACCATCACTGGAGCAGGGCCGGGAGGAGGAGGCAGAGGGCCCACCTCTCACCCCTGAAGCCCCAGAGCAAATCCACTCACCAGCGTCACACCATCTCTGCCAGGCAGGCACCAGAGCAGATACTAGCACCTCAGTGGGAATTAGATCTTTGGCTGGTGTCCCAGGGTACAGCGGTGAGGGCACTTCACACTCACTTGAGGTGCAGGTGGAGACAGAGACTGCCCAGGGCGCTGGCAGTCGGAGGAATGCTGGGGACCAGGTACATGCTCGGTCGGTGGCTGATGATGGGCCTCTGGAGTCGTCCATGAGGCAGCAAACGCTGGAAGTCCAGCTGGGTGTGTGGGATGATCTGGGGGAGATACATGAGGCTACACGTGGCATGGTGCCCGTGCTGGAGGAGTCCACGTGGAGCATCACCGATGTAATGAGCCTCATGACCGAGCGCCATGCTTCCTCCATGGAGAGAGTGGCGACTTTCATGGAGAGTCTCCTCCAGGAGACCAGTCAGTCCTCCTAGTGTTGTGATCGGTCCTGCAAGCTCTTACAGCGGCATTGGCCTCAGCTGGTCATTGCCAGTGTGGGAGATGGCCTGGGCACCAAGTATCCCATCTTGGTGCCCATCCACCTACGGTGAGCAGGGAGGTCTGAAGTGACCTCACGTCAGCGCAGCAGCTGCCTGTCGTCTCTGTGGGCACCTCTCAGGGCGCTCCGGTTGAGGGCAGCAGCTCCTCCGCCCCTCTGCCAGTGACCGTGGCATCCGATGAGGCTGCGATGACTGGGGAGATGCCAGCTGTGGCACTGGCAGCTCCCTCCCAGGCGGGGCCAGCACAGGCTCCACGGGCCAGAGGACGTCCGCCAAGGTCATCGAGGCCAACAGGACAGCAGAGTCAGCAGCTGTCTCAGATACCACTCCCAGCGATGGGGCAGCACCAAGACGTAGCACCTGTAAGCTTAAATTTAAGGCACCTTAGGCACACCACGGGATTCTCACAGGTGCTTTTATGTCGGTCCATAGCACTTAGTCAAAGACTTGGCTTGATGTCCAACACCATTTTTGTTTTGCTTTATGAATTTACTTTTGTTCACTTAATAAATTTTGACATGTTGCCATGCCTCAGGGTGATTTCTTACTTCTGCAAGTGGACGGGAACCCATGATGTTATGAGTGAGTTGTTTGACATTGAGCTTTATTGACAAGGGCCTTAGTTAATGTTATTATCCAGGCTGATTTAGCACTCGGGTATTGAATGCGGAGCCTGCAGCACTGTCGTGTGCTGAAGGTCCATATGTGGTGGGCTAGCTGAAGGTTCTTTGGATCAAAGCCTCCCGGGTGTCCCTCCCTCCCTGGAGTATCCCCGGGTCAGCGTCTACCCCCTCAGCATTTCCCTGTGCCTGCTCATCCTCGGACTCACTGCTGGACTCACCCTGTGCAGCCGCAGCCACTGCGTCTACATCTTCATCGTCCACAGTGTCACCCCTTTCCAGCGCAAGACTGTGGAGAGTGCAGCACGCTACCACTATCAGAGAGACGCGATCTGGGGGGTACTGGAGTGCGCCCCCTGAGCGGTCCAGGCATCGGAAGCACATCTTGAGAAGACCAATGGTTCTCTCCACACCACGGCCCTTGTGATGCCCTGGCTCCTATTGTACCGCTGCTCAGCTTCTGTTCTTGGATGGTGGAGAGGCGTCATGAGCCACCTTCTGAGGGGATAGCCCTTGTCACCCAGCAGCCATCCATCCAGCCGGGCTGGAGCACTGAAGAGCCCCGGCACCTGGGAGTGTCTGAGGATGTAGGCGTCGTGGGAGCTGCCTGGGTACCCTGCACAGACTTGTAGAATCAGCATCCTGTGATCACACACTATCTACACGTTCATGGAGTGGAAGCCCTTCCTGTTGACGAAGGCACTGGGCTCACCTGCTGGTGCCTTGATGGCCACATGTGTACAGTCTATAGCACCCTGGACACGGGGGAAGCCAGCAATGGCCGCGAAGCCTCTGGCTCGCTCTGTCTGGCTGGCCTTGTCCCAGCGGAAGTAGCTGAAGGTCAATGCCCGTCTGAACAGAGCGTCTGTAACCTGCTTGACACAAGTGTGGACAGCTGATTGGGAGACACTGCAAAGATCACCCACCGAGCCCTGGAAAGAGCCAGAGGCATAGAAGTTGAGGGCAACTGTGACCTTTAGAGCCACTGGCATGGGGTGTCCACCCACACAGTTAGGGGAGATCTCAGGGCCAATCATCTGACAGATATAGTTGACTGTCTCCCTTGAGAGATGGAGCCTCCTTCGGCACTGCACCTCAGACATATTGAGGTAGCTGCTTCGCCGCCTGTAAACCCTGGCAGCAGGATAGTGGCGTCTTCTGCGGTCCCTTCTGCCTTGGACTACCTGCTGACCCTGTGCCCCTTGTGCCTGCGCCTGGCCTCCCAAAGGTGGCTCCCCTGGAGGCTGAATGCGCACTCTTGGCCTCCTCCCCCTTCCAGCCCTCCCTTCCTCCTCAGAGGAGGTACCTCCAGTGGAGAGCACAACTCCCATTCCCAGGCTAAGGGAAGGCTTCCTGAACACTGCAGGCCCCAGAAATGGATCTTTACTGTAGAGCCCTGACCAAGGCTTTTACCCCCTGCCCTAGCAGCTGGTGTGAGTTTTGAAGTCTTCCTGCTCACTCAGGCAAGTAAAAGTTACTTTCACACTTAAATAGCTCAAACATCACATTCGTGACCCCACTGAGCCCTCTTATCCCGCCCGTGAGTGAGGTTTATACAAGTGTCTCCTACCTGCCTGCCCATTGTGCCCGTGCCACTTCCTGAGGATCACACGGGCTGTGAAAAATCGAGATCAGCTGCTGCCTCAAGGGCCTTAACTGGCCCGTTAATTGATGGTGGGTGCGCCTCCGAACTCATAGCGCACCCGCCTTCCCAAATATCGCGATGGCGCGCGGTGATTTCGGGACGCTCGCCCGAAGCCACCAGGCGTTGTTTTATGTGCCGGGGGTGTGGGTCCTGCCCCCCTGTATGCTAACGGGAAAATCCAGGCCCCTGAGTTTGCGACCTCTTCATTCTAGTTTGTGCAGTGTTTCTGTTCGGGAAAACCTCAGCGTCTGTGGAGCGGTGGGTCCTTTGTACAAAAGAAATAATGTCAAGCACTCCATGTTGCTCAGGATAGGTGCTGATTGGAGTTTGCTGTGCGTAGATTGGCTGCTGCATTTCCAACATTAGAACAGTGACTACAATTTAAAATTTATTTGAAAATTGGTTGTAAAGCCCTTTGGGGTGTCTTAAGGCCATGAAAGATGTTTTGGAAGTCCTTAGTTTCTCTTTTTATAAAGCTTAAGTAAAGCTATGAATTCATTTTTCATTTTACTGCTGATAGAAGGGATTTTACGATCTGGATTTTATGCTTGGTGTGCGGGTGTGCACCCGACTTGCCTGAGCGTGAGATAGTGCCCGATATTTCGGGTGGCGAGCACGCACGAGAGTTCACAGTGCACCGGCCGACAATTAAGAGGCCAATTGAGGCCATCAATCAATGAATTAACCTGTATTTTTTGCTGCCTGTCCAACATTACAGTTGGCGAATAGGCCAGGTGGCCTTGGATTTTTGAGGAAACCTCAAACAGGATGTGGTTTCCATCACTAAATATAAAAAAATTTGTGAGGGGGGGCAGAATTTTTCAAAGCTCCATGTTAAGGTGGGTGAGTCTGCTCTGTGGACATTTTTTTCTGGAATTTTAAAATCTTTATTCATTGGTTTAAAATACTTTGTCCCTGAGGCAGCTGCCTGCCTTCAGAGAGCTTTCATTGTGCGCTCCCTCACAGCTGTGGAAACACCATTACCCACTCCCCACCCCCGCAGCGCTGAGCTTCTCAGCGCCCCTTTCACGCGGGCTGACCGTTAATCGGGGACTGATCGCAGGCGGTGGCCCATTCCCGGCTGCTCACAGGCCCGCCTACTACACCTGCCTGACATCCCAAAAATCCTGTCCTGTGGTGGGGTTGTGGCATTGTCGCTGGACTAATAATCCAGAGATCCAGGATAATAATACTCTGGTCTATACAAATGTCTCCTACCTGCCTGCCCATTGTGCCCGTGCCACTTCCTGAGGATCACACGGGCTGTGAAAAATCGAGATCAGCTGCTGCCTCAAGGGCCTTAACTGGCCCGTTAATTGATGGTGGGTGCGCCTCCGAACTCATAGCGCACCAGCCTTCCCAAATATCGCGATGGCGCGCGGTGACGTCGGGACGCTCGCCCGAAGCCACCGGGCGTTGTTTTATGTGCTGGGGGTGTGGGGCCTGCCCCCCTGTACGCTAATGGCAGATGGTGAAATTTGAATTCAATAAAAATCTGGAATTAAAAGTCTAATGATGACCATGAAACCATTGTTCATTGTCGTAAAAACCCATCTGGTTCACGAATGCCCTTTAGGGAAGGAAATCTGTCGTCCTTACCTGGTCTGACCTACATGTGACTCCAGACCCACAGCAATGTGGTTGACTCTTAAATGACCTAGCAAACCACTCAGTTGTATCAAATGGCTAAAAAGTCCCAAAGGAACAAAACCGGGTGGACAACTTGACATCGACCTAGGCACTGGAAATGATAACAGCAAACTCAGCCCTGTCGAACTTGCAAAGTCCTCCTTACTTGAATCTGGGGACCAAAAACTGCCAAAATTGGGAGAGCTGTCTCACAGCCTAGTCAAGCAACAACCTGACATAGCTATACTCACAGAATCATACCTTACAGATAACGTCCCAGACACCACCATCACCATCTCCGGGTATGTCCTGCCCAGCAGAGGTGGGGGCACAGTGGTATACAGTCAGGATGGGGTTTCCCTGGGGGTCATCAACATCAACTCTGGACCCCATGAAGTCTCATGGCACCAGGTCAAACATGGGCAAGGAAACCACCTGCTGATTACCACATACATCCCCCCCCTCCACCCCAGCTGAATAATCAGTGCTCCTCCATGTTGAACACCACTTGGAGGAAGCACTGAGGGTGGCAAGGGCACAGAATGTACTCTGGGTGGAGACTTCAATGTCCATCACCAAGAGTGGTTCAGCAGCACCACTACTGACCAAGCTGGCTGAGTCCTAAAGGACATAGCTGCTAGACTGGGTCTGCGGCAGGTGATGAGGGAACCAAAAAGAGGGAAAAACATACTTCACCTCATCCTCACCAACCTGCCTGCTGCAGATGCATCTGTCCATGACAGTATTGGTAGCACTGACCACACAGTCGTTGTGGAGACGAAGCCCCATCTTCACATTGAGGACACCCTCCATCATGTTGTGTGGCACTACCACTGTGCTAAATGGAATAGATTTCAAACAGATCTAGCAATTCAAGACTGGCCATCAATGAGGTGCTGTGGGCCATCAGCCAGCAGAATTGGGCTCAACCACAATCTGTAACTTCACGGCCCGACACATCCCCTACTTTACCATTACCATCAAGCGAGGGGATCAACCCTGGTTTGATGAAAGGTGCAGGAGAGCATGCCAGGAGCAGCACCAGGCACACCTAAAAATAAGGTGTCAATCTGGTGAAGCTTCAACACAGGACTACTTGCATGCCAAGCAGCATAGACAGAGCTAAGCGATCCCACAACCATCGGATCAGATCTAAGCTCTGTAGTCCTGCCACATACAGCCGTGAATGGTGGTGAACAATTAAACAACTCACTGGACGAGGAGGCTCCACAAATATCCCCATCCTCAATGATGGGGGAGCCCAGCATATCAGTGCAAAAGATAAGGCTGAAGCATTTGCTACAATCTTCAACCAGAAATGCCAAGTGGATGATCCATCTTGGCCTTCTCCGGAGGTCCCCAGCATCACAGATGCCAGTCTTCAGCCAATTCAATTCACTCCATGTGATATCAAGAAACAGCTGAAGGCACTGGATACTGCAAAAGCTATAGGCCCTGACAATATTGCGGCAATAGTACCGAAGACTTGTGTTCCAGAACTTGCCGTGCCCCTATCCAAGCGGTTCTAGTACAGCTACAACACTGGCATCTACCCAGCTATGTGAAAAATTGCCCAAGTATGTCCTGTACACAAAAAGCAGGACAAATACAACCCGGACAATTCGTGCCCCTACAGTCTACTCTCGATCATTGGTAAATTGATGGAAGGGGGTCATCAAAAGTGCTATCAAGCGGCACTTGCTTATCAATAACCTGCTCACTGATGCCCAGTTTGGGTTCCCCCAGGGTCACTCAGCTCCTGACCTCATTACAGCCTTGGTTCAAACGTAGACAAAAGAGCTGAACTCCCGAGTTGAGGTGAGAGTGACTTCCCTTGACATCAAGGCCACATTTGACCAAGTGTGGCATCAAGGAGCCCTAGCAAAACTGGAGTCAATGGGAATAAGGGGGAAAACTCTCCACTGGTTGGAGTCATACCTAGCACAAAGGAAGATGGTTGTGCTTTTTGGAGGTCAGTCATCTCAGCTCCAGAACTTCAATGCAGGAGTTCCTCAAGGTAGTGTCCTAGGGCCAACCATCTTCAGCTGCTTCATCAATGACCTTCCTTCCATCATAATGCAAGAAGTGGGGATGTTCATCACTATTTTCAACTCCTCAGATACTGAAGCAGTCCATGTCCATATGCAGCAAGACCTGGACAATATTCAGGCTTGGGCTGACAAGTGGTAAGTAACATTCACGCCACACAAGTGCCAGGCAATGACCATCTCCAACAAGAGAGAATCTAACCCATTGCCCCTTGGCATTTGATGGCATTACCATCACTGAATTCCCCAATATCAACATCCTGGGGGTTACCATTGACCAGAAACTGAGTTGGACTAGCTATATAAATACTGTGGCTACAAGAGCAGGTCAGAGGCTGGGATCCTGTGGCAAGTAACTCACCCCCTGACTCCCCAAAGCCTATCCACAATCTACCAGGCACAAGTCAGGAGTGTGATGGAATACTCTCCACTTGCCTGGATGAGTGCAGCTCCCACAACACTCAAGAAGCTTGACCCTGTTCAGGATAAAGCAGCTCGCTTTATTGTCACCCCATCCACAAACGTTCACTCCCCTATCACTGACGCACAGTGACAGCAGTGTGTACCATCTACAGGATGCACTGCAGGAACTCACCAAGTCTCCTTAGACAGCACCTTCCAAACACACGCACTACCACCTAGAAGGACAAGGGCAGCATATAGATAGGAACACCACCACCTGGAAGTTTCCCTCCAAGCCACTCACCATCCTGACTTGGAAATATATTGCCGTTCCTTCACTGTAGCTGGGTCAAAATCCTGGCAACCCCTCCCGAACAGCACTGTGGGTGTACCTACACCACATAGACAGCAGTGGTTCAAGAAGGCAGCTCAACACCACCTTCTAAAGGGCAATTAGGGATGGGCAATAAATGCTGGCTTAGCCAGCAATGCCCACATCCCTTGAATGAAAAAAAATTCTTAATGAGTAAATTAGCAATTCTAAGCACAGGGCATACTCTAAGATTCACATCGATCAAATTGGAAGATTTGAATGTGATATTGACTGAAACTATTTCATCAAAGTGACTTCAATGAAAAGTGACTTAGAGTGAAGCTAATTAGGAATTCACAGTGAGTCTTAATGAAAGATATGAATAATATGAATGAAAGCTGATGGTTTAACCTAATCTTTGATTGAAAACCAGGTGATACAAGTACAAAATGAACAAATTTCAAACATGGCTGGGGATCAAAAGCATATTTTCCCACAACAGGGTAGTCGTTACATGAATAGACTCTGAACAAATGCAGTTAAGGTCCTTGAAAATACATGAGATAAATATCTGGTTCAGAGGTTATAAAGCTATGTACCAAGACTAATGATTAAATGCTCTGTGAAACCCTGTAACTCTCATGATACAAATATCACCTGTGGAATGCAGGCTGGTCAGTGTTGAAAAATCAAGGTTGAAATGTGAGATTGGTGCTTTTGTTTGACTGCTTTTGGTATCAGGGAGAATATATATATAACTTACTGGGTGTTTTAATTGTGGTTATTCACCTCCCTTAGTAGATTAGTTAATTCTAGGTGTTATACAGGGACTTTTAATAATGATGCTGTGCCAAGAGTTTGATCACACTGGGCCCCAGTCTCAGATTAGCATTGCTGGAGCCATCCAGTTACTAACTCAGGTACTAGTGTTAAGAGGTACCAATCCACACAAGATGATGGATACCAGGGAAAAACTCACATGTTGAAGTAGTTTTTTTAATTAAAAACAAAATTAAACTCGTGTGATTAGCTGTCATGCCATTCAATTTCTTTTGATTGGAAGCAACAGATTGCACCACGGGATTAAAAAGGACAAAGTGGAAATGGTCAGCAGGTTTTTCCTCTTCAGATCCTGACAGACCATTTCCAGCAGTTTGCCTCTCAAACACTTCTTTCACTGTTCAAATCATATTGTAATCAGACGCTGGTAAGCTTCTTCATTCAAACACTTCAACAGAAAAAAACCTCTCTCATACTTCAATGTGAGAGGATTATTTTTACATAGTAAAAGTTAGCTGAGTGTAAAATAATTATAATGTAGGTGAATTGCTAATGTACTCGTACCTCAATGACAACTCTTCTCCCATCTATTTAGATTCCCCTTCTCCCATTGTTGCGATGGACAGTGTCACTAGCTCTCTCGCTCTCTCTGTCTCTTTCTCTCTCAGACCATCTTTGATTCCCATTCTCAGGCACTACTAGCTGTCTCCACTCTCAAGATTAAACATTTTATCTTGATATGGATATAAGCTCTTATTTTACCTCAGGCATTGAATGTTGCATTATCAGTTAAGAATTTTACTTCAACTGCTTTGGTTTAAAATATCAAAGTAGATGGGGTGAGGTGTTTTTTTGGAACACCACATTGAGAAACAATAACGCGAATAGCTGCAGCCTCCGAACAATTACAAAAGATCAACTAGGGTGGGCATTCTGGTGACATTCATCAGTACAGAATGGGGAACATATCACCAATGAAATCTTGCTGATGTGGGTGATTGTTCTATGTGAACCCAGATAGTCACTGACAATAACTACTGTGACAGTGGATCCAACCATGATCCTGTCCTCAGATGACTGACATCCATGCTTATACACTCTCATACATATGAAGTGCGGCGATGCACCACCACCTTCTCAAGGGCAATTAGGGATGGGCTATAAATGCTGGCCTAGCCAGCAATGTCCACATCCCATGAACGAATAAAAAAAATACGCACTAACTAGCAGGAGTCAATGAATAGTTATTAGAAATGGGAATCTTGGCAGGTTTAAAAAGGAATTTATTTTATTGAGATGACTCACCCTGAGGTCTTTATAATTCTTTTCTTAAGATCTCTACTCATTCTTCTGCTGAGCCATCTTTTATTTTTGGAGGATAAATTCTTTGCCACGGCTATTCTAGCTCTGATTTCTTTGTGGCATTAACCATCTTCTGACAAGTTGCTTCCCAGGTAATTGTGATACCTGTTCCAGCTGTTGACCATTTATCCTGACCTCTGCTTTCCCACCCACAGAAGGCAATTAAATCATTGACAGTTTGGACATAAACAGTAAGGCCTCACTATTATTTATTTCAATCTTCATAACTTTTGTCTTTTTGCCTTAATTTTCATTCTAAGCTTTCACTACGTAACCCATTCTATCCTTTAGTATTTGTAGATCGTCTGTTGTGTTAGCTTCTAAAGCCTGCAAATTTCGCCATCTCCACCAATTGATTATGGACCTGAAGAAAACTGGAAGTGCAAAGATGAGCAAGTTGTGAAATCTGAGAAGGATGGACTGGATCAGTGGAGGGAACACAAGAGCAATGAAGAAGTTCTCAGGACCGTGGAAGAGGAAAGATTGTTAGTGAAGAGTGTCAAGAAAAGGCAGCAATGTTGGATTGGCCATATTTTGAGGCACAAGAACTTGCTGGAGGAGTTGATTGAAGGGGTTAGACCAAGGGGGAGAAAGAGAATGATGATGTTAGACAGCTGATAAATTAGGAGGCTCCGATGAGCAACTGAAGAGGAAAGCACCAGATCGTGAGGCGTGGAGAACTGAGCTGAGGATCTGCCCTTAGGCAGATCACTACTACACCTTGAGGTCCCGCACTTTGTCCGCCTTACAATGGCAGTTGAATTATTGCTCTCCCAGTCATATACTGTACCACTAAATTATGACCCATTGCCAAAAATGAATGTCTTTCTCCTCATCTCTTGTAAAGGTATTGGTTCAAGCTGGGGTGCAATTCCAAAGATGCTAAATGACCATTCTTTATGATTCCAAGCATTTCAATCATCCATGAGGAGTTCAAAACTATTTCAAGTTTTGTGTCCCGAATCTAACATTTTCATTGTACTTCCTAGACAGTAATCAGGAGCAACAATCCAACATGATTTCTTTTCTCTTTCTACTAACACAATTGAACCCAATTGTAACATTCCCATTGCTGCCCTGGCTGAGATCAGACAACTTATCATAAATAAACCCTTGATTTGTGTCTCTCAGTGCCACATCGACCAGTACGCTTATCCATTGACCTCTCAAGGAAAAGCTGCCACAGTTAGGAATATCAAACTCTGGTGGTATAATGAAGTTAATAATTTAATAGTATATCCCATGGTTGAGAGACCCACTAGGATCTAAATCTCTTACCCTGCTTGTAAATAGGTAATTGGAATCGCTTTGACTTTGATTAAATGGAAAATTAGTGAAAGATTTTGTGAATGCGCTCTTGAATTCTTAATGGGTTGTGAAAATTCTTCATGGTCCCCTGAGCTTCCACTCAATTCCCAGCTATGTCCACCTGACAGGCAGATCTCAGTGCCTGGAATTTGTAAAATTTATCCTACAGTCTGATCAGCAGGAGGCATGAAATCAGAAGGTTATTCATCTCTATTTAACCAGCAAAAGCCTTGGAGCTGTCTGTGCTTACTTGTTCTCTGTCTTGAGTATAGCATGCAGCATGTTTTTGTAAATATATAAAGCAAAAAAAGGTTCAAAACTTTTAAGATAAGAAGCCTTTTTGCACATTAAGGAGGGAGACCAAATAATAAAAATATTGCAGAGTCATGATAGGCACGGGTACAATGGGCTGAATGGCCTCTTTCTGTGCATTATCAGTCTATGAAATAACATGAAAAGTGTTATATCACACTACTGTAGTGCCAGGATGGAAATCAAATTGTCGCAATAAAAATTCCTGCAGATTGCTTTGGTTTGAGCTGAAGGGAATTTGCAGGTTGACTTTTTACAAAAAGAAGTTGTACTCATTGCTCTTCTGAGGTTAGGTGAAGTTGCTGCGAATGAAAAGAAGTTTCTCATTTGTGTACTTTGGATGAATCATCCGGTGAGGAAACATCTGCAGTTCTGCTTTGCGTCGCGCAGATCTTGTGAGCTGGATTGTATTACTGTCCTGGTGGCTGGTTGGTGTGGGAAAAGCACAGAATGTGGGGAAAGCAACGCCACTGTGTGTCTCCAGTTATTGCAGTGCTGTTCCTATTATTAACTATTTTTATGTGGACTTTTGACAATCTCAACACATTGTTGGTTTTAGCAGAAGCCAGTTCAAACCAAGCCCTATGTGAGCAAGTGCAATAATTTGATTTCTGGGCAATAGCAGACGGATTTATCTTTTGGCCTGAATTAATCACTCTCATATCAGATGCACTATGTGGCCTTACTAAATTCTCAGTCTAGCTCCAGCAGTGTAAATGTTGCTAACCTGGGCTCCTGACCCTGCTGGTGTATCCGGAGTCAGGGTGCAGTCACTTTAGCATGTCTTCAGCAGGCACCATGCCAGTGTGGACACATCCTGAATGTCCGCTAGAATCGGGAGGCCAAGAAATGTGGCATGGAGGCTAGCTGGCATCACTAGCTCTGAAGTTCTTTTCCTTTGGCCAGTTGTCCCTCTTGTTTAAAACAGCACGGACAGGGATTTGATAAATTAAAATGTGTGGGAGTCCAAAGCTGAGATCCATAAATGTAAAAAAGCCACTCATCAATCCAATCCTCCTCCTTCAGGCACCAGGCCCTGAAAGGCTGTGGTGACCATGGGCTTCCATTGGATCGGTCCATGATTACGCTTGGCAAAGTGCTGCAGTGGTTTGCTGTTGCCTTCTGCAGTATAGCTGACCAGGAACCTCTCCCGCTCTTACGGCCTGCCAACAGTTATATTAGAAGGATTTACAGCTGGTAAATAACCTGATTAGCCACATTATGCACGTACCTTCCATGGGTGAAGTGGGACTTGAACCCAGAGCTTCTGGCCTAGAGGTATAGTCGCTGCCACTGTGTCACAAGACAATAAATCCTACAATAAATCCCATAGGAAACTCAAAAAGAAAACCTTTCTTACTCAGAATGGTGAGAATGTGGAACTCACTATCACATCATAAGGGGATGTGATGGCATAGTGGCATTATCACTGGACTAGTAATGGTCTGGGGACCCGTGTTTGAATCCTGTCACGGCAGATGGTGGAATTTGAATTCAATAAAAATCTGGAATTAAAAGTCTAATGATGACCATGAAACCATTGTTGATTGGTATAAAAAACCATCTGGTTCACTGATACCCTTTAGGGAAGGAAATCTGCTGTCCTTACCTCATCTGGCCTACATGTGACTCCAGACCCACAGCAATGTGGTTGGCTCTTAAAAATGCCCTCTGAACAAGGGCAATTAGGGGTGGGCAATAAATGCTGGCCTAGCCAATGATGTCCACATCCAATGAATTTTTAAAAAATTTGGAGAGTTTTGGGCAAGGGATGCAGAGGGAATATGAGGAACTTTTTTACATAGTGAGTGGTCATGACCTGGAACTCACTGCCCACAAGAGTGGTGAAAGCAAGAACAAGCGATGATTTCAAAAGAAAATTGGATAGGCACTTGAGGAGAATAAACCTGCAGTGTTACGGGGACCAAGTGGGGGAATGTGACTAGCTGGATTGTTCTGCAGAGATCTGGCATGGACTCAATGGGCTGAATAGCATTCTTCTGTGCCATAAATGACTCTCTGATATAAAGTAGTTGAGGCAAATAACATAGGTACATTTAATGTACTTTACATTTTTAGCTTGCTCTATAGGAATTCCAATTATGTTACATGTTCCCATTGGAGGTGAGAAAAATACTTTTCCCTGAAAGCAATCCTGTTCCTATAAATTGTTTTTAATAGATCATTTTCCAGAACCATCTGTGCTGCTTTTACTGTGGCAAGATGCTGCTGTAACTCCTCCAAGCTCTCCCGGTGTCATTTGGCACCATTCTGCTTCATTGATACCATCATTAGTGACATACTTTATTCATCTCAAGGGCAATTGGGGATGGACAGTAAAAATACTAGCCTAGTCAGTGATGCCCAGATCCTGTGAAAGGAGCTTTAAAAAAATTCCCATTAGAAGATTCTGCACAAAATCACTGTGTGGCATAGAAATCAGTCTGATTGTTCAATGGACATGTATGTACACTTTTAGGTAATGTTTGTTTTAAAATCCAGTCTATATAAAGTGTTGTTTTTGGATTGTATGCAAGAATACAGCAAGAACTCTAAACTTCAGTTTTCTAAAGTACAATTTCAATTAGATTGCTGTTGTTGCTTTTATTTCCCTTTTCAGTTTCTGTTGTCCAATTTTTTTTAAGATTTTGCATTTTAATGAAAAGTTTTTTTTTCATTTTGTTATATTGCCCTCTCTGTTGGAGGGTGTAAATAAAGTTAGTTCAACAATACCTGCCTGCAATTGAGCATGTTTCAATCTTACTCAGTGCATGGAGCCGGCCATGGACTCAGCGGGCCGAATGGCAAAGCCCAAAGCCTTAACTGGGAGGCTTGAACCCTATTGGCCTCATTTAAAGGTAGTTGGTGAGTTGGGGGCACCAAACCTGTGTCCAGTGTAAGTTGGCACTTGTGAGTGGGCGAGCAATCAACTAACTTCCCCAATCAGCGAGCTGGCAGGCTGGGTCTGAGATGGGGGTAGGGTGACAATTCCTGGTGCAGGGCAGGGTGGGGTGGAGGTGCTCAAATGGACCAGCAGCAAGGCAGAAAGTCTTGTAGGCCCAAGAGGAGAAAACCTGATCCACCTGGACTCACAGGAATCAAACGTTAATATCTCTTAGGTTCTTCCTTGTGTGCTAAGTCATTTAGGAGGAGAACCCATTGTGCATACTCCATGTGTTTGTACCTGACGTTTGCAATCTGGGCACCATAGCCAGTATAGAACCCCAATTTGCATATTTCGATAGACTTATGCCTGTTTGAGGCAGGCGGCCTGCCTGCCCCATGTACAATCTGACTGAAAATTGCTTTAAGTGGAATTTGAGCATCAATACGAAGGCTGAGTGACTTTGATCAGGAAAAGTGTTTAACAGGCAGTCAAGCTGATGTTGCATGTTTTATACAATCATATAATGTCAAAATTACCGCCTGTGCATCAACAGACTATTCAACTGAGATCAATTCAGTGTTTCTCTAGGTCCATAGAGAAACATTTTCTAACAGGGAATCAATGGACAGTGAAAGGCAATTGAAGAGACTAGATAGCTTTTTCTTCATTACTCCCAGGACCCTGAGGCAAGTTATAATGACTCCGCTACTAACCCAATGGAGGTTGACCAACTTATCAGGAAACAAGGATTGAATTTGGTTCTTTACTAGGGAGTGGGTCTCAGTACCATACCATGTGGTGCTTATATGTACTTTGTAATTAACAGAGCTACTTACTTATGCTTTGGTGGGACTCTGGTCAATGGTGTAGTGGTGATTCAGTGGTTCAGCATTAATTAATTGAGTATTGTGTATATCTTAACTTTGCTATTATCCATAACCTGTGTTGTGTGGAATATCAGGCAAGAGGGTAGTACTAGTTATGCTGTAAAACATTAAGATAAAAGCAAAAAACTGCGGATGCTGGAAATCCAAAACAAAAACAAAAATACCTGGAAAAACTCAGCAGGTCTGGCAGCATCTGCGGAGAGGAACACAGTTAACGTTTCGAGTCCGTATGACTCTTCAACAGAACTAAGGAAAAATAGAAAAGGGGTGAAATATAAGCTGGTTTAAGGGGGGGTGGGACAAGTAGAGCTGGATAGGGGGCCAGTGATAGGTGGAGATAACCAAAAGATGTCACAGACAAAAGGACAAAGAGGTGTTGAAGGTGGTGATATTATCTAAGGAATGTGCTAATTAAGGGTAGAAAGCAGGACAAGCAAGGTACAGATAGCCCTAGTGGGGGTGGGGTGGAGTGAAGGGATCGAAATAGGCTAAAAGGTAGAGATAAAACAATGGATGGAAATACATTTAAAAATAATGGAAATAGGTGGGATAAGAAAAATCCATATAAATTATTGGAAAAAAAAAGGGGGGGGGATCGGAAAGGGGGTGGGGATGGAGGAGAGAGTTCATGATCTAAAATTGTCGAACTCAATATTCAGTCCGGAAGGCTGTAAAGTGCCTAGTCGGAAGATGAGGTGCTGTTCCTCCAGTTTGCATTGAGCTTCACTGGAACAATGCAGCAGGCCAAGGATGGAATTGTGGGCATGAGAGCAGGGTGGAATGTTGAAATGGCAAGCGACAGGGAGGTCTGGGTAATGCTTGCGGACAGACCGAAGGTGTTCTGCAAAGCGGTCACCCAGTCTGCGTTTGGTCTTTCCAATGTAGAGGAAACCGCATTGGGAGCAACGAATGCAGTAGACTAAATTGAGGGAAGTGCAAGTGAAATGCTGCTTCACTTGAAAGGAGTGTTTGGGCACTTGGATGGTGAGGAGAGGGGAAGTAAAGGGGCAGGTGTTGCATCTTCTGCGGTTGCATGGGAAGGTGCCGTAGGAGGAGGTTGAGGAGTAGGGGGTGATGGAGGAGTGGGCCAGGGTGTCCCAGAGGGAACGATCCCTACAGAATGCTACCAGAGGGGGTGAAGGGAAGATGTGTTTGGTGGTGTCATCATGCTGGAGTTGGAGGAAATGGTGGAGGATGATCCTTTGAATGCGGAGGCTGGTGGGGTGATAAGTGAGGACAAAGGGGGACCCTATCATTTTTCTGGGAGGGAGAGGAAGGTGTGAGGGCGGATGCGCGGGAGATGGGCCGGACACGGTTGAGGGCCCTGTCAACCACAGTGGGTGGAAAACCTCGGTTAAGGAAGAAGGAGGACATATCAGAGGAACTGTTTTTGAAAGTGGCATCATCAGAACAGATGCAACGGAGACAAAGGAACTGAGAGAATGGGATGGAGTCCTTACAGGAAGCGGGGTGTGAGGAGCTGTAGTCGAGGTACCTGTGGGAGTCGGTAGGCTTGTAATGGATATTGGTGGACACTCTATCACCAGAAATTGAGACAGAGAGGTCAAGGAAGGGAAGGGAAGTGTCAGAGATGGACCATGTGAAAATGATGGAGGGGTGGAAATTGGAAGCAAAATTAATAAATTTTTCCAGGTCCAGACGAGAGCATGAAGCAGCACCGAAGTAATAATCGATGTATCGGAGAAAGAGTTGTGGGAGGGGGCCAGAGTAGAACTGGAACAAGGAATGTTCCACATACCCCATAAAGAGACAGGCATGACTGGGGCCCATGTGGGTACCCATAGCCACACCTTTTATTTGGAGGAAGTGAGAGGAGTTTAAGGAGAAATTGTTCAGTGAGAGAACAAGTTTAGCCAGATAGAGGAGAGTAGTGGGAGATGGGGATTGTTCGGGCCTTTGTTCGAGGAAGAAGCTAAGGGCCCTCAGACCATCCCGGTGGGGGATGGAGGTGTAGAGGGATTGGACGTCCATGGTGAAGAAGAGGTGGTTGGGGCCAGGGAACTGGAAATTGTTGATATGATGTAGGGTGTCAGGGGAATCACGGATGTAGGTGGGAAGGGACTGGACAAGGGGAGAGAGAATGGTGTCAAGAGAGCGAGAAATGAATTCCATGGGGCAGGAACAGGCTGACATGATCGGTCTGCTGGGACAGTCCTGTTTGTGGATTTTGGGTAGGAGGTAGAAGCGGGCCTTGCTGTAAAACATGCTGCACTATAATAGCTTTGGCAGTTTCCTATTAAATTGGTGCCAGGTTCACATGAAAATCATTTAGATCAATTGCACTCAGCAGGATAATTTACTGGGCTGTTGAAATGTGCATTGATCTTAAGCTCTATTCATGGCCCTGCATTGATGAAAGTTTATTTATTGCTTGCATGGTATATAAAATGGTTAAGACTTTAGCTGAGTAAATCCATTTTGTGTGTGTTTTTAATTGATCACAGCACAGATGTGAACTTTTGACTGGTTACCCGAAAGGCAATCACTGTTATGTTCGGAGCTAAAGTTGGATTGATTGCAGGCTGAATTAATTTCTATGAGCCTTATTCTACCGGCAGTCATTATTACAAAACTCAGTTATTACTAACTTCCTGCTATATGAAGGTGGTCTTCACTGAAACCTTGTTAAAATTTGTGAAACAAATCCTAAACACACCAAACACCCAGCACTGGGCCTCATGGAGACATTTGTGAAGAATTCAGTCTGATTCTAAGAGCTGTAATTGTTCAAGTGCTCAGAGGAAGTGGATCAAATTTGCCTCTACTATGTTTCCCTAACATGCACGGCAGTCGACTATGCAGTGAATCAGTTGACGTTTCTCAGTAGCTTGTTGTGTCTAAAAGAAGCTTGTCTCTTGATGAATTATCAGAGGGTTGTCAGTGTGAGGTATAAAATTGAAGGATTAAAGGGGGTTTCTTTGGAAAGCAGACTGCAACTTGTACCAAACAAAAGCCGTGCATTCAAATCTGCTTTCATAGTGACTCTTGTCTGATGTATATGTATATTTGTATTTTCTAAAGACGAGTATCTGGGGTATGGCATTAGTCTCCGTGAAATGTAGGGAGTACAGCAATGCCGAAACTCAGATTTCAAAGATTCAATGTCGATAATTGAAAATCTGGAAAAAAATCAGTTATTTCAACCGATGGTCCTCAAGAATTGTCAGGGGAAAAAAGCATGATAATGCCATGCAGATGACTTTCCTGATGTTTTGTTCTGATTTAATGTGTCAATCTTACTGTCATATGTTGTACTTTATTACTATAGTGTCCTCACCAGTGTAGTCAACTCATACTCTCATCACCTTAGATTCTTTCCACAATTGTAGGGAAATTACTTTGTGTATTTATTGTATAAAGGAACTCATGGCTGATAATAATCACAATTGTATCTGATGCACTTGCTGATTATGGGATATTGTGTTGATTCAGGACTGTGCCACTATACCTGTGAGCTTCCAATCATTAGGAACTGTATACAAATCTGTAACTCGCCCTAGACATCTGATATTTTATATATTGTTCACTGTATTTATATCTTGTGTGAAGATAAATAATGTGCACGTAGACGATTTGCAGAACACAGTTACTGAGAGTGAATTTAACTAAATATCTTTTATGGATTACAAGGCAAACAAATAATGTAAAAGATATTGAATAGTTCCATCAATCTCTGATGTCTTTCATCCTATTTACATCACAATTCTGTTTCCTCTTTTAAAGTAACATGTGTATATTATATAAAACCTGCCATCTTTCAAATGAGCCATTAAACCACAGCCCCGCCAGCCCTCTCTAAATGATCCCATTCAAAGAAATATATGGAAGTTCTCATGCTTTCCTCAACCAATATTAATTAAAAAAAAAGACATTTGTGGGAGCTTGCTGTCTGTCAATTGGCTGCAGCATTTCCTGCATTATAACAGTGACTACGCTTCAAGAGTACTTTATTGGCTCTAAAGTACTTCGAGACCTCCTGACCTTGTGAAAAGTGCTATAGAAATGCATGGTTTCCTACCAGTGAGCAACGTGTATGCTTTCTATGCCTGGACCTAATTTGAGAGTGGTGTGAGTTGGCAGCACAACCACCCACACTGTTCTCAGAATGGTCCATATATTGAACTGCTTAGTACAGTGCAACTGGATCATATCCATTTGCCACTTACATTCATGTCATCAGTAATGATCTGGCATTTCCTGAGGTCAGGAAACCAGTCCTGTATGTATTGATCGGTTTAGCTGTGAAGTATTTTTCATTGCAGCACAAAGTGCACATTGTCTTCAATAACAATGTACACTGAAAATAAATAGTCAGTGGAACTTGAAGAGAGCCATAATAAAAACAGAAATGATGAAAGGTGACAAGCCTGGACTCTGTTTTTCTCTCTCCACACAAGTTGCCTGCGCTGCAGCTGAATGGTTCCAACATTTTGTTTTTATTTCAGATTTCCACTACCCACAGTATTTTGCTGTTACGAAACAAGATCCACAATTGACAACAACATTAATAATACGCTTTTCATTGTTTGGAGCTTCAGTCAGACTCTGTATTTGACCAGTGGTTATTTGTTAATTTTCATAAATGTCAGCTCACTTAAAATTCTGCTGCCTGCATCCTTCCCCACCGAAATTCACATCCTCATATGGCATGACCCTCCCTATCTCTGCTACCTCCTCCAACTCTACAGGTGGAATTTTATGGCAGCTGGATTTTGGGTTCCTGCTGAAGTCGATAGAGTTTAGAACGGCTCGCCACATTTTATGGCCCTGTCCCAGCCTCGATGGGGCTGTAAAATTCCAGCCTCCCCCACTACGCTACATCCTCTGAGCTCCTATCCAAATTTCCAGTTATCTGACCTCTTGTGCATCCACCCTTTGCCCTCATGCACACTCTTGGCACAGTCGCCTGAGCTCAACACACTGGGATTCCCTCTCTAAAACTCTTGAAGAGATTTCTTAAAGCCAACATCCTCCCCCTCCTAATGCCCCTTACTTTGGTTCAACATCTGTTTTTAAGATTAGGGAACATTTTCCATAAATCGCCAGACAGATGCAAGCTGTTTGTTCATTAGTCAACTGGCTACTGATCACTTCAGAGTTTGCTATAAACCAGCCTAGGCAAAGGAGCACACGTCGGGACTGAACAGACTGAAAGGATTGTGCTAATGATGGTTATAAATGAAATGAATAGTTCTACTCAGTAAAAAGACAACTTGTTGCTTGTCTCCTTGATGGAACCTGCAAGGATACTTTTGCTTGATCCAGATAAGAAAAAAGACTCTAATCCTTTGGTCTTCACACAAACCACACAACAGAATATTAAAAAAAAGTCTTACCAAGTAAGATTCCTGGTGTGATTCCTGTCTGATTTCAGTCACAGGAAACTACAACTGGCCTTTGACCACCTCTGGCCTGGGTGGGGATAGGGAAATCCTCTAACCAGAGATCCCTGTGGAAAAGCGTAAAGGTGGAAATATTGGGCAAGAAAATGATCAGAAACATTTCTGGATAAAATAAAAAGGGACCAGAAGATATCAAACCATAAATGGTTGACAAGGAGATGAAAGAAAAATATATCAAGCAGGGCATGTAACCTTATAAGTCTGAAAATTTATGAAAGTAGACATTCACCAGTTCAACATAATGGTGATGGTCGTTCATTATGATAGCAGTATAAATCCAAGCAAATACCCACTCTCTGTCTCTGGTATTCACAGTAGTGCCTGTGCTTTTGCAGTAATTTTGTGCATATTTCCAACCGGTCTCTTGCATGCTGCCAAATTACCATTTAAGGAGGAAAAAAACAGTAAAAACTAGGAAATATTGGTTTGAACTGGTCTTGTATACCTTAAATTGGGAGACCAGTAAAACTGGGAAATAAGATTATTGTTCCAAACTGTTTTTCTCCTCCTGGGAGATGAAGTGGCTTCTTCTAGAAAGGTCGTTGATGATATTACTGCAAAATCAGGAGCAAATTAATCCACATTCCAAGGGTAATGTATCATGTTGCTAACTCTCATTTGGAACCACTGCTGCTGTCGAGGCTGCAGTCTGTTTAATTGCTTCCTGGGAGGTACATCACTTGAGCTGAGACGTACAATCAAATACCATGCTGTTTGGATTCAATGCTCCACTAACTTATAATTGGCAGATGAGGCTGGCAATAACAGGAAAGAACTACTGTCTTGGTAGGGCCATGCTTAACGCACTGATTCATTTGTGCTAGGCATGGCTAACAAAGAATAATACAAGAGATGTGCCTTAGAAGGCCGGGGCATTTACTTGCTGAACAGTGATCAGAAGGGCACCTTCCTCCAATATTCTGGCCTGACATGTGATGCTATAATTTTCAGCAGCTTTTTTGGAACTAATGGTTCTCTTCTTACATCTGAACAGTAGCACATCTGTCCTTGTGCTTAATGGGCTGCAAGCGGTCACTGTCTCTCATTAGAGTGACTCTTATGAACCCCTCCAGTTGCAGCACATGAGGGGTCCATCAGGCTTGAGCCAGGCTCTGAAAGTGGGGCCCTCAGATAGCAGCTTCACCGAGAGGAGTATCACCTCTGTTCTTTATAGTTACACATGAATCCTCCCAATAACCATCTCTAAACTCTCTAGGGTGTATCTCTCTAGGGTGACCAGATTTTCAAAAGTCAAAACCAGACACATTGAAAAGCCTTGGGAAGTCAGGGCTCCTTAATGATTGACATGTTGGGTGACCAATGGCATGAGTCTGGAGGATGGGCATTGGCGGTAGGAAGTCATGTGATGACATTCCCTGGAGTATGTCCAGCCAGGATTGGCAACTGTAAAGACACCCAATTATTGAAGGTAGCAGTTACAAATCACAGACTTTTGTTCCAATTACATTTCTGCCCCATTTTCTTAAAAAAACTGAACCAGGGCTTTGTTTGTCACAAGACTCCTCTATTTGACTCGAACTTTACTGTGCAATACACAATAGTAAGACCAATCTCCATTTAAAAGCCATGTTTATTTACATTTGCACACTGGGTTCTAACAATAGTCATTTTCAGCTAGAAGCTGGATTTTAAACTAGCAAACATACGTCAAGTGTGAGAGATTTTGTTTGCAATCTTTCAATGAAAAGTTTGGCTGAACATGCCACAGCTCAACCGAACTTGCCTGTCGCCTTCTTCAGGGCTGATTGGTGGGGCTGAATTTTACCCTCGATGGGCGGGTGGGCCCGACCGACTCGGTGGTGGGCGGGCAGCCGATTGCTGCCGCCGAAATGGGCCACGCCGCCATTTTGCGCGGGCAGGCTAATTAAGGCCCACCCAATGGGTTAGGGACTCCCGTGGAGAACAGGAAAATATTTGTGGGGGTGGGTGGCATCAGACTGCCGGTTCCAATGGGGAGCTGGCAGCCCATTTAAAGAGTGGCCAGGCAGCCTGTTTGAGGCAGTGCACCATGGCCACTTGGGGAGAGAGGGAGGCAGCTGTGGTTCCACAGGAGCAGGAGCAGGAGGAGGGGGGCAGGCTGCAGGGTAGGCCAGTGGGGGGGCCATTGTGCCCCTCGATTCTCCGATGCCTGCCTTGCTGTTCTCCTCCAAAAGGTTTCCAGCCGTCGGCATGTCTTGTATCCGGAGGATGGGAGGAGGAGGGCCCCCCATGTCACCGGCTGGGCGTGGGAGAAGGTGAAGGAGGCTGTTAGCTCTCATGATGCTGTGCGGCGCACAGGAACGCAGTGCCACAAACGCTTCAATGATTTGCTGCGCCCTGGAAGGGTGAGGACCATGTCAACCTTGGCCATCTAACCCACCCCCCATGTCTTAGTGTCGTTACTGCATTGGGCATTTGGCGCACGCTGGGTGGGCAAACAGATAGTGACCATGCTTACATCAGCCTTAGTGGGTGAGGAGAAGATGGGTTCTGCCCGCAGCATATGTTGGTGTTTGTGGCATTTGAGTAGTCTGGGGGTAACCTGCAGGGGAGGCAGCTAGACACATACTCAGAACTCCAACACATGTCTTATTGATGGTGATGAGATGGTGGAAGGGGAGCCTCAAGGTGTCGTGGCCAAGAGCCATCTGCTGGCCTTGGTGCCATACCTAGTTGCGCCTCCTTGCCATGGGCGCTAAGACCCGTGTGTTATTCAAAGTGATGGACGCCGAATGTGTCCAAGGTGTCCGTTGGGGGAGGGGGTTGGGAGCAGCCGGACTATCTTCTGGGGACTGATCACCAGTAGTGTGGACAGGAGCCGCTGGAGGCCTCAGATGGGCCACTGTGGTTGGGGTGCAGCGTGCGCGTGCAGAGTACATGAGAGATCAGCCCCAATAAATCCTCTTCTCTGTTCTGCAGGCAAAAACAGAGAACCCAATCTGAGGGAGTGCCAGAGGACTGGTGGTGGGCACGCGTGCTCCAGCACCTCACCACGTATGAGGAGCAGGTCATGGAGCTGGGGAGGAGGCAGGCGGCCAGGTCGGCAGGTGTCGGTGAGGCTGGGGTGTAGCGGCCAGGTATTTGAGGGCCACAGTCCCATCCACTCTGTCTCCCCACCATCCAAAGCACTGATGGTTGCTGCAATTGTTAATGCAGCAACACTGCTCATTCACAGACTGAGACACTCAGACGTGTGGGTCATACACAAAGGTCCCTTGGCCCCTTGAGGATGCGCATCTCCAGCACCTTCCAAAGTCACCTTATCCCATTTGTGACCGCTATCCCCATGGCCTAACATGCCATGGCATCGCTGCTGCACAGCCAAAGACTTATTGCATCTTAGGAGGTTTTGTACCTCCACCACCCTTTCAGCCAGTGCGTCCCACATTACTCTGTCCAAAAGGTCCTCAGCACCTCACCTGTCAACCTCATGGCACTCAACTTAAATAAATACCACCGCGTTACTCATCCCTGCGCCAAGGGGAAATGTTGCCTTCTGCCCACCCATTCTATACCCCTCATAACGGTCTGAAGGTCAATAATGTGACCTGTCAATCTCCTGTGATCCACGGCAAATGTCACAAGTATTTGCGATGTTTCCTCATAACTCCAACTCTCTAGGTCAGGAACCTCTGCACTCTCCCCACTCCAATGGTACATAACATTCCATGTGGCATTCCTGAGGCCATCTGACCAGCCTGTCTGTATGCGTGTGTAATGTTTGGGCCTCCTCTTGACTATTTACCACCCCACCAATGTTCGTCTCCTTATGTTGTTGAAGGCTGAGCAACTTATGATGCTGGGGGGGAAAGGGATGAAAGGTGTTACTGACTGAACGCTAACTGATGCACTGTCCTTGTTGTTAATTTCAGCATCACCACCACATGGCCGCGCCCATAGACACCGCAGCCCCCCCTCCACAACTGAGGGCCAACTTGTGGCACATCATTTCAGCCAGCCAGGAACCAGCGCAGACACAAACACCTCGGTGGGAAATTTACCATCAGCTAGTGTCCCGGGGCATAGTGGAGAGGGCACTTCACAATCGCTGGAGGAGATGGCATGGACAGAGAGTGCCGATGGCGCCAGCAGCCGGAGGACTGCAGGGGATGAGGCACATGCTGAGTCCGGCAGTGATGATGTGCCTCTGGAGATGTCACCAATGCAGCAGCTGCAGGACAAGCGGCCGGGTGCGTGGGAACATCTGGCAGGGTTGCATGAGGGTGTGTTTCAGTTGGTCTCTGTGGTGGAGGAGTCCAGGCAGAGTGTCAGTGATGGCATGAACCTCAGGACAGAGCTTCAGGCTTCCTCCACTGAGAGATTGGCGACTCTCATGGAGAGGGGCTTCGATCGGATTGAGAATTTTCTGACTGGGTTACGCTCTGACCTGCAAGCCCTCACAGCGCTAATGGCCACAGGTGGTCATTCCCAATGTGGGAGTTGTTCTGGGCACCAAGTGTCACCGCTCGGTGCCCATCCATCTGCGGTGAGCAGGGAGGGTCCAATGTGACCTCACGTTGGCGCAGCAGCTGCCTGTCGTCGCTGCGAGCTCCTCTCAGGGCGCTCCGGATGAGGGCAGCAGCTCCTCCGCCCCTCTGCCGGTGACTGTTGCATCCGTTGAGGCTGCGACAACTGGGGAGGTGCCAGTTCTGGAACTGGCCACTCCCTCCCAGGCGGGTCCAGCACAGGCTCCACAGGCCAGAGGATGTCCGCCAAGGTCATCGAGGCCAACAGGACAGCAGAGTCAGCAGCTGTCTCACAAGCCACTCCGAGCGATGGGGCGGCACCTAGACGTAGCACCCGCAAACAAAAGCATAAGACACGTTAGGCACTCCCCGGGTATGTCACTGGTGATTTTGTGTTGGCCTTAGAATAGGGATCAATATACTTATGTTTGCCATAGAGACGCTTCTGTTTTATGTTGGATAGAATAAAGTCCAGTTTTCTGACCATGGCTGAGGGTGCTTCCTTTGTGCTGCATTTTTCTTTTTCACAGACATATCATGAGTGTTTGAGTGGACATTGATGTTTCTGTACTAAGCCCTTAGTTACAGCTGATGAGGTGGAAGATGTGTCACCTAAGTGCCACGTGTGGAAGCACCAGGCAATGCTGTTCCTGCTGATCCATGTGTGTGGAGCTCGCTGAAGGTTTGTTGGATTAAATTGTCCCGGGTGTCCCTGCCTCCTTGGTGTAGTAGTGGGTCGGTGTGCTGCCCCTCATCATCACCCTGTACTTCCTCATCCTCTGAGCCACTGCTGGATTCATCATGTGCAGCCTCATCCACTGCGTCAAGGTCTTCATCGTCAACTGCATCCCCCCTTTCCAGCGCAAGATTGTGGAGAGTGCAGCATGTAACCACTATCACAGACACACAATCTGAGGGGTACTGGAGTGCGCCCCCATGAGCGGTCCAGGCAATGGAAGCGCATCTTGAGAAGACCGATGGCTCTCTCCACCACAGCCCTTGTGGTGCCGTGGCTCCTATTGTAGCGCTGCTCAGCTTCTGTTCTTGGATGGCGGAGAGGCGTCATGAGCCACCTTCTGAGGGGATAGCCCTTGTCACCCAGCAGCCATCCATCCAGCCGGGCTGGAGCACTGAAGAGCCCCGGCACCTGGGAGTGTCTGAGGATGTAGGTGTTGTGGGAGCTGCCTGGGTACCTTGCACAGACTTGTAGAATCAGCATCCTGTGATCACACACTATCTGCACATTCATGGAGTGGAAGCCCTTCCTGTTGATGAAGGCACTGGGCTCACCTGCTGGTGCCTTGATGGCCACATGTGTACAGTCTATAGCACCCTGGACACGGGGGAAGCCAGCAATGGCCGCGAAGCCTCTGGCTCGCTGTGCCTGACTTGCCTGGTCACAGCGGAAGTGGATGAAGGTCAATGCCCGTCTGAACAGAGCGTCTGTAACCTGCTTGACACAACTGTGGACAGCTGATTGGGAGACACCACAAAGATCACCCACCGAGCCCTGGAAGGTGCCAGAGGCATAGAAGTGGAGGGCAACTGTGACCTTCAGAGCCGCTGGCATGGGGTGTCCACCCACACAGTTAGGGGAGATCTCAGGCCCAATCATCTGACAGATATAGTTGACTGTCTCCCTTGACAGACGGAGCCTCCTTCGGCACTGCACCTCAGACATATTGAGGTAGCTGCTTCGCCGCCTGTAAACCCTGGCAGCAGGATAGTGGCATCTTCTGCGGCCCCTTCCACCTTGGACAACCTCTTGGCCCTGCCCCCCTTGTGCCTGCGCCTGGCCTCCCAAAGGTGGCTCCCCTGGAGGCTGATTGTCCACTCCTGGCCTCCTACTTATTCTATCCCTCCCTTCCTCCTCAGTGGAGCTGCCTCCAGTGGAGAGGTCAGAACTCTACCCCCAGGCTAAATGGAGGCCTCCGGAAAGCTGCAGGCCCGAGAAATATTACTGTCTGCAGACTGGTTTCAAAGTACACAAGAAGCTCTTGGAAATCGATGTGAACTGCTGATAATTACACAGGTAACTTTAAAACACTTTCAGCATTAAATACTTCATGGAAAACATGAACAATCCCTCTGAGTCCACATATCCCGGCAGTGCATGAGTTTTAATAAAAAATCTTCTACCCGTCTTCCTTTTGGGCCTGTGCGCCGACCCGAAGTTCGCACGGGCCCCTCAAAATCGTCGACGATTGGCAAGTTAAGGGGCTTAATGAGCCCTTTAAATAAAGGTGGGCGTGCGTCCCGCTGCTGAGTGTGCCCGCCGACCGAAATATCGCGATGCCGCGCGCTGACGTCGGGATGCTCGCATGATGTCAGCGCGCGACATTTTAAGCGCTGATGTGCGGACTCTGCCACCCGCGCGTCAGCCAGAAAATCCTGCCTGTGGTTTATCGATGAGCACCATCTGACCACCTCCTGAAGTACAGCTTGTGACTGGTGGACACCGCTGTCAATCTTCTTCCATCGCCCAGAGACTGATTCCTTCCTGGCTCCCAGGTGGTCATGGGGTTAATTTAAAGGCCGTCATGGAGGCAAATTACCCCCGTGCCTTCCTGTAAATTAACTCCATCAGCGCCCGGCTGTCCTTGGAGAGGAAGCACCTGGTGTCCACTGGTACACTTGAGGCCTTTTGCGACCGGTGGGCACTGTAGGGGCTGGAGTGCATCATTTCCACATCTCCCACCCCGAAATATTGTTTTACTTTTAATTCGGGGAGTTTCCTTTAAAGATTTGACCTTTGTTAGTGTGCCCCTTTAAGGGGCTGTCAATTAGTTAATTTGTTTATTTGATTTTTAGTCAAAAGGGTTTAAAGAGACTCTGGATTTTTTACTTAGTTAATTAGTTTGTTTAATTATTGAACTCAAAAGAGTATAAATTACCTTCATGACCTCCTATAAATTAACCCCAGTACCTCCCATAAATCAGTACCTCTCCTACTGGCCTCTGGCTCTCCCTGTTTGTTGCCCCCGCTCCACCCCCCACCTCTTCCCCCCATCCCTCCCCCTCCTCCTCCTCCCTCTCTCCCCCTACCCCTCCTCCCCCTCCTTTCCCCTCCCGCACTCACCGTTTTGAATCCACCACCAGTTCAAACAGGGCTCACTCAGGACATGCGCTAACAGCTCTGGACCAAAGAGCAAACATCGCCCACTCCCAGTATCATTCACACAGAGAGAGAGAGAGGGAGAGGCTCCCTTCATCCAAAACTATCAATAAAACCCAAAGCAGCAACATATCTCATCTGATTTGCAGATGGGCTTTTAAAAAACAACCCCCAATGATATTTGAATTGTTTTTGGTGGATCCAAAGTGAAGCAATCAGCCTGGTGGCTGGGGAAGGCCCAGAGCCTGTGCACCATTGCGGAGTGGCTGAAGGTGAGTGGGGGAGGGAGAGTTAGAGGTGGCTTAAAGCACCTCAAGCTCCTGAACATCAACCACAACGACAACAATCACACACTCAGCTCCGAGAGACAGCCGGACAGTCCCTCATATCCGCCTCACTTGAAGGAAAAGGTTGCTTTTGGGGTGAAATACTAAGCCCAATAATAGGATGTGATTGCGGAGAAGTTTGCAGAGTGGCACTGGTTATTGTAACAAGTGCTGAACCCGTGCAAAAATATTGAAATGTTGGGGATGCGAAATAATTTAAGTTTTTGCTGGAACCCAACTCAATCCAGCCTCAGGCAGACAGACAGAGCCATGGTAAGCCCCAACGTTATGCACAAAGTGGCAGCTGCTGCTGCTTCCATCACTGAGGAGGGAGGCAGAGTGGATAAAAGTGAACAGCAAGACCGAGTGATAAGGAATCCCACCCCCAGGGCTTACCCCTTTGGCTGTGGCTGGTGTTTGGTTGGGTTGGGCTGGGCGGTGGACACCCCCAGCCCTGAAGCTACGGCAAGGCCGCAGCCTTTCCCGGCACTCACGTATGGTGACAGACGTCGCTCTCCCCCGCCAACCGGCCTGACTTTTGAGTCACTTTTCCCCTTTTCCAGCCAGATGGGAGCGCAGAGCTCTTGAAACGCTTCCTTTCCATCTCTAGGGTTGCCCGACTTGATGTGGGCAAAGACCCAAGGGGAATCTAAAGTGTTCTGCAAGATGAAGGGAAAGCTACCAATAAGTGCATCCTGTCCCTCATCTCTCTCTCTCTATGACTCCCATTCCCAGGGTGCAGTGCAAGAAGGGTTTTGGGTTTGTCAAGATTAGATGCAATGTGAGGGGCGGGTTAAAGGGGACAGGTCTCATTGGAGCTGAAAACCCGGGAATTTGAGCAATCTGGAGAAAACTGTGGGGACACCGGGACGTTTAGTGAAAAAGTATACTTTTCCAGCAAAACAGGGATGTCTGGTCACCCTACATCTCAGACATCCCGTCATAGATATAGCAGTATAGGAACCTGACTATGTTAGCTGGCACAAGGGTTAGACATGGCAGTGAGAAGTGATTGTAGTGACAAGGCTTGAATATTATTGATTGTATTGGGGAAGGATTGCTGATGGAAGTAAAAATTGTTGTTTGGTTGCGCAGAACTTGAGCATTGCTGAAAAAGGAGACTTTTTTGTTGAAGCTTTTCATCTTGCACTCACCAGGACAATTCACAAGAATATCAAACGTAAAGGGACAATGATTCATACTATATGAGAAGAGAGTGCTGATTGGTTAGCAAGTGGACTCTAATTGGTAGAGGTGTTGCCATGGAGAATGCACCAGTTGATAGTGACTGACAGTTAACTGCCAAACATTGTTCAAAATTTAAATCCGGCAGCTTAACTCTGATTGATCAAGGCATTTCCCTGAGGAATGAACCAGCTGTGACTTATTTTGTTTAGCTGAAATAGGTGCAATGTGTGTATGTGTTCTTTCTGTCTGCAAAGAGCAGGGCCCTGTGTATTAATATATGTAGCTTCCAGTATACGCAAATGGGCCACACTGCGAGCCTGACTGACAATCTTAAATTGGTTGTCAGCGTAATTCTTAGCACACTTAGGATTATTTAGCACATGTTACATAATCGTGGAATTGCATCTAATGTTGGACACTGTGTTTGAGTTTTGCAAGCACGGGCTGGTTGGGTACAGTTTGTACCTTGCCCATTGCAAAAGAGTGGAAGGGACATACTGTTTGGCACTATCCGCCAGTCTTTGGGATGTACGGTCTACATACCTAGCATCACATGGGCACTGAAATTCATATACTGTACCACATTACTCATTTGTGTGATAGGCAGAACATCTTTTTGGCTTGACAGCAGCATCCTGTTGGTGGCCAATACCACTCGTGTTGCTGCTGATAGCAGTGTGAAACAGCTAGCTTCTCCTGTTGCTCAAAATTTTGAGATACCTTGCCCTTCCAGGGTAATCTGAGGTAGACTGGGCACTTTTTAGAGCCAAAAGTGACAGCTTTAGGCCCGTTGATAAGTTTGCATGATATACAGTGTGAAATGGTCTAATCATGATTGCCATTATCCTGCCAGATGCGTTTGATGTGCCCTATTTCGGCATCAAGCTTGCATGATGACCAAATGGCTTGGGGCCTATTTACGTGATTGTCAATAAGACCAATCTTATGGCACATGGAACTGTAAGAATCCCAATGCATATATTGACCCGTGAATGTAGGGTTGCGGCCACTGTTAGAGAACCTCTTGGCAGATTCTCAACTATTACGTCAAGGAAAGAAAGTTCATTGGCTGCTCCATTTCAAAGGTGAATTTGAACATAGGGTGAAGCCCATTAAGACATGCAAGGAAATGATTACATGCAGCTGCAGTTTTAAATATAGCAAACGTATCATCCACATATTGGGAATATGCCAGGGGGTGGGAGGTTAGGTGTCATTCCATCAAAGACACGTTTTTCATGGAACCCAACAAAGATGTTTACGAGAGCTGGGCTGAGAGGCGATCTCATGGCAACACCATCTATTTGGGCATACGTGATGTTGTTAAAACTGAACTCAACTGCGCGAGTTGCTGAGTTCATAAGTTCGATGTATGCTGAAACATGCTATGTTGGCGGGTCTAGTACTGCAGCACAAATATCTATAGCTCCCTGAAGTGGAACATTGGTGAATTGGCTAGCAATGTCAAATAAGCACATGGACAAAGCATGCTATTGATATGCAAGTCCTGTATGGCCTTCGCAAATGTGAAGGAGTCCTTCACCGTTTATCTGGGAAACTTGCTCAAAACTGGTTGTAATAATTAACCCATCCATTTGGCCAATTCATACAGTGCAGAACTGGTCATGGATAAGATAGGGCAGTCCATACATATGCTGACACAGTGAACCTTGGGGACAAACCTTGTTAATATATATCACATGGCAGCTCACCGCCCTTACACAAGTCCAGCAAGCATTTTTTTAAGCTTACTTTTGAGCAAGACAGTGTGGTCATGTTTCAGCGGCAGGTCCAATGGATATGAATTTGGACCTGTCATTAAGAATGGCGTGCATTTTGTTGATATAGTCACGTTTGTTAAGGATGACTTTCCCCATCCCTTTGTCAGGTTTACTGATGCGTATGTTCGGGTTGGTCTTAAGGCCTCACAGCGCTGTAAGACATTCATGATGCATGTGAAAACCAGACAGGTCATTCGGAATCCTGCAATATGCGTGCGCTTGATCAACTCAGCGTGCTTTCAATGATTCAGCCTCTTCAGTGGATGATGGTTTGTGGCTGGATAGTTGGGACTAGAGGAGTTACAACTCAGCAAGTACCTCTTTCCGTTTGATTTGGGATGAAAATGTCTCTTTTTTCAGCAATACTCATGTAAAAATTGCTTGATCACATAGACTTCATCAGTAATTTCTCTGGTTGTGTGCAATTTGGTGAAATGAGTTGTTCAACTGTGAGATGGAGAGTTTTATATTATTTAGGTAAGGTTCAGGTGCTGTTGGGAACCGAGACCTTGATGAAGCAATTAGGGGTCTGGATGGAACGCTCTTAGACTTAACACATTGACTAAGAACAGCTGGAACCCATCCAACTCAAGTGGGTGTGAGGTGCTGGCCTGTCATTTACCCTCTCATAACCTGAGTAACTTGAAGCTTTTTGCTGGGACATAATTTTAAAAAAATTGCAGAAGTCAGTTCCAGAAAAAGGCATTTATCTATAAAGAGAAATTTTATTGCAAAATGTTGCACAAATACACAAGAAATAATACAAAATATCAGTATCAAAATTCATCATTGGTACAGAACACTGGAGTTATAAAGGCACAGATAATGATTTAGCCATCATATTAAAGTGATCTTTTCAGACTGATTTTCTAATGATCTTGTATTTTCCTACCATGAAGTGCATTGGCCCTGAAACGTCTCTGACTATCCAGGCTACCGTGTACCAGTCTTGAGGACTTTACTGTCTGCTTTTAGAGAGCAATAGACAGAAGGCTCCACATCCCAAAGATTTTGTGGGTACCTGAAATCAAAGCTGAATCCTACTTTTTGGCCATCTTCACTATCCTGCCAAAGCACCTCAGACGGTCTGACTCAAGGGGTCTCAGGCACAAACACATCGCCAACTTCTTGGGGTGTCATTGGAATGGGCATCCTTTGGTCATTGGAAAAGGAAATTGAGGCAAGAGGACCTGGAGTGCCCCCCCCTAAATGGATATGCTGGACCTGCATCCACTGCAGATGTTGGCCAACATCCTCCCATTTGTGGACACCCCTGAAGTCATGTGGAAAATTCAGGGGGGTGTGGCGTTGCAGATCTGTCATGAAGGTCTTTGCTGAACCACTCCCAACAAACCCCACCCCCCCACCCCTTTCCTTCCTGTAGAATCCAGGAAATGACCTTTTCCCATTCATTATAGGGAAGGATCTAGGAACCACTGCTCCATTAAAAACTAAAGTAAATGGCTTCAAACCCTGAAGGTAAAGGCTGCGTAAAATTTAAAATTACATTGGGCAGCGGGACTAGAAATTCCCGCCCAAAGTCAATGGACTTTTCGCCGCTCTCCAAATTTTCCAGTTCTGCACGAGACCCTTCCCACTGCTGGTGGGACCGGAAAATCCTGGCCATTGTTACTTTTCAAATATCATAGATTATTTTTTTTAATACATTTACATTTACAAAAGCCTTGTGCTTAATCACATTACTTGGTTAGCATATAATATAGCATTGGGCAAAATACTGTTGTCAATGACCCATGACAGTAAAAATCCAGTTGGCAAACTGGATGTTCAATGGGCCAAGTAAAAGAAAAGGCAAGTGAGTAGTTAGTTTAAAGATCATTAGGAGAGTGTACATCTGACATACACAGCTATGCTGATACAACAGCATTACAATTGTACAGATAGGAAACATGCCATAAGATGCTTGGAAGAGTTAATATCAAAACCGAGAGTGTAAGAATCTTGCAATGCCAGGAAATGTAGGCACCAGAATAAGAATACTTCACTGCGTAAAAATGTCATCTTTTACAGGCCAATGAGCAGTCTTTTCTGAAGTAAGTTTTAGTGCTCACACATGTTTGCAGGCCAAAGAATTCAGGAGTTTTAAATTTCATATATGTCTCTCAGTTATCATTCTCTGAGGTCTCTTCTTGGCAAGGTCCAGAGGTCAGAATAACATTGTCCAATCCAATCTCTCCAAGTCTGCCCTTTCCTTGCTCTGCTTCAAAGACAATCTACAAAATAATTTAAAAAGCAGAAGCAGAAATTCAAATGTATAAGTCATAAATGATAATAGCCAATGGTTTCCCTGTAATGCTGTGTATTTGATCTCTCTTTTTGGAATTTCTATGCCTGACCAGAAATAACTCACACTAACAACTAACAGTTCACATAGTGGTTCTGTTATTGCTACATTTAATACTAAATTCTCCTATATCAGTTCAGCGACATCAATGGGGCTGAAAGAATTCACTCCATTGTTGTCAGTTCTGGACTAGTCTGGCTGTATTCTTTTCTATGACGGTGACACTTGACGCTGTCTATCCAGAGCTTCCTTGGCTTCTAGTTTCATGTAGCTCAGCATACAGGGCCGCAGCTAGAAAAATACTCTTGCAATTGCCATTCAGGAAACATACTCAAAACATTGTGGTTGTCTGGTTATGTTACTGGACAAGTAGTCCAGACATCAGACTAAAGGCCAGCACACCAGGGCAGTGCAGAATTTGAAATTAGTTTTGAAAAAATTGAAAATGGAAAAAAAAAGCTAGTGTCCATAGAGACTGTGAACCTGTCATAAAAATGTAACTGGCTCACTAGTGCCCTTTAGAAGTGGCCCAGCAAACTATTTAGTTGTGTTAAGCTGCTACAAACACAGACTGCAGCAGTTCACACAGTTCACAAAAAGGCCCACCACCACCTTCCCAGGGCAACTAAGGGTGGGCAATAAATGCTGGTCTTAACAGGGACGTTAACATCCCAAGGATGAATAAAATAATCCCCTTTGATTTTTGCCTACATCACTGCATCCATGAACAAAGTGCTTGGCTCAATGACTCCCCGTTGATGACATAACTAAAATCAAGAATGGGCAAGTGAGAAATTGTAGGAATGAACATGCCTTTTACTGTTCTGCAACTTAGTGGTTCAACACACTATGCTTCTGTGCAATCTATAACATTGATTTTAAATACTTCCCCACTCTGCTGGGTGGCAGAAGGACAAGGAGCAAAAATATACAGAGCAAGCAACATAACCTCAAACTAACCCCTTTGCAACCTCTGTAACTTCTCAAATGAAACCAGGCCATGGGCAAGGTTCCCAGAAAAGGCAGGGAGTGGCCTAATGAACATACCAAAGTCACGGCCTGATGACAACATCAGCACTGTAACTTAAATTTAATAGTAAATGAAGGGTAGGCTCAAGCTCTGGAAACTCAGGCACCTGCCAGCTCTCCAAAATAAGTGGCTCTTTTAACACTCCTTGCAGTTCAGGAGGTCAGGAGTGCTCTCCCCAGCAAGCCTCACAAGGAAGCTTACAGCCTCTCCAAACCTGGATTATCAGCCCTGATTGTGGCCCTCCCGTTCATCAACGAGAGCCAATGCTCCCTTCCTGCTGGTGTGGGCCATTCCCTAGAGTCCTTGGCTACAGCCCCCTGCAGCTGGTGATCCATCCTGCACACTGGCAAGGTTGTCCTGGCTGCTGGATGGGAGGTGGCCCTACAATATGTGAATGAGGCTCTGCTATTAAGATGCAGCAAACCTCTGCATCCCTGGCCTTGTGGCCTTTTCAGCTGATTCAGCCTTTCCAAACCCACCTCATCTCCATTTAAAAGTCGAGTCCAAATGTGCTGACTAAATGTGGGGTTACATTTAAAAAAACAAGCACTTACTTTTGCATCCCAATTGTAAATAGGATATATAGTGTTGCTAAGTTGGGGACATGATTCTGTTCCAGTTTCTTAATTAATACAAACCCACTACAATGTGTTACTGTACAAATATATACTTAGTTTGCTGCAATGCATAATTAGAAAAATTAAATTATTGCTGCTGTAGAAAATATCAAATGCAGCTGCACATCCATTTCCTTTGCTTTACTGTCAAAGGGGGAGACGGTGGCATAGTGGTAATGTTACAGGACTCATAATTCAAAGACCCAAGCTAATGTTCTGGGGATATGGGTTCAAATCCCACCATGGTAGCTGGCGGAATTTAAATTCAATTAATAAAATCTGGAATTGAAAGCTAGTAATGGTAACCATGACAGCTATCATCAATTGTTATAAAAACCCATCTGGTTCACTAATACTCTTTACTAAGGAGGAAAATCTATCATCCTCATCTGGTCTGGCCTACATGTGACTCCAGATCCACAGCAATGTGGTTGACTTTTAAATGCCCTCTGAAATGACTTAGAGAGCCACACAGTTCAAGGGCAATTAGGAATGGACAACAAACGCTGACCTTGCCAGCGACCCCCATAAAGAGAGAATAATTTAAAACAAACACAAAGATGGTGCTTGCTTTGGTGGGAGAAGACGAGAACTCCAGGTGATTACAGTAATATAATAGTCTGACTATTCGTAAACATCTTGAGAGTTATTTGAAATTGAATGTGGGTGTTTTGGTCTATGTGGGTTGTTTGGGTGCATACCTTTGTGCCCTGTTGGCCATGAGTAAATTTAAATCAGGGTGTGGATACTACAGGTTATAGTTTAAGGTTTAAGACAGAATTAATAATAGTTCAATGCCATAATCTCATTGCACAATGAACAAACTCTAATGACTGTTAAACTTTTAAACTCTGATAATGTAAAGACCCTAAACTGATGATCAGTATATTATGCTACCTGTTCTTTCTATCATTTTTTTGTGTTTTATATTTTACTAGGAATGACTGATTGATTGTAAAACTTACCTCAATTCGTCCCTTGGCCACAACAGATGTTGATTTTTAATTAAATAAACCTTTGAAAATGGTGGTCTGATTAAAAATGTATCCATCACTGATACAGAAATACTCCAATCATCCCTTTACAAATCTGCAGATCCATGAAGATAGAGCAGGAAGATGGGACTAATTGGATAGTTCTTTCGAAGAGCCGTCACGGGCATGATGGGCCAAATGGCCACCTTCTGTGTGTATAATTCAATAGCCCTAATTTAAACTCCTGCTGCCTTGCAGAAATTGGGTAGGGGCACTCAAAATGAGGCCAGTCAAGTACGTTCTCCAGGTTGCTGCCATTTCCCAATTTTAACCTACTCCTTTTAGCTGGTGAGCAGGAAACCCCCAGGAAGGAAGTTGGAGGGGCGGTGGGGTTTAAATATGCAGTTTGGGTCCTGATATTGTGAGCTGGATGCCTGAGTGGGAGAGCTGTGGCTTGTCAGGAGATGAATTCAGGGCACGAAGGGGCTCAGCGAGTAATTTTGAAAGATTTAATTTGAGGTGTGCCCATCCAGGACTCAGAGGGAAGCCATCCTTCTTTGGGGCACCCTTCTTGCCCCAGACTTCACCCCCTTCCCCTTGATCACATCTTCTCCTGGTGAAAGTGAGGCAGGGCAGCTTTACAACAGCTTGGTGCACAGAAAAGCACATTCGATAAAAACTTTTTCACAAAGACAGTGGCCCTTTAAGAAACGCCACCACTGAGGAACAATATCTGTAAAATATATGCCTGTCACTCTTAGTTTCAAATGACAGTCTGATGTATTTGCCTGCTCCCTCTGGAGAGTACTCTCTGAGAGTATATGTACTCTCTGAACGCTCTGCTCAGCATTATTAACCTCCATTTACCTCACTTGCTTTCTTCCAAATGTCTCATTGTCACGGGGCAAATTGCATTTCATAATTTGTCATCTTACTAATGTTTGGTGACTTATGTGATCGCCAAACATCATGTCAAACTTTCTTCAAATAACTATTTTTCTGGCCATCACCTGAGCTTTTAAAATCCAGTCTTTGGAATGGCTTTTTATACCTAACCACACAGGGTGGGGATCTGGAATGTCTCACAATGAAGAACAGGAGAAAACCTGTTCTCTCCATAATTAATGACATGGTCATCTCAAACATCCATCCTTCAAAACTGCTCCTATGGTTTTGTTAGCAGGTTGTTAATTACAGAGAAAACAGGTGTTTTTCTTTATGTCATTGCATGTGTCTGGCCATTCGGACTCACTAAAACCACTTAGTTCCCCACAGATTTTGTGGGCTGTGGGTTGGGAGGAAGCCATACTTAAAGACTTCCGTGTGTTCATTACTAGTCTTTTTATTTCATTTCAACAAAGTGAAAAACAACTTGCATTTCAATTTTATTTCCAAAATGTGGTCAGTTAAGTAAACCCACTGGTGAGTCACACTCTGTAACTCCCAGCTATGTAAATTACATCACAGCGTGTGACAGGTTGGAATGTGTGTGCTGTGAAACCAGTGACGGACTGTCAGATGTCAAATTTTGCTGAATTTTTTTAATGATTTATCTTTGTTGCATGTGTTTAATTTAACCTCAACAATTTCCCAGATCTTTTTATTGTTGAGATTATAGGTTCTAACTAACCATTTTATACAGTGTGTTTAATATATATATCTACCAAAACAGCAGAAATCCTATTCCCCTTCCTCATTACTCCTATCAATCATAAACTCAAACTAGTTGTCTTATTAAAAGTAGCTCACTGACTTACATTCCTTTGGGTTTCAGAGCTGTTTTTAGCTGCAACTGTGACACTTCCAACCTTCCAGCCTTCCTCTTTATCTCTATTCATCGCCCAGATTGCAGGATCCCCAATATTGGAAAGTATACGTAGTTTTCCGACCATCTCTCCTACAAGCCGATACTTAAATGTCAAACAGAAATCCTTCAGAGTCAAATCACCGATGAGAAGCTTCAAGTGACCGACCTCGTTCTTAAGACCGACAAATGCTGGGACTGCCATGTAATGTCCAATACCTTGTGAGTGGAAAATAATATTGGTTAATGAGGGGAATCAATCTAGGGTAGTAAAAGTTTTCTAAAAATCCATCTATCCTTTATTGAAACCTAGTTGAAGGCTGAAGCTCATAACTCAGATTGCCATCAAGGCTGAAGGCAGCAGGGGAGGTCATAAGATAATTCAAGATAATTCACCTCACACACACGCACCACTCTATCATGTCTCTCACACACATACACACACACACACATTTGGGTGTTAAAAAATGGTGCATTTTTAAAGGATGGAAAGACAGAGGAGTTCCTTAATAGCATATGAGCTGGGAGAGGGGAGGGGTAGAAGGGAAGACAGGATAAAGCTCAAGACAGTGATTGTAAGAAAATAAATAAACCTGCATCACTTGCATAGCCCTGCAATGTTTTCTGAATCATAACAACGTAAAAAAAAATCCTCTTCATCTCCCTCCTGGATTTTTGCCAATTCTCTAAGTCTTAGCAATACCTCTAAGACATATCAACCAAGGTATCATTGTAAGTAGTAACTTATCTGCTTCTCTGGGATAAACAGTAATTAATGGAAGTATAATCTGATGATAAAATAACTGCCCCTTTATCTTAATTTCTAGATTTGTCAATGACCTAATGATTAAAAAACATAAATAACTGGCTACATGTTGAAAAGTGGTGTTTTTACTTAAAAATTAAATTTCTTTCCAATAAAATGTACCTTAAGTAAAAAAGAATAATTACCATTAGGCCGATCAGCAACTTTCCAGTCAAAGTCATCCTCTGTGTCCTGTATCCATTCACAAATTCCTTGATTAAAACTGCAGTCTATGGAAAAATCTAAAATGAAGCACAGATTTTCTTATTTAAGCAGTACGAGCTGACATATTTATTTAACTGAAAGTCCTTTACAATCGGATTTTTTCATAAAGGTTGTTGAAATGACTTCTTTTCACTTTCACATGTAAATTTCTCCCACTAGTTCAGGTTCCTGTGCCACACATTTTCATCCTTGAAATGCTGCACAGTCAACCTGCGGAGAGGTTCCTCCGATTATCACTGTGAAGAGATGCCTCTCAGCAGTACAGCTCAGGTAACCTTTCTAGTGCTTCTCTATATTATCGATTCTTCGATGGTCAGCACTCCTCTGAACTTTCCTGTTGCTTTTCTTCTGAGCTCCAAATACCTGATCCTATCGGCCCTCCCTCCTCCCCATATCTCCACTGTGTAGAAATGAATCTCCTTCTCTAACATATGTTCGTACCCAAGACCACCCTCAGTTTCTTTCCTCCTACAATCTTCGAGACTTTAAAATTCAAGGGGATGTAACTCAACTTTGGAATGAAAAGGAAAATTGTGCAGGGTGTATAATACAGGCCAATTTGCCACCATCCATTTTGTGCCCTCAACTCTTGTGCCACCTAATTGCTATTTCTCATCTTACCTAATCTTCTGTGTTAAATCTTAGTGGTGCTTTGCACTATGAACCTTGACCTTCTTTATTCTTTCATGAGGTGTGGACATTGTAGGCAAGACCAGCATTTGTTGCCCATCCCTAATTGCCCTCGAAATGAGGGCAGTTAAGAGTCAACCACATTGCAGTGAGTCTGGAGCTACATGTAGGCCTGATTGGGTAAGGATGACATATTTCCTTCCCTAAAGGGACATTAGTGAAACAGATGGATATAGTTGTCATGTCATCATTACTGAGACTACTTTATGTGTCAGATTTATTAATAGAATTTAAATTCCACCAGCTGCTGTGGTGGGATTTGAACCCATGTCCCCAGAGCATTACCCTGGGCCTCTGGATTGCTAGTCCAGTGACCGTTCATCTTAGAAATGAAAGTTGACTTTGAATTGTCTCCTGCTCCTTTTGGAAGACCACCACTGCCACCTTTCCCAGGTAACTTAGCAAAGGCTAAGATTTCATTGGCATAGGCACACTTCCTGTCACTCTCGAGAAAGACGTTTGTACCCCAGTCAGCTGGATCGACTACCAAATAAAGTCAATTCAGAGTAATTGTGTTCCCCTCATATTTGGAGGCACTTCTGGAAAAGTTGACCTTGTGAGAAATCGTAGAGTTGTGCATTTTAAACAAGTACCACTGTCATGGAAAAGTGTGACAAATCTCTTTTATGTGGGGAAGGGATTGAGCTCGAGAAGCTGTGCCTGATTTTTATCACACATTATGCAGCACTGATGAGCCATTGTGTTTCAATACAACACATGTAACTGAGTCAGTTGCTGGGTCAACCTCTTTTGTATGATTGCAAACATGTTTTTGGCACGAAAACAGTAGAGTAGATTTTTAACTTGGCAAATTGGTGTTAACAGGGTGGAAACAGCTTCAAAGTAGGGTTGGTCGACTTACCACACTATAACCTAGCAATATCACCTGCTGGCATTTTACAGGATCCTACTTTTGGGCAAATGAAGTGCCCATCTGTTTTCGACTCCTTTTAAAATGGAAATTGGAGTTCTAGGATGTACACAGCACTCTGACTGTCGTTTTAGGACAGAAATAGTTGGAGCACTTTTTGACGTTTCACTAGTGTTATAAAAAGAAGCTTCAGAAAGTCAAGTTTTAATTATTCTTCTCAGGCCCACAAAAATAATCTGGGCCGCTGCCATCCTGGGCTTACCCACCAGTGAATGCCACCCACCTGCCCCACTCCCCTTCCCCCTCCAGACTGACCTCGCTGCCAGCTTGGGGTGGCACCAGCCTGAATTCAATGAACTCTATTAGGAAGCTCACTGGGCACCAGCAGCTCGCTGGCACCATTTAAATAAAGCCCAGGGCTCTTACCCTGTGCACTGCATTGGTTGCCTGTCCACAATCTAAAACTGACCCCCGGTGGACAGAGCTTTCAATTTTAACAGGGAGGGTGGTATTGTGATGGAAAGGAATATGGAGCGCGCCCTGTAATGGGCTGCTGATCTGATATTGCCCATCTTGCACACTTGGCGCAGGTGAAAAGTTCCGGCAAGCATCCCTCTCGAACCAGTAAAACCTGTGGTGACAATGTGCCGACAGGAAGCTACAGTACTGAAGTCCTCCGCTTTCAGATCTTTAACAGCAGAATCAAGTTGCCACCTTACCTTTATTAAGTGGTTCTTGTGCAGCGATTTCTTTCTGGCCCAGAACCGAACTAAATACTATGGCTTTGTTCCGCCTGGGAACTGAAACAATTGGGAAATAAAAACATAAGCCTGTGAGAACTGGTGACATATTTTAAATCCAACGAGCCTTACCTTAAGTGAATTCTTACTTAATTAATAATAGGTATTATACACTTCTGTGTGATGGGACTTAGCTTCCTCTGACAATCGCCCACATGTTCAGCTTTACCAGAGGGCAATGCTGAGTCAATGTCAGGCCCTTTTCGCAGGCAGGTACAACCAAAGGAGAATGTTAGCACCTCTGAGTAGTGAATTAAATTGTATTTGTTGGTGTTGCAATTATGTTCCTGGACTTGTAATCCAGAGGCTTAGGCTAATAACTCAAAACACAAATTCAAATTTCCCCTTGACAGTTAAAGAATTTGAATTTAATTTTAAAAAACGTCTGGGTACCCCCAACTGATTCACTTGTGTCCTTCAGGGACCGCAAGCCTTCTACCTGATGTAAGGTTATTAAGACTGAGCTTTATTAAGATCCCTCCTCCGGTATAGCGAGATAGGAAAATGTAGAAACAGGCCAAGATAGATAAGGATCATGGAAAATTGGGGGAAATGAGGACCAGGAAGAAGGAGATACTCTTCCTCTTCACTGGGTCATCAATTTTGCACCTGCCCTTAGTGGCATGAACCTTAATGATACACAGCATGGTGATCGGATCAGCACAACAATGGTACAGTCAATAAATTTTCAGAGCTGAATGTAAAACCATTAATTTGAAGTAATTTTGTTGGACTGACCAGATCCTTCATTAATGTAAGAGTTAACTTCTGGGGCCACCAGAAGACTCATGCAGAATGAGAACAAGTGTTGAAGCCCTTTCAGTGAGTGAAAATGATGTATATTTCTTTTTTATTCATTCTAGGTGAGCATCACCAGTAAGGCTGGCACTTCTTGCCCATCCCTAGTTGACTTGAGAAGGGCATGGCCCTTTATTTGATGGACCCGATTGTCTTGTTGGGCCACTTCAGGGGGAAGTTGAGTCAACCACACTGAAATGGGATTGGGGTCACATAGTGTCCAGATCAGCATTAAGGACAGCAGATTTTCTTCCCGAAAGACACAATTGAATTGGTTAGGTTTTTAATGACAATCTGACAGGTTCAGGGTGACCTTTGCTGATGCCAGCTTTTTATTTCTGGATTAAAAAAAAACTGAATTCAAATCCCCAAACTACCATGGTGGGATTTTAACCATAAATTATTAGTCCAGGCCTCTGGATTGCTCACCTAGTAACATAACACTATTGCTCCCTGGACTTATTGCTGTATTATTTATCTTAATTAATGTTATAGTCCCCTACATGGTGCCACTGCCAACGACAGCCCTCATTTTGGCAGAAGTACTGTTGAGTGCTGGTCCTATTCCTTCCAGGGATGCTGAGGATGACCTGGACAGACTGCTCCCAGAGAAGATAGTTATATTGCTGGGGACAGGTATAAATGCTGCCACTGTCTGCGGTCCTTGCTGGCCTGTGGAGACCTACCTCAGAAGGTGCAGAAATAACAACCACAACTCTCATCACATTTATTCACACATAGTTGCCTGTCACTCATTCAAAACAAGCGCATGGTTGAAACGTAAGGCTTGCGAGAAAGAGATTTTAAAACCACTTAGTCTTGACTTTGTAACCTCATGTAGCTGCATGCTTAGACACAGTACTTGTCTTCCCTTGATTCATTGACATACCTTTTATTACAAGGCTGCCTCTCGGAATGTTCAATTAATGTAAATCTATTAAAACAGTTTTCCCTTTTTTTTCCCCGTGTGCTCACAAATTAATGCTGCACTTGTAGAAAATTGTTACTTGGTGACATGGCTGTAAATTTTCAATGAATATCTTTGAAACTAGAAACATTTCCCTAAAGAGAAATGAAGTAATGAAACGGGTTTATAAAATTATAGAAGTGAAAGGAATCCCTGAGTAACACATTGTTAAATGATTTCAGAAAATAACTAAGCTAGACTTTCTTTTGGGTGCTGGCTGCTTTTGATTTGTGTGGATGGTTTTTACTCCTGTCACAGTGAGTGGAAGAATTGTGACTGAGGAATTTTCACACTCGATCTTCCTCAGATTAAGGGGAATCATTGTCATCAGGGCCCAACGGCTTTGTTTCGCTCTTGGTGACCTGAGAAGGAAGCCACCATGGCTTCCCCTCCAGGTGAAGACAGCAGGAAGAGACCCACACAGGAACTTTTCTTTTACTTTCTTTGTGGGGCCAGGACAAGAAAGAGTGCACCACAAGGCTCCAAAAAGCAAACTTAGGCCTCCTCTGTGCCTGGAACACCCACCGTATTCCTAAACATAAGATTTTTCCAGAACCCTCTCCCTGCCACTGAGCTGAGTGTCTTCGATTGGTGCATCGGTCCTGGCTATTGGCCTCCTACTACTCGAATGACACTGTCACCCTTCAGCTAGCTGCCACTCCCTACCCAGCACTCTCTCGTGCTGCTGAAGTCTAGGGAGACAGGTGGTTTGCTGCTCATCTCAGACCCTGCCTGTCTGACTCTTGCTCTAGGTTAAAATTGGGCCTCACATCAAACTTTAAGGATAGGTTCGATAGGTAGTTGAAGGAAGGAGGCAGAAAGAGATTGGGAACAGGGATGGGATTTAGACTACAGTTTGGGTGGATCAGCACGGACTGGTTGAGCTGCAGCTTTGTAGTCTATGTAATCCTCAACCAGAGGCAGCTGAATCAGGAAGGAACCTATTGATATCACATAAAGGTAGAAATGACTCGGAGAGAAAAGGAAATAAAATTTGCAATTATATAATGCCTTTCATTAACTTAGGAAGCCCCAAAACGCTTTTGTACTTTTGAAGGGTAGTGACTGTTGCAATATAATTTTTAAAAATCATTTATTCAGGGGGTGTGGGCATTGCTGGCTAGGCCAGCATTTATTGCCCATCTCTAGTTGCCCTTGAGAAGGTGGTGGTGAGCTGCCTTCTTGAACCACTGCAGTCCATGTGGTGTAGGTGCACCCACAGTGCTGTTAGGGAGGGAGTTCCAGCATTTTGACCCAGCAACAGTGAAGGAACGGTGATATATTTCCAAGTCAGGATGGTGAGTGACTGGGAGGGGAACTCCCGGTAGTAGTGTTCCCATCTATCTGCTGCCCTTGTCCTTCTAGATGGTAGCAGTCGTGGATTTGGAAGGTGCTGTCTCAGGGACCTTGGTGAGTTCCTGAAGTGCATCTTGTAGGCGATATATATTGCTGCTATATGTGTCAGTGGTGGAGGGAGTGAATGTATGTTGATGAGGTGTCAATCAAGTGGGCTGCATTGTCTTGGATGGTGTCGAGCTTCTTGAGTGTTGTGGGAGCTGCACTCGTCCAGGCAAGTGGGGAGTATTCCATCACGCTCCTGACTTGTGCCTTGTAGGTGGAGGACAGGCTTTGGGGAGTCAGGAGGTGAGTTACTCACTTCAGGATTCCTCACCTCTAACTTGCTCTTGTAGCCACAGTATTTATATGGCTGGTCCAGTTCAGTTTCTGGTCAATGGTAACCCCCAGAATGTTGATAGTGGGGGATTCAGTGCTGGTGATGCCATTGAATGTCAAGGGATGATGGTTAGATTCTCACTTGTTGGAGATGGTGATTGCCTGGCACTTGTATGGTGCAAATGTTACTTGCCACTTGTCAGCTCAAGCCTGGATATTGTCCAGGTCTTGCTGCATTTGGTCATGGACTGCTTCAGTATCTGAGGAGTTGTGAATGGTGCTGAACATTGTGCAATCATTAGCGAACATCCCCACTTCTGACCTTATGATGGAAGGAAGGTCATTAATGAAGCAGCTGAAGATGGTTGGGCCTGGGACACTACCCTGAGGAACTCCTGCAGTGATGTCCTGGAACTGAGATGATGGACCTCAAACAACCACAACTGTTTTCCTTTGTGCTAGGTATGACTCCAACTAGTGGAGAGTTTTCCCCCGATTGCCATGGACTCCAGTTTTGCTAGGGACCCCAAGACATGGCAGCCAATTTGTACACAGCAAAATCCCACAAACAGCTTTAAAATAATGACCAGGGATAAATATTGGCTAGAACACTAGGGCGAATCTCCGTTCATTAAAATAGTTAGATTTTTTACATCCAGCCGAGAGGGAGGATCGGGATTTTGTTTCATGTTTTATCTGAAAGACATTTCATGTTATCAACTTCTATGTAATTCTACGCAGCTGAGTTATTGCCTTCAGCCAGCTTCGGGCAGGTGTGTGAAAGTAACTCAGTGACAGCACTTTCTCTAGATCTTCCCCTGGGTAGCTCCTTGGCCTCTATTCAATAAAGCTGAAATGATAAACATGGAGCATTGCAGGGAATACCTCCATACCATCAGTGTATCCCAATATGTTGTGCCATGATAACATGGCATTCTTACCTTCTTAAAGACTTACATTCCACATATACAGTTTAAGCAGTTTTCCCTTTGGATCTGTGGGTCAATAACTCACAAAGTCCCACAAAATTTCAATATTTAATTAACACAATAAAAACACTAACTAAGTGCTTCACACATTGATACCCGAGTCCATTGGGCTGAAATTGGGCTCAGTGGTGCCTGTTTTTGGGTCTGAGGCACATTAGAATTCCAAAATGGTATCCATCACATGTGTGCACATCTCTGGCTGACATCAGTGCCAGTATTTTGTGGATTCACACTACAGTTGATGGCTTCCCTTAACCTTGCTTAGCAACATGAATAGAGCACCAGGTCTATTTAAAAAGATTATCATCTACTTACAGATTAGATTTCATTGGCTGTTGCTACAATACTACAATGTCTTTGGTGCTTTCCATTTGTTTCAAATTTCAAAAGCGAGTGGTATTGCAGCTTCTGGAGGAGTTTTGGCAGGCTTCAAGCACAAACCAGTTTCTCCCAGACACAGTAATATTGGTAAACATCGCCCTTGGAATACAGCATGGCAGAGAGAATGAATAGAGGCCACGCAGAGCAAGACAAGCTGATGGTGGTGGGGAGAGGGCTCTTAGCAGAAGCCCATATCCATCCAGGGTGTTGTGGGAGCTACTCCCCTATCTCAGTGAATACAAATGCTGAAGGCCATCACTGACATCGGCCAACATTTTTACAGCCACAACTCTAACCTCAGAGCAGGATGAAGATTGCACTGCTGGTGGATGTGAAGTTGACCACGGCAATGAACTTTTATGCATTCTGCTCCTTCCAGCCTGGAGTGGGAGATAGTTACAACAATGTTCAGTTTTCAGTACGGTGCTGCATGAGGGAGGTCACTGAGGCTGTTTGTTCAAAGAGAGAGCAATTTTTATTCTTTCCTGCCAGAGAGAAGCAGGTAGAGCAAGCACAAGAGTCCGTAAGGATTGCAGGCTTCCCTATAGTACAGGATGCCATTTATTGCATGTTTTTGCTTTGTGTGCACCACATGTCAACTCTGCCATGTACTGGAATTGACATGGATTCCACTTCCTCAATTGCCAGCTGGTGCTTGATGAACAGGCAGCACATCATGCCACTGAATGCCTGGTATCCTGGCAGTATCATGAAGCATTCATTCTGTGGCATCCTGCTGTGCCAGTTGTATTTCAACCACTAAGTCAAACCATGGCACGGCTACTGGATGACAAGGGCTAGCTAGTAACAACATAGCTGCGACTCAGGTTCTCAACCCAAGCACACGTGTACAGCATGCATACAATAAGAGCCATGCTGCCTCAAGAAAAGAGAGAGAGCAGACCATTGGCATGCTGAAGTAATGATTCCGCTGCCTGGGCCCCTCTGGAGGGGACCTGCAACACACTACAGATCAGATCTCCTGTATGGCGATGACATCATTGCGTAAGGAGATTCATCGCGGGTCAGGATGGAAAAGGTCCAATTGCAAGGAACTGAGAGACGATGAAGTGGCGGGGGAGGGTGGGAAAATGATGAAAACCAACTTCTGTGTCCCAGTTTGAGGCTGCTGCAGTGGGGAAAGGAACGAGCATAGGCTTCTGACAGTGCTTCACTGAGGGAAATGTACTAAAGCATAAAATACCAGGCACCCAATACCCAGACATTGGCCAGCCTGGCTAAAAACTGGACTGTCCGGTATGAAACCAGAGGAATGGCCACACGATTGAAGATGCATTCACCAACTTTGAGCACTTGTATAAGACATAAAACTTACAGCACTGCATCCAGGTCCTTGGGGCTAAACTCCTAGTATTGACCTCCACAGCTCTTTGTTCACACTACCTTCTCATCATAGGTCTGGATGGCCTGCTGTCCCTGCAGATATGGGACATCTTTCTTCCTTTCCACCTCCTCCACCAAGACCTCCAGTTCAACATTGAAAAACCTTGATGCCCATGCTCTCCCACATGGTCGGCCATTGGTTGTTGCATAACGCACTACAGTACTCCTACCGGTCTCAACACCTCCAGCAGCCATAATGCACCCTCCCTTGAAAAGGCGCAGGCTAGCATAGGGTAGAGCAGGTTAGCTTTAAGTAGCAGGTAATGATCCCTGCTGAGCCATGCAGCCAATGAACAGCATAGTTAGTACTTGCTGCACACAGCAATCATTAAAATGATCAGACAGCATGACATTTGAATCCTGCCTGCATTACACTGAATGGACACAGCTAATCGCAAAGTGTAACCCCTGTCCCAGTTTGCAAGGTTATCCAATTTAGACCCCTATCATTTTCCAAGGTTACTTGAAAGTGGGGGAAGAAGCTCTTTCCAGATCATTTGGGGTTAAAATGAACATTCCACATCTACCAGTTGTACCTCAAAATTGCCTTGTAAATATTGTGCAAAAGTGTACTAATGTATTCATAGTAACAGGGAAGAAATGTGGAAAACCAATGGCTTGTGCCTAATTTCCTCAGATTTTTGCTTTTGCCCGGCTCCTTTTACTTGTTTATGGCAAACGACAAAATTAAAGTGTGTAACTGGCCTTATGACATATCTGTTTAGATTTTGCACCAACTGTTCTCAGAGACTATTATAAGGCCTGGTCTCTTAATGCACACTAAACTGTTTAATGTGAGGTCTGCTTGGAGGACTATTACCTCTGGGTAATCTCCTGCAGAGCATTCAACTCCTTAGCAACACACTTGATTAATGATGGAATTCCTAGGCCTGTCGCCTCCTGTTTTGGGAGAATCGAATCTTTAGCCTATTGTTGAAAATAACTATGATAAAGATCTAACCCGAGGCAGTCATTTATTGTGTTACTGTTTCTTTACTTCAAACATGTTGTCAGTAATGATCCTTTGAAACAAGTTCCCTGTCATATGATTCTGTGTTTAATCCTTAGTTTGAATATCTCCTCTAGCTGCAAACCAGCTGCCAGCATAGCTGTTATTCTTATGTTAAAGGGGAATTCTAGGCCCTAACATAACTTTATTTAATAAAGAGAACTTTCCAATGTTTAATTTGTGACAATAATTAATTTTTATGAGCTCTTTGGTGACCTATGTTTCAAACTAGACATTTTTCATCGAGCTGGTGACATCCATTAAGTACTTGGAAGAGAGTGTTAAGGATTTTGATCCTTAGCAGATGGTGTTTTCAGGGTGCTGTCTAAATGAAATGAACACCCATAAAACCTTGGTATGTTAAATTAGTACACTTTGCAGAATGGTAATTAATATACAGAAAATTACTGTTTAAAGGAAAAAATTTGCTTAGTAATTTTCATGACTTCAGGACATCCCCAAATACTTTACAGCCAATGAAGTAATTTTGAAATGTTGTCACTTATGTACTTTAGGGAAACACGGCAATTAACTTGTGCGCAGCAAGTCCCACAAACAGCAATTGTATCATGGACCAGATAATCTCTTTTAATGATGCCAGTTGAGAGAGAAATATTGGTTAGGATACTGGGGAGAATTCCCCTTGCTCTTATTCAAAGCATATTTTATCTTCTGTAACCTGAGTGTTTCAGTAGTATTTTTAATTTTATTTTAAAGTGTGATAGCATTGACCCCACAACCCAATTGGTTCACTTCAGGCACTGGGAAACTTGTAGTGATGTTACCACATGAGCTGCTTAGGTTGATAGTCCTTGTACCTCTTGAGTAGTAGATACTGCTTTCAGCCCCACAGCAAGACTGAGTACATAACCCAACTGAAGCAGCCAATTCCATGGAGTGCTGCATTGTTGTCCTTCAGATAAGATGGTAAACCAGAGTTATATCTGCCTCTTCAGGTGTAGATCTAATGGCACTTTCTGAAGAAGAGCCACACAAACCAAATTGCCCGATCTAATTGCTGTTTGTAGAATCATACTGTGCGCAAAATACTGCTATGTTTGTCTACAGTGATGGCACCTTCTATAATTTAATGTATGGGGAGTGTTGAGAGACTTGTTAAAGTGAATGCACCTTCTTAGCCCCGCAGGTGATGAAGATAGTAGGCATGGGAAACTGTGTCTGGAACGCTCTGTCATTCAAAATGAAGACTCTGTGATGTAGGGGAAGTATATCGATTTATTTTAAAAACTCTTAAGAAATTGGTTTTATTTGACAGTTTGCTCTTGGTGGGATTAACAATTCAGCTCCAAAGCTAAGAAACCCAGATACCTTCAATCAGGAGCATTTTTAGCCATCTTTGCACCATTTCCTTGACGAGAGGGGGTACTCTGTCAATCTTTGTGCTGGAGAATTCCCCACAGAAGCCCAGCCTCAGAATTTCTGTTCATTCGTTTGAAGGGATCAAAAATCTTACAAAGTCCACTGGCTACAATGCTCAGATATAAATACATATTGGATAGATACATATCCAAAGTACATATTTGTTATACAAGGCCCTGCATTGAGATTGTGAAGTTGTAAAATCGATTTTGTTTTACAACAAAGCACACCAGGTACTGGAGAATGAAACACTTAGGGTAGAGTTTTGAGGTGGTTGGTGGGTGGGCCCGGGAGCGTTCAGGAAACGGCCCACCGCCCGCGATCGGCCCTCAACTGCAATTTCATACTGGCCGGCCAATTAATGGCCATCCGGCGCAAAAGGCGTGCTGAAAGGCTCAGCGCTGCCGGGGTGGGGAAGGAAGAGAGCGAGTGCTGAAGTCTGCGCAGGCGTGGGGGAACACGCAATGAAAGTTCCCTGAAGGCAGAGAGTGTCCACAATGTCCACCTCGTCCTGCCCTCGGATGAGGTTTCCTCTAAAATCCAAAGGCTGCCTGGCCGAATCTCCTGCCCGCCAACCGTAATGTTGGACAGGCAGCGAAAAATCCCAGTTAATTAATACACGAATGGCCCTAATAGGCCTCTTAATTGTTGGCGGGCGCGCTGCTGACTCTCGCATGCGCCCCCCGACCGAAATGTCACATGAGTGCACAATGACACCGGGATGCTCGCCCGACTTCATTGTGTGCTATTTTACACACAGGCGTGTTGGGCGTGTATCCACATACCAAGCAAAAAAATCATGCCTTTAGCATCCATTGTCAGTGTTAAACACTCCTGAGGAAGAGCAGATCCAAAAGGAAGTTGTCTCTACTCTACCTCAACAATATGCCTTGACCCCAGCCTCAGATGAACATCCCCACCTACCACCCTTCCCTGCCTCTCACTATATCAATGACAGTTTTGCAAACTCCTGCACAAGCTACATTTGTACCTTCTAGGCAATTTAAAGGAAAAATTTCCACATCTGTTAAAAGAAAGGCAGTGGTTGGGAAGGTGCAATTTATCAATACATGAGGGCCCATTTTTACTCAAGGCAGGCAGGGCAGACAGGTGGCAGACTGTGTAATGTTGTCAGGTAAAACATGGCCATTTTAATTCCCCTGGGCTGCACACGTGACCAGTCCAATTTTTCCCACCTTCCCCAACTCCATTCAAAGTGGAGACACAACTCTTTAAATGACGTTGAGTTGCATACTTTCATGATACATTAAACAACTGTGGAAGTTTTGCTGGTTGCAGATGAGTTGGTGGCTGCCTTTCACTTTCCTGATGCATCCCTGAAGGTCCTAGTGAAAGCCTAACCAGCACTTATAGGAATATCCCCAAGAAGGACTGGACAGAGACGACTGAGAGAATCAATCCTAGCAGCAACACCCTTAGGATCTGTTGAAAGAAGTTCAGTGACCTCACGGGGGTAAGTAGGGGTGAATACAGCTCTTCACTTCTCACTGCCCTCCACATCACTTTCAATTATGATCTACACTCCATCATATCCTTCAACATATGAACAAGAGGACACATCTCTTCCTCATTCCTAATGGCTCTCTTCTTCCTTCTTTTCACACTGCACACTAACAGCGTCTAACTCTAACTCTTCAAGCATCCTAACACTTACACAATGACTCGCCACCCCTTACACACTCAACATCTCCCCATCATCATTCCACCTTGCTTCTTCTACACCTCTCAACACAATAAGTACAAGTCATGCATTACACCACTCACATTCCCAACACACATTTCTCAATGCACTTCCATGGGGCACAATGCCAGGGAGGGGAACAGCATGGTTGAAGGAGTTGCTGACAGTAGAATAGACCTCAGACAAAGACAGTGCCTTTGAGGCTGCAGTGCTAGGCACTCTATCCGCCCCCCAGGCACCAGCTGAGACTGTGGCACTCCACATCGGATAGATAGTGAACAAGAGAAGACAGCAAGTGGAGGAATTCCCTGCACCAGCAGGCTGCCGCAGAGGCAGTAGACCTCATCTACTCCCAGTGCTGCTGAGGACAACAGAGATCTAGCCATGAGAAGAAAACTGTTAGCCTGGCACAAACAGCTATATATAATGAGATATTGGATGGCCTGTCAAGGAGACTCACTGCTATGGCTGAAAGTGTGAAGGAGTCATCATCCTGCCTCTGTCACCACTCTGTAGTCTAGACTGGAGAGTGTGTATCCTCCAGACACTGCAGCATGGGCCTCACATTAGGAATCCATGCTAGAATAATTTGCAATTTCGGTGCATCCTCAAATAGCTACTATGCAGACTCTGAGCTCCATAGTGGAGAGAGACTTAGATCATATGGATAGGTGCTTTGGATGGGGTTTTCTGCAAACTATCCCAAAGATCAATTGAAATGGTGAGCCCCAACCCCCGAGGACACTGTGAGTAGTATGTACTGGATTCTCTCAGAATGTCAGCACATTTGCATATTTGCCTGGACTCCCTTCTCAATGAGTACCTGTGTGGGGCAAGCAAGTCAGCTGGGCCAGACTGCTCTGGGAGCAGCCCAATTGCTGCAGTCTGCAGCTGTGTCTGCACAGGCTCAAACTCCAAACATCACTAGCCATGAGCATCTCAAGCAACAGTGGCCTTCCACTGGCTGAGGCCACTTGAGGAATACCTCCTAGGAGCAGCAGAGATGGAAACCTTCCTGAAAGAAAAGCACTATGGGTTGATCGCTTGGATGAGGAATGAATGGAGGACGTTTATGTTTGGTATTAAATGGATTGCCTTTATGAGTTTTGGGACATTGGTTGGTGGAGTGGTTTACTAGTAGCTTCTGAGTATGCATGGCCAGAATGAAATTGATATAGAAGGTGTCTGAATGGTTCAACTGTTCTTCAGGGCTGGCTGAAGAACGTCACAAGGACTGTATTAGAGAGGAGCTTTGTCTGCATCCTCAGGGTCATGGTGTGAGAAACTCAGGCACTGATCCCTGACATCTTTTACTGCGAGGCATTAATGTGGCCCTCCTGCCTCTCTCAGATGTTGAAGAACTAAGTACTGGCAGTATGTTCCATTCAGAAATGATTATACATCATACCAATTATTGAGTTCAGGAAAGCAATTACATGTATTTCTGTTCCTTAAAAAAAGTCACCCCCAAATTTACCTACTGGATAGTGTAATCCTTATTTAAAAAATGTGTAAGCCATTGTCTAATCATTACATTTACTGCAATCCTTAATGCACTTGCATTTGCCCTGTTAGCTTTTTTATATTCATTCATGGGATGTGACTGGTGCTGGCAAGTCCAGCTTTTATTGTGCATTCCTAATTGCCCTTGAGAAGGTGGTGGTGAGTCACTTGACCCTGTTACCCCCGGGTGGAGAAAATGGCAAGTTGCTTATTTGGCTCATATCCAAGTAACTGAGTTAGCCCAGCTGAAGAAGCTCATGAATTCTAATAATGGTAAATACTTTCAACAGTCCTGAACCCAATATGGATGACAATCATGTGATCCAAACGCAAGCACACAAGTCTCTGGCCTTGCTCAGAACTGAAATGTTCGGCCCAATAGTTATAGGGAGGCAGGGAGAGTTCGGGAGATGCCATAATGGCCAAATTACCCAGTAGGGTCAGCGATGTGGAGGCCCAGCCAAACTTAATAGCAGGGTCACATTATCACTTTTGGATCAGTTTTCTGCTTGGCAGTCAACCAAATGGACATCCTGGCCAGTGAGCAAAAGGGAACACCAGTGGGGAAAAGAGGACATCAGGGTGGAGGTGGAGTGGGAGTTATGCTTTCAGGAGTGGGTAGAGAGAAGCCACAATCAGCAGAATGGAGGCTGAGGGTTTTCTTGTATGTCTGGAGGCAGCACTCATGCTCCCCCTGGCCCACAAGGATTCGATAAAAAAGTTACCTTGTGCAGCCGGCAGCTCCGGCCATCCCTGCACTGCCCAGCTTTCCCTATTGCATAGTGAGAGACCAAACCACTCTCCTTGGCGGGACATCTGGAAGTGTCTTGCTGCTGTAAAAATGGCAATGGGCATGTGCACAGATGTTTAGAGTAGCTTTTCCAGAAATTGACAGTTGAAGCCCCATCCCGACAGTGTCTTGCCCATTGTCGTGGGGTTAATAATGGGGCTGTTCACTTTGTTCTTTCCACGGGTGGTGCACAGCTTCTTGAATGTTTCCAGCATTTCAAATTTCCAGCATGCGCAGTATTTCAAATTAGACATTAAACGGAGGCCTTGTCCACCCTCTGAGGTGGACATGAAAGACCCCATGGCCCTATTTTCGAAGACGAGCAGGGGTGTTCTTCACGGTGTCCTGGCTAACACTTATCCCTCAACGAGCAGCTAAAACAAATTGCCTGGTCATATATCTCACAAAGGTTTGTGGGATCTTGTGTGTGTGAAAATTGGCCGCAGGGTTTACAGCTCAAAGGTATGTAAAGCGCTTGGGAACATCTTGAGGTTGTGGAAGGCACTGGATGGAATCGTCCATGTGTGCTGGCGTCGGGCGTGCTCGGTGACGTGAGTGGACAATCAGGCAATAAGGCCAAAAATAGGTTTCGCATCGTCGTGAAACCAGTTTGCGAACATCTGCTCAGCCTGTCGATGGTGGGCTGTGTTCCCCGCCATCAGATGTCGGGGACCTCATTGTAATACGTCTGCATATCATTATAAGGCCAGCCCGCTGGATTCATCCCCCCACCCCCCCCGCTGGAGCATCCATCCACGTCGGCATCATTGCACACCGGTGCAGAACACGTCTTGACAAGTGTGATCGGGACTTACCACCAGGGCCTTGCTCACATCACGGACATCCAAGGAGCGGAAGATGCTGGAGTTTGACAGCAAGGGCACACTGGAGGAACGTCCATGCATTCTGTGTGGATTCCCATGGACATGGCTCTGCTGAGAAGTAGCCCACGAAAGTTGGAAAGTCACCATTGAGGGTCTGCTCACAACGGATGATGGTCAAGAGGGTGGATAGGAAAGTCCAGCTGTGTTTGGGAGAGGCAGATATACTGGGGGTGTGGGAGAGGAAGGTCTAGGATCGACTGGGAGAGGAAGAGGTGTCGGGAGGGTGGTCAGGTTGGGGGTGGGGGGAATGAAGGTGTTGGGGGTGAACTTGGGAGGGGGGTAATGAAGGTGTCCGGGGGAGGTTGGAAGGGGGTATGGAGTACTGGGGGAGGAAGGGGTAACAGGGGAGAAGATGGCAACGGGGGAGGTTGATGTAGGGGTGGGGTGGATAGTGAAAGGGAAGGGAGTTTGTGGGGAGGAAGTGTGGAGAGGGAAAGGAGTAAGACTGGAGAAAGAAGTAAGGTTGGAGGAAGGAGTCAGCAAGGGGGAAGGACAAAGAGGGAGTGGAGTCCGGGGTGGGGGCAGGACCAAGGTGGGGGGAGTCCAGGGTGAGGGGGAGGATGGGGGTTCCAAGGGGAGTTCGGGGTCCAGAGGGAGGGGATGTCCAGGTGAATGTGCAAGGAAGGGCTCTGATGAGTCCATGACTGCTTCCTGGGGAGCGAACTGAGGGTGGGTGTGGAATGAGGGGATGGTGAGAATGGCCGAGGGCAGAGTGAGGCGGGAGGGTGGGAGGGAGGGTGAGGGTTTGGCAGCAGCGGTAGAGGGGACGGCGAGAGTGGTTGGTGGAAACTCGGGGGCAGACACGGACCCTGGGGGTGGGAAGGAGGAGGTTGGGGAGGTGAATGTGGATGAGGGTGGGATTTTCAGGAAGGAAGGGAATATGAACGTTCGCCTGGACATCCCTGAAGGAAAAGGGTGGTGGCTGGTAGGTCACGGAGGGAGGTGGAAGGTGAGGCCAGGGGGGGTCAATAGTGATGGGGGAAAGGAAATGGGTGACTGGGGGAGGGGAAAAGATGGGGGAGCTTCCGACAAAGCGAATCCAGACCATGCGGCCTAAAGCAAAAGTGAAACAACAGTCGTGGTGGGCGAGATCAGGTGCTGTATGGGAGTGTGGTCAGTGGGAGGACGGAGATGCAGCTCAGATGGACAACTGAAAGTGAACCCCAGCAGGCAGCATTGAAAATGCTCAGGACAGTGAGGTGAGTGTGATACGTGAAGGATCCGTGTGTGTGGGAGAGGCTTACACGAGACTCTGAAAGGCCCTGCCACACACACACTTCTCCCTCCAGAGTCACTCATTGGCCAGCTGCTCTCTCTGCAGTGACAGAGGACGAGGTTGAGGGGATCACAGGCAAAGGGGACTCGGAGGGAGAGGACAGACTCTGAGATTCCTGAGTGGATGACCGAGGGGTGTCCAGCTGCTGTTCCTCCTCCCCTCAGGTGCCAGGAGGCCCTGGCCTGACTCGTTGAGGGGAAGGGGCACCTGGAGGGACGCCAAGGTGCCCCATTTCCCTCTCATGCTGCCACTGCAGGAACTCACCCATGGATCCCGTGATGGAGTTCGAGTCTGCACACATCTCCATGTCCTGCCGGACCAGGGTCTCCATGGCGTCCACCATCCTCCCCATGGAGACCTCCATTCACACATGTGGGCACCACTTCATCAGAGAGCAGGCAGACGCACTCCTCCGACTTGCATGACATTCTGTGAGGGCTTCCAATGTGTGATATTCCCCCACCTTCTGCTGACTCTCCAGGATGAGCTGAAAGGCCAAATCCAGAGGATCGTCATCTGACTCGGACCTCACAGATGCCTCTTTCCCAGCAGCCCACCGAGTGTCGGGGAGCTAGGCTGAACCTGCCTCCTTCTGCTGCGGACAAGTGTCCACGCGGTGACCACCAGATTCACCAGATTGTGAACCGGAACCTGCTCTGGGTCTAGGTCCTACCAAGGTGTGTGTCTCTGCGCTGGTGGAGGGTGTGGGTAAGCACTGTGATGGGTACTCCAGGCTGCTTATTTCCAGCTCTTCAATGGAGGAGGTGTCCTTTTAGCTGGAGGTGAGGACCTGGATGGAGTTTAGAGATTGGATGGTTGAGGATGTCATTTGCTTGGCAGAGCTCCCCATGAACCAAAGTAGAGATAATTAGTGCATGGCACAGAGTCAAAAGCAGGAGAGAGAGAGCACTCACAGCTGCATTGAGAGAGGTATGATGTGGTGTAGGATCCTCGTGAGTGTGTTCACTGCTGACCTGTCTGTCACCGCAGGCACAGTCCATATTCTCACCAGTCAGAGCGTTGGCACACTCCTCAAAGTGAGCAAGGGGCCTAATGTGGGCCACTCCACCCCTGGTCTGGGACCTCTGGGTGTTGTGAGCAGGCTTCACCTGCATGAAAACAGGTGGTGAGAGTGAGCAGGACACATGGCACTGTGTGGAATGTTTGTGTGGTGAGCGGAGCCATGGACAGGATGAGGACACGGGTTTGAGTGGGTATGAACCTGATGGAGATGTGAGGGTGTGTGTGAGAGTTAGTGGTGTTGTCCCTTGAGGTGTGAGATCCCTGTGGATGTGGGATGGGTTTGTGAGTGTGGGAGTTGAGAGCGATGAGAAGAGTGACTTACCCTGAGGAATGGTTGAGACGATTCATCCTGTAGTGGCACTGGGTGGCTGTCCTCTTTTGCAGGGCATTAGTGCTAACCACAGCTGCCCCCGCCTGCCATGCTGGATTGGTGATGCCGCTGCCCATCCTGCAGGGTGGGGGTAGAGGACATCACGGGAGGGCCTCCATGACGTTCAAAAGGTGCTTGAGGGAAGCGTCACTGAAGCGGGGGGCTGCAGTGTTTTTGTTTGTCGGGGCCATCCTGTCTTCTGTGCAGCAGTCGTGGGCTGGAAGCACTGAGAGGTGTGTGTGCAGCTGCACTGTAAATGTGGCGCCCGCTGTGATGATGTGGCGAGGTGGTGGTGTGGTGGGTGAATAAGAGCCTGCCCACCACTGAAACAGTGTGTTTCCCGGGAATATATAATTAATGCGGCAGGTTTAGGAGGACACGGCGTGAGAAGTCGCCATTGCAGCCGGCGGGTAAAATGCCGTTTTACCTGCCCCCCACCGCACTTAGTGCAAATCTGGGACGGTTCTGACCACTATATAAATGCAAATCTTTCTCTCTAACATTTGGTTAGGTACAGATAGAAGTTCAGTGTATTTTTTTTCTTTGAGCAAAGTGAAAGAAAAATACAACACCAAACTTTTTCTTTAACCTTACATTTAGGAAAAAACACAATCCACTCTCTTTGCCATGTATTTCACTTTTGCTTTGTATCAATAATCAGAGCAGTTAACTTTCAGGAGATTGTACACTGGGGTTGTATGTCATGAAGCTTGACAGGCATAGTGAAATGAAAATAGGGCTAGGCTTGTAGGAATGGCCTTATCAGAATATTTATGAAATATGTGATTAGCCTTTTAATGGCGGGTTTGGGAACATTGAGGGGGGGTCAAAAAAATCAGGTATCACCTTGTTCCACTCAGGATTTGGGCATTAAGATGAAAATCAGTGTAGTGAGCGGCTTGAGGTGACATATGTATACGTTTTAAGTATATGTATGGCCGGAATCTTCGGATCGTCGAGCGGGGCTGGGCCCTGCTCACCGACAAGTGAAATGATGCGCGGTGACATCGGGTGTGCGTCCTGATGTCACCGTGCGTCATTCCAATTTTCAGTTCGGCAGGCGCACACCAGAGTCAGCTACACACCTGCCGAACTGTCAAAGGCCAATTAAGGCCATTTAAAAACTAATTAAGAGAATTAACGGAGCTGCCCATCCAACTTTAAGGTTGGCGGGGGGCAGGCGAAGAGCCCAGGCGGCCTTCGCATTTTTCATGGAACCTCATCCACGGGCGGGATGAGGTTTCATGAAGGATTTATAAATCAAATTTTTTAATTAAAATTCATTGACATGTCCCATCTCATGTGACACTGTCACATGAGGGGACATGTCTGAATTTTTTCTTTCATTATTTAAATTTTGCACAATGAAGTTAAACTCCCTGAGGCAGCTCTGTGCCTCAGGGAGATTTCTGCGGTCTTTCGCAATCATGCGCCGAAAATGGCGGCGCAGCCAATCGCGGGCGGCAATCGGCTGAACGTGTGACTGCACCCACTCCTGCTCAGCATCCCCCCAACGGGGAGAAAATTCTCCCCCATATGTGCATTACAGAATATGGGTTGTTTGCAACAGTAAAAAAAGGACTGTTGCTTATAAGGAAGGAGACTGTATTAGCTGAGGTTTGTGATCATATCCTGCATATTCCCTGTGGCTTGAACAAGGGGCTACCTCTCAACAGACTCATTGTAAAAAAATCAAAATTAGATTCTGTGGAGTTGGGTCACACCAGGTGGTATTAGTAATGAATACTTTAATGTGTTCATGAGTAACTCTTTTGTGCATTATGGAATTATTTAACACATTGGTTTATTAAATATTGTGTGATAATAATTGGGACATGATTTTAATTATATTTACTCCTTTTTACCCTCATGTTAATTTTATACTTTTTGACATTCTTATGCTAAACAGAAAGAAATGCACCAATATATTGAAGCTGTTATGAGCATAATGACAATCCCTGAAATTCAATAAGAACACAATCACCCATGAAAAAATGTAACTGAAAGTGTGTTTCACAGGAGCAAATAAAAAAAATCAATAATTCTTCAGTCATTGGGCACAATTTGTGACTTCCATCAGTTCTCTCATACTGCTGTATTCTGTTCAGTGCAGGAAGAACTTAATAACTCAAGTTCGAGATTGGAGAAGCGATTTAAATTTTGGCAAATGGTGTGATCCAGAGGTAGCCTCACACCAAAATAAAACAGGAAACATTGAAAATGCACAAGCTGCTGAGAAGAGAGAGAGTGCATTCACAACTTGGGTAGAGAAGTTTCATCAGAACTCACCAAAGGTTTCTCTCTCAAATTACCCTTTGCAGGCACTGATGGGCTTGCTGTGTATTTCCAGCATTTTCTGTTTTTATTCAGATTTACAGCATTTGTAATGTTGCCCTGTTTAACCGACACTGCTTGGTGTGGATCATGACTTAGTGCGATCATGTAAACTGGATGATAGTAAGTCGGCAGCCAGTTTTACACCTCACAATTTTTGTATTCATTGACTTCAAAGTTAAGCTCGATCCCCTTGCATTTCAGACTGGCTGCAGGATAACGATAATTGGCAAAAGGTCACCCCTTCGAGAAATCCCAAGCAGTCTGCGGTACCTCTTTCATGTTTTCAATGTTGATGAACAGCCAAAAGCTTTAATTCACATAAGAATTAATACCAGAGTACAAAGATCTTGGGAGGGAGTTGAGTTCATGATTGACGTAGGCCTGTATAAACTGTGGAAGGGTTTTTTTTTGATGGGCTGAATGACCTTTATTCCTGCCAGCATTTCTCATCTCCCAAAATCAAAAACCTTGCTGGCATTCCAATACCAGTAAGCAGAACTCTGTGGGCGTATTTATCTCTCTGTGCATGGTCCTTGTTTTGGTTGAATACAGAGTGATGCATAGTTAGCATTATAGTATTGCCACCTCACTCTGTTCTAAAGCAGTATCAAGCATGCAGATTAGCAGTAGCAAAACTTGAAGCTAAAAAACACTCTTGTTAAAAGCTTTCACTGAGCTCTAGGAGCTGCAAACAATTCCACAATAGTAAAAAATAACAAGTAAATATTATCAGCAGGTTGCATATGGTATCAAGAACAAAAATAGATGCCTGGGAATGTTCATTTTGCATTTGCATGACATTCATAAAAATCAAGCTTTACTTTTATGGTTTGGAATTATTGAGCCTCCTCAAGTGTGTTATAATTATCTTGTCCATTTGTTATTGTCTTGATTAACAATTTAAATTTTCTACAAATTTAAACCTGTAAAGCTGTAATGTGTGAAAGCATGATCATTTGTACAATCTTGCTCAACTATTACAGAGTGGAATATGACAAGTGTAATATAACTCTTTTATCAAATGCCGTCTCTGAAGAACTATAATCTCCAATCTTCCATGGAACTAAATGTTCCCATAGTTCTTAAGCAATGACAACAACGGATGTTTAATATTTGTCTTTACAGCCTATGCTGTGAACTGGAACATTTTGGTTGCCATGTTGAAGAGACTTGACTTACCAAATACATCTCCCCTGGGATTCGGCTCCTCTGAGTCAATGTAGTTCTCAACCTCATCTTCAGTGCCCTCATAACCCACGTCAAGTTCTTTCTCATCATGGCTCCCGACGTAAATACCATCCACATAGTCAAATGGCTGGAGACCTCCCTGGGGAGGAGGGGTGGCTACAGGCTGAGGGATGGCATTCTTTATCACTTCACTCTTTCTTCCACCATTTCTATTTGCCAGTATTTTCTTTATGGCTTCCCTGCTTCCTCCCAGAATCACAGGTCTTTCTTCGTAAGGGATTTCAGGAACAGCTAAGAGAGAAAGAAACCACATTATTTAATATTTATGTACAGCATCCTCATCCCTATCACATTCTGTACACATTGAGTTCTTTCTATGGAAGCTGTTGACAAAGGTCCAATTTGGTTTCCATGAATTCCTACTGCATCTAATTTTTCTTTTTATAATCATTTCTCCTTCCTCTCATTCCCTCTCAGATCCCATGGTATTTCCCAGCTTAGAAGTTGGGTAGATGAGGGTTGTCAACCCTCCAGGAATTAATCTTCAGGACACTGCTGTGAGAAACCTTGGAGAATAATCATGGGGCTATTAATAAAATTGTGCTTTTTTCCCCCTTTCATTTGACCACTTTCAGTTACTAGCTATGAAAATATTGGCACAGGAGACAATGCTGTTTCATGAGCAGTCAAGGTGAATCCAACTGGTTAACGAAGACTCTGTTCCCTTTCCAATTGGCTTGGTAAGGTTAGAAAATGGACCAGTGGTGGAAGTGTGAGAATGGGCTAGTTTGAGGTGAAAGGTCACGTGATTAATAACTCTAGGAATACACCCAACCAGAGTTGACAACCTGATGGGTAGAATGGTTGCTTCTCGGCTCTGTCTGTGCAGCTCTGTAATTCACACATGCAGCCTTTTTGCTTGCTACAGGGATGGACAGTCCAGATGTAGCAGCGATCTGAAAGAAGGCAATACTCGTACATTGTCTCAGATCAGAAGGCCAGTGAATATTCAAGCAGCTCACAGAATACACAGAGATAAAAACAAAAAACCACTGCAGATGCTGGAAATCCAAAACAAAAACAGAATTACCTGGAAAAACTCAGCAGGTCTGGCAGCATCGGTGGAGAAGAAAAGAGTTGACGTTTCGAGTCCTCATGACCCTTCAGCAGAACTGAGTATAGTTAGGAGAGGGGTGAAATATAAGCTTATATTTCACCCCTCTCCTAACTATACTCAGTTCTGCTGAAGGGTCATGAGGACTCGAAACGTCAACTCTTTTCTTCTCCGCCATTGCTGCCAGACCTGCTGAGTTTTTCCAGGTAATTCTGTTTTTGTTATGGCACTTCAATGTCTATTTACCCAGCACACACTATACAGAACCAATGAACCCTGCAGGAACAACATAATGAGTGAAAAAGCTTTAAAAAACAGTCATTTATTCATAACTTTTTTATAAAAAATGCCTTTTTACTACATTAAACCATACGCAGCAGTGTTGCAGCAATTGACTTCTACAAGTAAATTTGGCACAGTAATGAACAAAGTAATTTGTGACCAATTAATTGAAAAGAGTTCAATTGCACAAACTAGGGAACATTTCCTTATGAAGGATGATGATTTAGCCTTGGACAAAGTCACCACCTCAGCAGTCCAAATCAAATGTGCCATGTTAGGTTTGAGGAGGTGACACAGAAATGCATCCTCAGACTCAGGGTGTAGGAACAGCTTGCTCAACAGCTCAAGAACAAGGGTTACGAACAAAGAGACCTCAGCAATCTCATCAATGCAATGCCCCATAATAGTCAGATACCTTCAAAACTGTGCCCAAATTGTGGAAGTGTTCATCGATTCACAATGCCATGTCCAGCTTGAGGGAAAAAGTGTAACACATGCTTAAAATTGAATCATTTTGCAGAGGTGTGAAGGTCAAAGAGACACATGGAGGAGTCTGTTCCTTAGAGAGAGGTACGGCATGCATATACCATCACTGGGAATGATCAAAATCCCAGTAAGCTACAAAAACATCATCGTGGACAGGTTCATGTTCTATGTAGCTAAAGGCAGAAGCTCTTTGGGGGTAAATCTATTCGATAGGCTTGGATTGAAACTTGAAGCACTCATTAATGTGATTGATGATTTTGTTTTTATTCATTCATGGGATGTGAGCATCGCTGGCTAGGCCAGCGTTCATGGGCAATAAATGCTGGTGTAACCAGCGACACCTACATCCCTTAAAATAATTTTTAAAAAAAATCATCAATTACATTAATGCCGACTGCACAAGTTGGTATCCTTCCTTATTACTGGATTTGGGGAGATTAAGGCTGTTGACAAGCTCCTCGCATTGACACATCAATTCCGTCAGTCTCACAAAATTTGGGATGGTGGCCCATTTGCAATCTATGGCCAAAGTGTCACAAAGTGAAATGACTCAAAGCAGACAATATCATTGAGTGAATCAATTCATTGCCGTGGATGTCAAATCTAGTCATGGCAAAATGCAAAAATGGTGAACTTAGACTATGTGTCGACATTAATGTGGTCAACAAAGCTATCATACCAGACAAGTATCCACTTCCTACAATCCGAGAACTATCATCATCATTTTCATGGCTCCATAGTCTTCACAAAGCTTGACATGCAACAGGGCTATCTTCAGATACCATTAGCAGAGCAAAGCTGATATCTTACAGCTCTTGTTACTCCCAAAGGTGTGTTTCAGTATCACAGAATGCTCTGTGGACTAAGTTCAGCACCTAGCGCATTCCAGAAGATAATTTCTTCAGTCTTATCAGACGTTGAGGGGACGCTCAACGTACTTGATGACATTGTTGTCCATGGAAGTGACAAACAAACATGACTTCGTTCTGTTGAAGGGTCATACGGACTTGAAACGTTAACTGTGTTCCCCTCTGCAGATGCTGCCAGACCTGCTGAGTTTTTCCAGGTATTTTTATTTTTGTTTTGGATTTCCAGCATCCGCAGTTTTTTGCTTTTATCTTTATGTTTGCAAATTGGGGTTGCTGCCATCCTGTGCATGCATAAACCCTGGTGTGATGACGTCGGGTTACAAACCCCATCCCAGTGCGATAGTCCCTATTTGTGCTTCCCTGCCTGGCTTGCAAATCCAACCCCCACCCCACCACCCCACCTCACCCCAACCCCCAAGGGTGACCGATCCTTCCCTATCCAAAAGTCCTGTGGCAGAATATTTAGGTCATTGTGGTGTGCGCCTGACCTGCTGGAGTGTAAAATAGCGTGTGATGATGTCGGGTGAGCTTCCCTGCGTTATCCGCATTCGAGTGATATTTCAGTAGGTGGGCGCGTGCAAAAGTTGGGAGTGCGCCCACTGACAATTAAGAGGACAATTAAGCCCATTAAAGTTCCAATTGTCCCTGATTTTTCGTGGTTGGTCCAACCTCCTGGTTGACGGATGGGCGAATCTCACAGGTGGACTTTGCATTTTTGATGAAGCCTCATTGAAGGGCGGGATGAGGTTTCCGTTATTAAATTTAAAAAAAATAAAAACATACGGGCTGAATTTTCATCATGTATAGGTTCACATGACCGATTCTAACACATGTCCATTGTTTCCCGGATTTCAAAATCTTTATTTATTGGTTTTAAATTCTTCAGCTCCCTGAGGGAACTCTCTGTCTTCAGGGAGCTTTCAGTCAGCGCTCCCCCGTGCCCATGCCTACATCAGCGCCCGCCCTCCTCCTGCCCTCATCCTGGCAGCGCTGAGCATTTCAGCGCATGCTTCACCTGGCTGGCCGTTAATTGGCCAACCAGCTTGAAATCGCGTTCGGGAGCCGATGGCAGGCAGTGGTCCGTTCCTAGGCCGCACCCAGGCCCGCTAATCGTGCCCGTAAGCTGACCTAAAAATCCTGCCCCTGGATGTACCCAAGTCTGTGATCTCATGCTCTCTTCATCTTTGGACTGCTTGCAGTCCTAGCAGTGCCCACTACTGAGTTCTGGCGCTGCTGAGACTGCTAGAGCTCCGACCAATCTGATTGGCTGAGGGGCAGAAGCCCGACTCTCTGCTTGTTTTGGCCGCCTACAGCATGTTATTGCTGCAGGGCAGCTTTTCTTAAAAGTTAGTCAACTCGCAACCAACTTTCCTGAGCGGGGTGGGGGGGGTGTGGTGTGAGCACTCATTACCCCCACCTCCACTCCCACCCCTCCCCCCCTGTAAAATTCAGCCCCCATAGCATTTGGCTGCAGGTGAGGAAGGTTGGCTCTATATGACAATGGCATATGCAGAGGGAGTTTGAGAGCTTGCATTATATTCATTGGGTTCTTACCATTGAGGATTTCATCATCAGTGCTGCCTTGTTCTCCATCCAAGGTTTCTTGCAGGAAAGGTTTAACTATGAAAGAAAGACTTGTTCATTAACTTCTCACATGTATCTCATAATAATAAACCTTACAGATATGTGTTTGTTGTATCTCAGTAAAAGAAACAGAGCAGGACAAACATACTAGTCAACTGATAGTATGAGAGCACACTCTGGCTCTTTAAGATGGTTAGAGATTTTGTAGTGAGCTGTCCGACAGCCTGCACCACTGATCGGGCTTCAGGAGCAGCCATTGCTTATCATAAAATTGCAGCCAATGCCCCTAAAGACCTAAATAATGATTTGCCACGAAAATCTCCAAGGTTGTTTTGTATGCATTCAAAATGGTTTACATCTGTGAGATCTTCATAATTACATTACTCTGGTAAGTGCCTAACTTCAGATCAAGTATGTCAGTTGGTGCAATTCAAATCAGTTTGTAAACGATGTTATCTTTTACCACCTACTTAGTGAAGCCCATGATTGATAATGCTGCAAGTCCCCTGACTTTCCCCTCCCATCACAACTATACTTCAGGAGTGAGATCCATCCAGAGTGCCCTGGATATCTTGAGAAATATAAGCAAACACCAGTCGACCAATAAATGTTCAATGGTGAGTGGCGTGCTCTGTATCCAAGGGAATGGCCCTTTGCTTCTTTCTAATAGTTATTTCTCAATACAATACAATACAAGAGTTATTAAAATTATTAAGCATATTCTGAACTGAAACTCCCTTAAAATATACCAACAAACTATATGATATTAATCCATTTGAATTAAGAAGTGTAAGCTGGGTCAAAACCCTGGAACTCCCTCCCTAAAAGCACTGTGGGTGTACCTACACCACATGGACTGCTGTGGTTCAAGAAGGCAGCTCACCACCACCTTCTCAAGAGCAACTAGGGATGGGCAATAAATGCTGGCCTAGCCAGCGACACCCACATCCTGTGAGTGAATTTAAAAAAAAAACAAAAACATATTAAGCATACTAAAATCTTCTTTCATCCAGAAAATTCTTTCAACCTGGAGGTTTTGCTTAGTTCTTGATTGGTGCAAACTAAAAGGTGTGCAGCTGAGTCAACATCATTATTATTGAAAGCATCTCAGGTGATAAAAGATTTATCTAGGTTTGTTTGTATGACCCATAAAGTATCCTGTACATTATAATCTAATGAACTCAATAGAAAATTAGTATCATTTTATTGCAGAGAAAGTTGTTCAACCAAAGCTAGTTCAAATTGTATAAATAGTTCATAGTTAAATCCTTCATAATCATCATTACTTATGCATTATAATTATAATTAAATCCACTGGTTGGAACTCTGTGAAATGAATGCATATTTTAAAAATGACCAGTTTCTTACAGTATGTTGTTAACTCATTTGTTGCTGATGGCTTATTTATTTTTCTCTTCCTGGAAATCATTTGGATGGTATGAAGGGATCGGTGTGAAGCTGGTGCAGGTGACAGCACACAATCCCATGTTGACACTGTGAAATGTGTGGATTGTCTTATCTGTGACCTCAGGTGGAGTTATGTCTGCTTTGCTAATTTACAACCCAGCCTGTCAGACCATTGTCTTATGGGCTGTGGCCAAAGAGCACACATATCCTCAGGAAAGAGATTTTGGAGATCACAAAGACCATAACTGGTCTCATAATCCCCTCTGCCAAGAGCTGCCCAAAATGTTGTGTTGTCTGCTGCCTAGAAGATACAAACTCACAGTGAGTGGGTGCATACTTCAATTATGGTGCAGCCTTGACTCTCTTTAATAAAAAATGGAGAAGAATGTTTTGGGTATATTCCAAATTGAACTACTAATACCTGGATCTGTGAAAACAGCAACTATAACCTGCATTTATTTATCCCCTTTAACACAGGCAAACATTCAGACAGACACAATTAAAAGCAGAGGTATTAGGAGGGATGATGAAAAGTTGAATCATCAAGCTGGGTCTTAAATGGTGAGTAAGAGGTGGAGAGGCTGAGAGTTTTAGGGAGGGAATTTCTGAGATGTGGACGTGGCCTTGAAACTTTGGCTACCAATGTGGTGCGAAGGAAGGGAGACATACATAAAAGGTTAGAGTCAAAGGCATGCAGAGGTTGATGTGTGGTTTTGTATAGCTTGCAGTACCCCCAGCCCCCCTCCTGGAGGATGAAGCCAGGAAGGGAATTATTGAAATACACCAGCTGTAAGGTCTCAGCTGCACCTAACCCTCCTGTACCCCAAAGGCCGCTTCTATATCCCAGGCCTCTCCAGTACCCCAGGCCCTTCCAGAGTCCTGGTTATTCCAGTGCTCGAGGCCCTTCCAGCATCCCAACCTCTCCAGTAACCCCGGCCTCTCCAGTAACTCTGGCCTCTCCAGTAACCCCGGCCTCTCCAGTAACCCCGGCCTCTCCAGTAACCCCGGCCTCTCCAGTAACCCCGGCCTCTCCAGTAACCCCGGCCTCTCCAGTAACCCCGGCCTCTCCAGTAACCCCGGCCTCTCCAGTAACCCCGGCCTCTCCAAGAGGGTGAGGCCTGGAAAGTGTTTATCAAAATACACCAGCTCTAGGGCTCATGTCTACCCAACCCTCCTGGGCCCCTCCAGAACCCCAGGCCCTTCCTGTACCCCAGGTCCCTGCAGAAGGATGAAGCCAGGAAATGATTTATTAAAATATCTCGGGACTCACCCCCACCCAACCCTCCAGTGCCCCAGGTCCCTCCAGTACCCCAGACCTAGAAAGGTTGAGTCCGAAGCTGCACTAATTAACCATTGCTAACACATGCACCAATGAAAGTCTCAAATCACTTTTCAGTCACTTACATTTATAGCCAACAAGCTGTCTAGTCTCACACCATGTATGAAGGAATGATACCAACTTTATTTCTTAATGCTACCTTAATGCCTATATGGATGTTTCTATGTCAGCTATGAGTGCTATGTCATTTGACCTGTAACAGGATTTTTCAGCTATAAAAATGGTAATTGTATTGATTAAAAACTTTCACGTTAGGATGTCAATATTCCCACTGCATTATCCATTAATGGGTTGAAAATTCACATGAAGTGCAGCTGAGATTTCCTGATCTTCATTCCCAGCAGCTGAAGCTCCTAACTCCATTCGGAAAATCAACATTGATACAATAATTGCTAAGACTTACCAGAGCAGTAAAAACCGCTGCCTCTGAATCCCTGCTTACATTTACAGGTAAAGGATCCTTGTGTGTTGTGGCAGTCTGCATTGGCACTACACGAGTGTGTACTTTTGGCAGCACATTCATCGATATCTGTCAAACAATATAAATGTCAGTAGACCTGTATAAAAAAAGTAGTCCAGTTTTTTTGGTAGAAATATTGTGTAGCTGAGCCTTATAGGCTAGAATGTTTCAGCATTAATTCCCAGGCTATGCTGAGTTAGTTTATCTCAACCAGGATGGCAATAAGGGAACTACAATTGGCTGCAAAGCTTTAGGGTTAAGAAGCAGAAAAATAGCCTGGGTTCTTGTTCTTGATGACTAGCCAACGTGTATGGGTGGACATCAGTAATGATGGGATTGGGAGTGTCTGCTCCCCAAGAATTGCCCACACGTGCAGTCTAGGCTTACACATACAAAATAAACAGTTGTGTGAACTAATAAAGGGTGTCCATGGAATTGTATCCCAGAATGAGATAACATTTTCTGGAGAGGAGGAGGTGCAAACCGGAATTGTCACAATTTGTTTCATAATTGTTGTGATTTAATTGTCAGCTGACTGCTGAGAAACTGCCATATTAATTTAACCTTACCGATACATCTGTATTTGCCTTCGGTGTATTTCAGTTCATAGCCAGTTTGGCATTTGCAGAAGTAGCTGCCAAATGTGTTCACACATCTGCGCAGAGGAGGGCATAGTGCTTTGGCAGTTGCGCATTCATCAATATCTAGAAGAGCAAACAGTAAAAGTGCATTTTTTTTAGCTTGCAGCCTAATATGCAAATATGCTATTTACTGTAGGGTATACATATTTAATTAAATATTGGATGGTGATGTTCCACTGTACAACTGATAGGACCTTCATTTTGAATGAATTTACTATTTTGAATTGCTTCACAGGTTAGAGTTTGTGTTGGGGCCGGGTTATGGGAGAAATTTGTCTTAGGTGATTGAGCAGAGTGTGAATGGCTGTTGAGGCACTATCACCTGTTTTGTGTTACTGTACAATGTGAATTTTACCCTTAAGGGCTCTTAGGACCTTTTTAAGGAATTGCTTTGCAAGATGTTCTAATTAGGGATTACATCCTGTACCCTTGGAAAACCAGGAGCAGAATTTTGCCGTTGGCGAGCAGGGGCCGGAACCCCCAACGTCACCGCGCCCCATTTAAATTTTCAGGAAGGCAGGGGCGCAGCAAAATCAGCTGCAGGCCCGCCGACCTGTCAATGGCCAATTGAGACCATTGACAGGGTCATTTAACCAATTAAAGGACCTGCCCACATTGTCACATGAGGGGACATGTAAGGGATTTTTCTTTACTCTATTTTTAATAGTTTTAAAAGTTGAAGCGATCTCCCTGAGGCTGCCCCAGGAGTCCGATGGATTTGGACAGCCGTGTCATTTGGGTTTTCAATCCTCCTGCATTATCCCAGAGCCTTCAGGAATCAAAACTTCCTGGACACTTCTGCAAACAACCTGGTAACAAAAAATCATAGGGAATTCTCAAAATGAATATTGAATGGTGAACCAGAATTTCTAACAGTAGTTGTGGATGCTACACCACATGGACTGCAGTGGCTCAAGAAGACTGCCCACCATCACCTTCTCAAGGGCAATTAAGGATGGGCAATAAATGCTGGCCTAGCCAGCGATGCCCACATCCCGTGAGCGAATAAAAAAACTCTTGTTATCAACTTCTCTTTGGTGTCATATATTCCTGGAGATTCTACATTCAACCAGTCTCTGCCGTCTACCGACCATCCTATTAGTGTAGGAATAGAGGAACAAGAGTCAGCCATTGAGCCCCTCAAGTTTGGTTTGCCATTCAATTAAAGCTTGGCTAATCTGTATCTCAACTTCATTGACCAATCTTTGATATACTTGTACTGCATCATACAATGTTACCATAAAGTCATGTGATGAAATCCCCTGGAAAACCATCAACCAGAGTTGGGAACCTTACGTGCCCTCCTGTTATTACAGTCATCAGAAAATGAAAGGAAAAGAAAGTGTAGCTCATTGTGATGAAAATATCAATCATGTGTTTTGTGTGTCCATGAGCAACAAATTAGTTAACACAGCCGAAGTGCTCTACACTAGCACCTAGGAGCAGAGGTATCAAAGCTAGGAGTTGTGGTCATCTTAAGGCCTCAAAGTCCATTTGTTTGAGGCTCCTGCAGAACTTACTCAGATGCTCCATGTTAAATCTAAGCCCCTGTGATAAATGTTCTTCATCAATTGTTGGGTAGATGTGCCTCAGACTATAAATGGTGGTGTTTCTACTTGCCTGACTTGCAGGGAGCGGATAAGTCAGAAAATCACAGGGAACCCACCTTTTGGAAATTCCCCCTTCTACACTGTGGAACTTTAACTCCACTGTGTCAGCGACATCACTGATTGGTTTCCCAGCCTGGAGATCAGCCATATTGACAGGCTGCATCTCCAACCAGGCAGGGAACAGATCAGTGAAGGCTGCAACTGCCACTAAGTCCATGCTGGGGACATGGTTGGGGTGAGAGGTGGGGGGTGGTCAATCAGGGGCTGGGGTGGGAATGGTAGGGGGGGAGTCAATCGGGGTAAGATGGGGGTTGTTCAGGGGAAAAGGAGGGATTGATTGAGGGTAGCAGGAGGGATCAGTTGGAAAGGGTTTTATCAGGGGTATGGTGGGTGATTTTAACTTTCCCTATAGTGACTGGGAATCACTTAGTGCTAGGGGTTTGGATGGTGCAGAATTTGTAAGGTGCATCCAGGAGGGCTTCCTGAGACAATATGTAGATAGTCCAACTAGGGAAGGGGCAATACTGGACCTGGTATTAGGGAATGAACCCGGCCAGGTGGTCGAAGTTTCAGTAGGGGAGCATTTCGGGAAAAGTGACCATAATTCAGTAAGTTTCAAGGTACTGGTGGATAAGGATAATAGGAGTCCTCGGGTTAAGGTGCTTAATTGGGGAAAGGCTAATTATAAAAATATTAGGCAGGAACTGAGGAATCTAGACTGGAGGTGGATGTTTGAGGGCAAATCAACAACTGACATGTGGGGGGCTTTCAAACGTCAGTTGATAAGAATTCAGGACCCACATATTCCTGCTAGGATGAAGGATAAGCATGGCAAGTTTCAGGAACCTTTGATAACGAAGGATATTGTGAGATTAGTCAAAAAGAAAAGGGAAGCATTCATAAGGGCTAGAAGGCTGGGGACAGATGAAGCCCGTAGAGAATATAAAGAAAGTAGGAAGAAACTTAAGCAAGGAGTCAGGAGGGCTAAAAGGGGTCATGAAAAGTCACTGGCAACCAGGATTAAGGAAAATCCCAAGGCCTTTTATACATATGTAAAAAGCAAGGGGGTAGCCAGGGAAAGGGTAGGCCCACTCAGGGACAGAGGTGGGAATCTGTGTGTGGAGCCAGAAGAAATGGGAGAGATACTAAATGAATACTTCTCATCAGTATTCACCAAAGAGAAGGACTTAGTGGTCGATTTGTCTGGGGAAGAGTGTGTAGATAGCCTGGATCATGTTGAGATCAAAAAAGAGGAGGTGTTAGGCGTCTTGAAGAATATTAAGGTGGATAAGTCCCCAGGGCCAGATGGGATCTACCCCAGAGTACTGAGGGAGGCAAGGGAGGAGATTGCTGGGGCCTTGACAAAAATATTTGTATCCTCACTGGCTACGGGTGAGGTCACAGAGGACTGGAGAATGGCCAATGTTGTTCCATTGTTTAAGAAGGGTAGCAGGGATAATCCAGGAAATTACTGGCCGGTGAGCCTTACGTCAGTGGTAGGGAAATTATTGGAGAAGATTCTTTGTGACAGGATTTACTACCATTTGGAAGCAAATGGGTGTATTAGTGAGAGGCAGCATGGTTTTGCGAAGGGGAAGTCGTGTCTCACTAACTTGATCGAGTTTTTCGAGGAAGTGACAAAGATGATCGATGATGGAAGGGCAGTGGATGTTATATCCATGGATTTTAGTAAGGCCTTTGACAAGGTCCCTCATGGCAGACTGGTACAGAAGGTAAAGTTGCACGGGATCAGAGGTGAGCTGGCAAGATGGAATACAGAATTGGCTTGGTCATAGAAGACAGAGGGTAGCAGTGGAAGGGTGCTTTTCTGAATGGAGAGCTGTGACTAGTGGTGTTCCGCAGGGATCAGTGTTGGGACCTTTGCTGTTTGTAGTGTACATAAATGATTTGGAGGAAAATGTAACTGGGCTAATTAGTAAGTTTGCAGACAACACTAAGGTAGGAGGAGTTGCAGATAGTGAAGAGGATTGTCAAAGGATACAACGGGATATAGATCGGTTGGAGACTTGGGCGGAGAAATGGCAGATGGAGTTTAATCCGGACAAATGCGAGGTAATGCATTTTGGAAGGTCTAATACAGGCAGGAATTATACAGTAAATGGCAGAACTCTTAAGTGCATTGACGGGCAGAGGGATCTGGGTGTACAGGTCCACAGGTCACTGAAAGTGGTAACACAGGTGGATAAGGTAGTCAGGAAGGCATATGGCATGCTTACCTTCATTGGCAGGGGTATTGAGTATAAAAGCTGGGAAGTCATGCTGCAGCTGTATAGAACCTTGGTTAGGCCACACTTGGAATATTGCATGCATTTCTGGTTGCCACATTACCAGAAGGATATGGAAGTGTTGGAGAGGGTGCAGAGGAGGTTTACCAGGATGCTGCCTGGTCTGGAGATTATTAGCTATGAGGAGAGATTGGAGAAACTCGGATTGTTCTCACTAGAGCGACGGAGATTGAGGGGCGACTTGATAGAAGTTTACAAAATTATGAGTGGCATGGACAGAGTAGATAGTCAGAAGCTTTTTCCCAGGGTGGAAGAGTCAATTACTAGCGGACATAGATTTAAGGTGAGAGGAGAAAACTATAGAGGAGATGTGCGGGGCAAATTTTTTACGCAGAGGGTAGTGAGTGTCTGGAATTCGCTGCCAGAGGAGGTGGTGGAAGCAGGTACGATAGTGGTGTTTAAGAGGCAGCTTGACAAATACATGAATAGGATGGGAATAGAGGGATACAGACCCCGGAAGTGCAAAATGTTTTAGTTGACGGGCAATATGATCGGCGCAGGCTTGGAGGGCCGAAGGTCCTGTTCCTGTGCTGTACTTTTCTTTGTTCTTTGTTCTAAACATGATTGTGGTACAATTGGAATAAGTTTATCAAATAATAATCCAAAATTAATTAGTGGAAAATAACATGCTCGGTATATATTCTGCAATAAGTAATGAATAAAAACTCAAAGAAACAAACGATTTTTTTCTGTAAGTCAGGTTTTTTTTTTACTGGTAAACATATTCTAATGATTGATGTTAAAGATAGCACAGACCTATGCAAGTTTTTCCATTTGGTCCCAGTTGCAATCCAGAGGATGGACAAAGACAGTGGGTCTCTCCCTTCACATCCTCACAGCCATACTGACAGTTTGCCATAGCACATGTCCTGGAATCTAAAAAGCACAAAATCAGTGAGTTCATTGTGTGATCCATAAACCCAAAAATACACAACAAACCCCCACGACAATACTTAGAAAGTTGTCTTTCCCTATTTTTTTAGGAGACTGAAATTTAATCCTGTTTAATCTTGAAGCAAATTACACAGACACAATCAATTCTGTATTGGGAAAAAAATATAATTTATTTCAATATTTTTACTCTTCACTATTCCCTAGGAAAAATAACAAGTGAAAAATGCATTTCATTTTTGAACTCTGTCATTGTAGAGCTAGAGACCTAAAAGGTTGATTGGTAAAGGGTTGAACAGTGATTTGTTAGTTTTAATTTTTCTTCATGGTAGTGTTACTTTATTCATTTGTCCTTTATAGTTGGATGGAACAAATCATTATCAAATGCAACTACTGAGCTTGGCAGGAATTAATGAATTAATTGATTAATTAAAACAGATAAATGAATTCTTGTCAGTCACAAATTAAAGCTGGTTACCCCATCCAGTTATGCTAAATATCTGTCATCCTGCCAGCAACAGGGATGTTGGGCTCTACATTGCCATTATTGTTGCTTCACTGGCACAGTGTTTTGGAGTTCCTCGGTGCTGTGCCACAGACTGTAAAGCATGACTTTGTACCTGTGATTGCCGACATAGTGAATCCCTGACCTTCACCATGCTGCTGGAGATATACTGATTGGAAATTAGGCATTTTCCCAAAAGAAGGTATAGAAAATTTGAGGGCAAATAAAATGACCACTAGTCACTCCATACAGCTTCTGGCGATAGTGCCAGCAGCCTGGCAGTGGATTCTGTTGATGTTGTTTATCTTGAGAAGTTCTAGCTCCATTGCTTGGACCTGCCTAATTCCCATTGTATCTCCACTTCTCTTTCCACCTGCTGGAAACCACCATTTGGATCAAGTTTGCCTCCTAACTCTCGAACTGTGGTTCAGCAGTCATTCCTTCATCTGTTTTTTTTGTTCTCTCCCCTCTAGTCCTTGGGAGACTTTCTACCTGGAGACCCATGGGACTGGGTGGAATGCTGTTTTTACACCTTGCCCAATATTAACCTCCATTGCTTTCAATCGGGTGGGGATTAGCATTGCACCCAACCCCATCAGCTTCTCAATGAGCAGATTAAGATAAAATTAAGGCCATGTACATCTTCCATTACAGAAACCTTTAACTGCACAGCCTTCTGTTGAGAACGAAACCTAGTATTGGGCCAGGTTCTGTAACAGGGCATCTAAAGACATCTGCCATTCATTAGACATTCCCCTGCACCCTTCAGCCCTAAATAAAATGTTTCCCACATAGTTGCTGAAAGTGCTGAAAACAGTAGAGGAAAACAGGGCGCCCGGGACCTGAATGGACAGGGCAAGTCTTAACCAGTGAGATTTAAGAATTGGGTAATAAACATTTGACAGGAGGAGAAGGGTTCAATGTCAAATCAGGTACAGAAAGTATAATGAAGAGAAGGAAATAATGTTTGGATTAAGAGAGAGAGTGAATGAAAAAGAGAGAGGAAAAGGGACATAAAGGAAAAACAATTATTTAATTTATAATGGCCTCAAAAATACCCAAATTCACATTGTGCGCTGTAAGGTTAAAAACACTAACTAGGAGGACCAGAAAATGAACCTTAAAAATGATCAATCCAACAGAAATATTTAGTCACACCATTCCAAGGATGTTTTACTCACTAGCACATGTACCATCTGGCATCAACATGTAGCCATTCAAACAGTAGCACTTGTAGCTGCCATGTGTGTTCATACATCTGTGTTCACAGGGCCTTGGCTTCAGTCCACATTCGTTAAAATCTGCAGCAGCCAAAAAAACATTGGTGCTAAAACAGGAATAGCTGAAAGAACTGCTTTCATTTGGTTGACAAGATGCTTTTTGACACTCTGGAGTAGCACACAAATGTGAGAAGTGTTCAAACGCCTTTGCAAACACAAACAGAGTGAAGTCATGCTGTACAATATTAACGTTCGAATGTGTAAGAGAGATAGAAGATTGCCCCTTTGAACACAAACAGAGTGAAGTCATGCTGTACAATATTAACGTTCGAATGTGTAAGAGAGATAGAAGATTGCCCCTTTGAACACAAACAGAGTGAAGTCATGCTGTACAATATTAACGTTCGAATGTGTAAGAGAGATAGAAGATTGCCCCTTTGAACACAAACAGAGTGAAGTCATGCTGTACAATATTAATGTTCGAATGTGTAGGAGAGATAGAAGATTGCCCCTTTGAACACAAACAGAGTGAAGTCATGCTGTACAATATTAACGTTCGAATGTGTAGGAGAGATAGAAGATTGCCCCTTTGAACACAAACAGAGTGAAGTCATGCTGTACAATATTAACGTTCGAATGTGTAGGAGAGATACAAGATTGCCCCTTTGAACCGGTGAGTGGGGGGCTGGGGGTAGGGGGTAGCGATGAAGAATGCCACTCTGAATAAAGTATATAAACTGAGGCCTAGCACATAGCAACTAAGAAGTTTAGCAGAGAGGTTTGAGGGATTAAAAGTGGGCTGACAGAGAATTGAGATGGAGGTGTCAATGAGTAACTACATAAGATCTGATTAGTGAGGAGCAGAGGCATCAAAGTCAGGGACACGTGAAGGAAGGAGGCTGAGATCAGGATTAGAGTGAGCGGGCAAAGGGGAGAAATATTTGGGATCCGGTATAGGGAACACAGGGATTGGGAGAAGACAGGCAGCTGAATTTGAAGATTATAATCTTACCTGTGGCCTCAGCCTGGGAACAAGAGAGGAAGTTTTTGTTTTTGCTTATAGGTTGCAAAGGTAAGTGTGCAAGCATGTTCCAACATCTTGCCTTGGTGCACAGCTAGTCACTGTAAACTTGGGACAGTATCATAGAGCGAGAATGGGGTGAACTGTGCCTTATATTCAGCTTTCTAATGGCACAAATATGATCATGAGTTTACATTGCAGTGTCTCCTGTTGCCATCTGAAAGTTTCCACAATGTCACCCATTAAATATAGCCAGGAATGAGCAAAACGTACAGTGTCACCCAAGGTTATTTAATGTTTAATGTTCTCACAATCACTGAAGGTAACTAACATGTATGGTACCAGGTTAGCATTCAGGAATTCAGAGTTCATGCCCGTATACACGCGTGTGCCTTCATTGCTGAACATCAGGCAACCTTTTTGGAATGTGCCAACAAGGGGCATCGGCGGAGAGTCCACAACCCACACCTTGCATGATGCCCTGTCTGCTCAAAGCACTTTATGATCATGGTCAGCCCAAATTAGGCACGGAATATGCCTCAGGCCTCTGCTAATACGGAAGGGTTTCTGGCATTGTCCATTGTGATATTAGTCCCCATGATCTAAATACAAGGTTATACCTACACGGAAAGAACTAAATATATCAAACTTAAGGTTCATTACTTGCAGTATTATGGTCAGTGTACTCTTTCTATGGCACTGTTGGAGTGTCCTACTTTTAACATAATTGGAAATTGGGGAGTTTCTGGCCATAATTTTCCAATCCTCCTTAGATACAGGGGTGGTGCCAGATGACTGGAGAATTGCAAATAGCACACCCTTGTTCAAGAAAGGGTGCAAGGAAAAGCCCAGGCCAGTCAGTTTAACCTCGGTGGTGGGGAAGCTTTTAGTTCTTTCCGTGTAGGTATAACCTTGTATTTAGATGATGGGGACTAATATCACAATGGACAATGCCAGAAACCCTTCACTTCGGGCAGCGGAGTTCTGTATTAGTAGAGGCCTGAGCTTTTAGAAGTGATAATTTGGGACAAAGTTATCAGTCACTTGGACAAATATGGGTTAATTAAGGAAAGTCAGCATGGATTTGTTAAGGGTAAATGGTGTTTAATTGGCTTTAGTTTTTTGATGCGGTAACATGTAGAGAGAGTGGATGAAGATAATGCTGTTGATGTGGTGTATATGGAGTTCCAAAAGACATTTGATAAATACACTTGTCAGCAAAGTTAAAGCCCATGGAATAAAAGGGACTCTGGCATTATGGACACGAAATTAGCTGAGTGACAGGAAACGTGTGGTTTTTCAGACTGGAGGTGGTTCATAGGGGGTTCCCCTGGGATTGGTGTTAGGACCCCTGCTTTCCTGATGTATGTCAATAGCCTAGGCTTTCGTGTCCAGGGGTGGAATCTCCTGGTCTCACCAGCAGCAAGAAGCTTGGTCGCCAGGGGAACTTAATTTGGCTTGAGGCCAAAAATCAATTTCCCGATGGCGGGATGAACTTTAGCAGTTATGTTTTTGGGACTTTAAAGACGATCAAGCTTTGACGAACAATGTCAGGAAGCCCTTTTTGCAAGCATTAACCTATCAGGCACGCTCATTAAAAAGCCAGCTCATCGGAATTAAGCTCCCAGTGAGAAATGAGAACATCCACTTTTATGACTGCACATAAGTGGCGTGCACCTACTGAGGCTGATTTCTCCCATGATTAATGGTGAGTCGCTGCTTCATTGTCCTCTTTGGGGAGCGCCTGTAAATGGCGGCCTGTGCTTGAGACTGAGTGATAGCAGTGCAAGTTGCAAGGAGGATGACCAAGGAAGAAAGGAAGGATTAGCGGGGAAGGGTGGGGCGGTGGCTGGGCAATGGTGGAAAGGATAATGCAGGCTGTCTGGATTCCCTTTAAATATTGCACCCCGACCTTCGACCCCATGAGGTAACAGAGGGGACAGTGACTTCCTGCCTGCCCCTGCTGCAGGAATCGACAAGCTCCTTACAAATGCATATTTAAAAGCTGAACAGTGCAAGATCACACTTGGTTAGTTGTCCTGCACATCACTCATCCTGCACAGATGTGGAAGTCACTCCCACTTTCACATCTGCCACTAAACTTAGACTCCAGAATGGAACATTCCAGCGCAACACACTATTTCAAAATGTGTGGATGACATAGAAACTTGGAAGTATTGTGAACTGCGAGGAGGATAGTGATAGACTTCAGGATGACATAGGGAGGCTGGTGGAGTGGACAGACAAGTGGCAGATGAAATTTAATGCAGAGAAAGGTGAAGAGATTCATTTTGGTCGGTACAATGAGCAGAGGCAATATAAAACAAAGGGTACAATTCTGAAGAGGAGGTGCAGGAGCAGAGGAACATGGGGTATCTATACATAAATCATTGAAGGTGAACATATGGGATCCTGGGCTTTACAAGTCAGGGGAATAGAGTACAGAAGAAAGGAAGTTATCATAAGCCTGTATAAAACACTGCCTCAGATTCAACTGGAGCATTGGGTGGGATTTTTAGGTTGGCGAGCGGGCGCCTGACCTGATCGGATGTGAGATCACGCAAGGTGACGCTGGGTGAGTGTCTCGCCCTCATCCCACGCTCACGCGATATTTTGGCCGGCAGGCACGCGCAAAAGTCAGAAGCGCGTCCACCGACAATTAAGACACCGGTTAAGAGAATTAAAGTTAATTAAAATTAAATTGTCTTTAATTTTATGTTGCCCACCCAACCTTACGGTTGGCGGACGGGTGAATCGGCCTTTGTAATTTTCTTCAAACCTCATCCACGGGCGGGATGAGGTTTCTGTTATTAAATGAAAGAAAAATTAAAATCTATGGACGACATTTTTATAACGTATATGTTCAGGTGACTGATTGTGATGCTTGCACATTTTGTTCCTGATTTTAAAAACTTTATTTCATCCTTTTCAGGTCTTCAGCTTCCTGAAGGCCCACAGCTGCCTCAAGGAGTTTTCTGCCAGCGCTCGCCTGCGCCCACACTGATGTCAGCGCCCACCCTCTTCCTGTCCCCACCCTGGCAGCGCTGAGCTATTCACCAACTAACGGCCAGCCAGCATGAACTCGCGGCTGGGGGCCGATCGTGGTCGGGGGTCTGTTTCCTGGCTGCTGCCGGGCCCACTGACCGTGCTTGCCCGCCAGCCTAAACATTCAGGCCATTGTGTCCAGTTCAGTGCACCACACTTCAGGAAAGGTGTTGAGCCTGAGAGACAGTGCAAAAAAGATTCACGAGAATGGTCCCAGAGATGAGAAGTTTCAATTACGTGAATTGGAGGATCTGGCGATTTTCTCTTTGAGGAAGAGAAAGTTGAGAGGAGATTTGCTAGAAGTGTTCAAAGTCTTGAGAGATAGAGTATACAGGAACAATCTGTTCCCACTGGTGGAAGGGTCGAGAACCAGAGGACACTGATTTAAGGCAATTGACAAAAGAAGCCATGGTGACACGAGGGAAAACTTTTTTACGCAGTGACTGGTTAGTATCTGGAACACACAGCCTGAGAGTGTGGTGGAGGCAGATTCAGATGTGGTTTCAAAATAGAATTGGATAATAATCTGAAGAAAAAACAATTGCTGGGCTATGGGGAAAGGCGGGGGAGTGGGACTAGGTGAATTGTTCTTGCAGGGAGCTTGCACGGACATATTGGGCCGAGTGGCCTCCTTCTGTGCTATAACCATTCTACCATTCTATCAGTCTGAGAGGAGGAGTGCTAATCTTTTTAATGTATTCTACTGACATGGGCGTTGTTGGCAAATGCAACATATGTTGTCCATCCCTAGCTGTCCTTGAGAAGACGTTGGTGACCATTCTTCGTGAACCACTGCAGTCTTTGTGGTCAAGCTCCCACAGTACTTGTTGGCAAGAGTTCCAGGATTTTGGCGCAGTGACAATAAAGGGACAGCAAAATATGTCCAAGTTGGGATGCCATGCCCATTTGCAGGGGAACTTGGAAAGGATGTGCTCCCATACACCTGCAGCCCTTGTCCTTCTAGGTGCCGGAGGTTGGGGGTTTGGGAAGTGTTCAACAGTCAAGTAAATAAAATTACTGAAAAACCCCACTTAAAGCCGACACAAATTTCACTATAAATAAAAAAGGTAAACTTTCAGTTTACATAGACTTATCTTACAGGGTAACCATAGAGTGCTACTATTTAGAAAGCAGCATGAAGGGACAGTGCGAATTCTCAGCATTTGGAATGGGAGAGACAGAATGTTACATCAGGGGTCCTGTCAACTTGGCAAGCAGCTGGTAACAGAGAAAAAAATTATAACAAGATCCCGCTGTTAAATTCAGCAGGACCTTTGTGCCCCAAGTCTTGCCGTGCTTACCCTGCACCAAAGTGCTCTGCCACTCCCTCCCTGCCTCCCCATAAATATCGGGGCTGTGGTTTCACTCAACTTAAAGTAAGTACTGGGACAGCTGTCTTGGCACTCACCTTGGTTACATGTTTTGCCAGTAAATCCTGGGTAACATTTACATTTATTTGCCCCAATACATTCTCCATGTTTACATCCATGTTCACAGACAGCTGAAAGGAGATCACATCAACAGAAATGAAGCATTAGAATTTGACCAGCTCTCATATATGGTGAAATGACATTCGTATTTCAAAGTTATCGAGAAAGTAGGCCCAGAGGTTTAACTAAAGTAAATTTACCACAGAGATCAGAAATACTGCTTTACTCAAAGAGGAATTCATTTACTAACCTGCAGCAGGGACAAACACAGCATTTGTAACACTTAAAAATTACAAACCTGAAGCTGCAACTCAGGACAAGCAGAATGAACTAGTTAAATTCTGCTAAAGGGTTTCCACCCAAAGTCCTAACTTGGTTTTTTTCTCTTTTGATGATGAACAGTCCGTGGATTTCCAACACCTGGGGTTGAATTTTACATGCAACTGGCGGGGGGCGGGGGGGCAAGTAAAATGGTGTGGGCACCCAACCCACCACCTTCCTGCCCACCCTCCGGAGCTCACCCCCATAATACACGGGTGGGGGGTGGGGGGGGATGGGCACCCAAATCGGCAGCCTTCCCCCCACATTAAAATGACTATTTAAGGGTCAATTAGGCTTGTTAAGAAGCCTATTGACCCTAATAATATGCTGCCCAGTCCATAATACATTTGGTGTGGGCAACAGGGTGAGAGCGGGAAGAGCCATTTTTAACCTGAAATAGTTAAAGGGCAGGAAGGAGTGGAGGAGTCGCTCTTTGGGGGCTGCCTTTTGCCAATGGTGGGGCAGCCCCCTTAGACTGAACCCCCCCTTCCTTCCTATTCACTCCCTCTTTTAAACCCACCTTCCCCCACCCGTCACTGCCCCTGTCCCTAACGCTCCTAAACTCTCCCGGCTCAAGACCCTGGACTTCCTTGTTCCGGGGATCGGAGGCGTTGGGCTCCTCTCTTCAGCTGCAGCCCCAGCAGCTGCCACTGACACCCTTCTGGCATTGCCAGGACTGATGGAGCTACCAGCCAATCGGATTGACTGGCAGCTGTAGGGGGAGGGGACGTCTGCCCCAATGAATGGCGGAGGCCCCACACGGCCCTCGTTAATGAACCCCGCAGCTCTTTATGGCTGCAGGGCCGTACGGAATGGAAGTGGTTGGCTTCGTGCCATCTGCCTTCCCCCACCATATCATTCAGCCCCTGGAATCTGGAATCCGGAAACTGGCGAATAGAACTGGTCTTGACCAGAACCAGTTCTCCCTTCAATTTCCCAGAGTGTCCAGTTGCCAACTGGTTCCAACTGGTACCAATTCAGCTGGTTTTTCCTTCTATACATATATGTTTATCTATTTTGAGATCAAATTCTGTCCTGGGTTAGAATGAAACCCATTTATAGGTAATGGGTTATGTTAGGGAGAGATATTAAAATTGAATCATTTTTAAAGCAAAATTGATGGCTCTCAAGGCTAAATGGTGTCAATTTTTAAAATCAAATCCAAAACCAAATGAAGGTGAGACAGACGATGGATAAGAATTGGAGTTTTTGATGCCTGTTTTGCCCATGTTGTAAATTAATTGAAAGCTGTGATGACCCCCTGGGATAAAGCATAAGAAAGGAAATTATGCTTCTCTGAAAAGGGTGAAATTTGGCAGTTCTTTTCCTCATCACAATTTGATGATTCCCTCATGGGTTTTAATTTTCTTTTTAATGCATTTTCAGGATGTGTGCATCACTGGCAAGGTTGCAATTTACTGGCCACCAGGAGTCAACTGACCACACGAATAGGCCTGACCAGCAAGACAGAAACCTTCCTTCACCTAAGGGTATTAGTGAGCTAGTTGCAGTTTATGCAAATCTAACAGCTTTGTGGTCACTTTTAATAATTCCGGCTTTTAAAAAAACATCAGATTTCAAATTCTCATTGTGAGACTTGAACTTACTGGCTAGGATTTTCCCACGAGCTTTCGTGTCCCTGATGTCCAGACCAAATGGGGGTCCTGAGCCCCCACTTATCATGTCAAGAGACAATATTCTGGCAATGTTCCCAGAGGCTGAGGCAGCCTCCTAATTGGCTGCCTCTGCACATGTTGTCCAATTAAATATGGTGGGCGGGCTCTTGATGCTGTTGCCCAATTAGAGGGCTGGCAGCTGTGAAACCTCAGCAGCTCCACCAGGAGAGGTGAGCGCTGCTGAGGCACCCTTGGAGGCGTCAGATTAAATGAATAATGCAGTGTGGGGAAGGCCCTGCGGTATGCTGGGGATAAAGCCCTCTGGCATGGGTGGGGGTGTTGGGAGCCGTGGGGATGGGCTTTCATTCCTATGGCCCTGTCAATGGGGCATGGAGTCTGCTTCCGATGACCATCTAGATTGTCAAAGGGAAACCTTAGTGGGTGACGGCTGGTGGGGGCAACTCTGTCTCTGGCAAAATGCAATTGAACATGAAAAGGTATCCCTAACTGGGCACAAGCTACAACATTTGGCTGCCTGCCTATGTGTAGCAGACAGCCAATCCACGCCCCAGCCCACCCCAGGAAACTTCCCAAGGGGTGGGAATGCATCGGGGAACTGTTCTGACCTGGCTCCCAGCTATTTTCCTACCCTTCCCCACCCTGCCTCCCACCTTGTCACCATGAGGATGGGAACATTCTGCCCATTACCTCTGGATTGAGTCCAAGCCTTTGGATTAGTACCCCAGTGTATAACTACCATACTGCCATTCAGGTATGGATGTTCAGTGCGAACAAGATCAGTCCCTAGCCTCAATGATCAAATAGGCTGCTAAGATCCACTGTGTACACGTGAAGTAAGACCAGCCTCTGGAATGAGGTACAGTAGGTTTACTGGAACCTGTGAAACTGTACCCAAGCAAGGGTCGTGATTCTTGAGCCTCCACCACACACTAACTGTGTTGCAGCTGGCATTGCTTACACCAGATTTGCCAAGTTCAAGTAGCAGTCAACTCATTATAACATGGCCAGCAGGCATCTGTGCCAATATTGTCATATTTGTGCTTTTGCTGGAGGAAGGAGCAGGAAATAAGGTTCTTGATGACCAGTTGGAGGGAAACTCAGAAGTGCATGCCGAACAAGCTAGCTAATTACTCCCCTTTCCAATGTCAACATTTGTGGTTGCACCAAATTTAGGGCTTATAGCTCATACAATTTAGAATGCACCAAAATACAGGAAGACATTAATAAGCTTGCAGAATCGGCAATTGGCGAATGAACTTCAATTGAGAAAGTATGATTGGAGGATTTTAGTAGGAGGACGATGGAGGCCACATATGTCTTCGATAGTAAGGTCTGGATTTTTGTAGAGTTGGAAGGACTCCAAAACCATTTAAAAATGGCAGACAGAACCTGATTCTGGGATTCCCACCCCCACTTTTGGTACCCCCAATCTTCGATGGGACTGGGATAAGGCTCGCTATCTGCATCCTGCACTCCGGACATGGCCAGCTTCATTGTGGTGTAAGCATTTCCTAGGCAATTTTCATGCAGCCGGGCCAGCTTCTCCATGACTCGGGGTTCACGGCCCCTCAGAGAGGTGTGAATCGTAGTCTGCATTCAGGAACCTATTGAAAAGTAAATGTTTTCGCTTGTGGAGGCGACCAGAACTATAGCTCATAAATATAAAATCATCATTCATAAATCCAATGGGGAATTCAGGGGAAAGTTCTTTACCCTAGGAGTGGTAAGACTGTGTAACTTACTAGCACAAGGAACAGTTGAGGTGAGTAGCATAAATGAGGAAAGGAGAAGTATACGAGGGAGAAAGGTAGAGGACGATCTGTTGATAGGATTGGATGAAGAAGGTTGAGTGGAGGCTCATTTGGAGTATTAATGCCAGCATAGACCACTTAGACCCAATGGTCTTTGTCTGTGCTGTAGATTTGACGTAACTTTATAGTTATAGTTTATAAACAAAAGAATAACTTCTAGGGTGTTCCAGGTAGCTCCAGCCTGGAGACCCCATATCATATGGGTCATTTAGCCAATGGGTTTGCCCCTGCATCCAGGCCAGTGGGCAGAAGTGTGAAGCCTGGGCTGAGGGAATTCCTTGTGTGGGAAATCTCTCCACCCGGGACCCTTCATCTCTGATATTGGGGTCCATGACTTGGGCAGATAAAAGACTGCCTGAGGGCCCGGCACACATTAGGCGCTACTAGTATCTTGGGTGGCCACCTGGAACTTTCAAATCTCGCCAGAATTCCTGTTCCCTCTCAACATCCCCTCTCTCCAGATCTATCAGTGGACCCAAAGGGTTATGGCCTCAGCACTTAAAGATAGAAGGAATGAAATAAAGAGGGGATTTGGGGAGAATGACCTTTGAGGTGAACAGTCTACTGTGCACTTGGGAGAGGAGAGATAGGTGACCAAACCAGGCTTGTCTCACACATCCTATTAGCTGATTACACTCCGACCTTGGTAATGAATGTTGAGAGGTTTGTGGTTTACAATCACTTCACTCTCTCTGGTTTGAAGAAGGAAGTATTCCTGCAGGTAGCCATATTTCCTAGACATCCCCAAAACTATTTAGTTCTACTAGCTGCACAATCCTAAATACAAATCCATATGTTGGAAGAAATTTTGGCCCCAAATTTGCATTTCTTCCACAAACCACAGGTCACCATGACACAATGTCAGACATGCTATCAATATACTTGTCAATGAAAAGCGCCATTAGGACCAATCCAATGTCACTCAGGAAAGAATGCTGTATGGTGTAACAATTCAGACATCACACAGAGATAGATTAAAAGCAATTCATATTGGTGTCTCTGGAATAATCTTCTCAGTTATGGCTTGATGTGACACAAGGTAAACCGTTCAGACTGAATGAACCAGACACACAGCTGTTGGTCTCACTTGTCTACAACATGCTCATTTGTTGAGATTGGAGCCAAATGTAGATTCTAACGCAGCTAAGACTTAAATCCGAGTTGGTGGGAATATTATTCGAGAAACAAAATTACGACCTGTGCAGCAGCTTTCATCAGATGTTCTTTCCAGTTACTTCAAGCCATTGGCAAAGCAGGTGTGCACGTTTCCTGCAGTCTGCATGTGCAGACAGGTTCTCACATGCTCCTCTCAAACTGGGGATCCTGGAATTGCAATCAAACCTCAGGAACAAAAGCTCCACAAGGTTTCCCAGTTACTGTTATGGTTCAGCTTCTGCTTTCTATCTGGCAGTGAGTTTCAACACCTCTAGTACTACACAGCAAGCCAATGGCAACATATTTAGACATTTTATACCTCATTGTGCTAATAAAGTGCATCCACAAGGTGTGCATAGGAGGCACTTGCATTGTGGAAGGCTGTTTTCACTGTCTTATAGGGACCTTCTTCCTACCAGGCGGGCTCGAGGGTAGTTGAAGCTAAACCCTATGAATCTGAGTGGTTTTTTTTGGTGTTTATATTGTTCAGTGGGCACTATCACCTGAGTTAGAAAGTTAGGTAAAGCCCCACTATGGATGCACTGGTGCAGTATTAAGGGAGCTACATTGTTGCAGGAGGTGCTTTTCAAGCCAACTGTTAAACTGAGGCTCTATCTGCCTATCTGGATGGGCCTAAAGGATCCCATATGGTACTATTTAAAAGTGAAGAGGGGCAGCTCTTCTGGTTTTCTGGTCAACAAAAACCTCCAACCAACAAGTCAAAATAGTTTGCTGTTTGAGCTTATCATCTTTGACACCCAGCACAAATCAATCCTGGCTCTGTGAACAAATTCTATCCTCCTGGGTATATAGGCACAGGTTGAACCAGAGTACCTGCAGCATCGGTGTGCTGTTCAACCCCCAAGCTGAGTTTCAGCCCCCTTATCCTCTCTGTCACAGAGATAGTTCCCTCTCACGTCCATAACATCAACTGCCTCTACCTCCAGATTTATACGCCAGTGCTCCAATTTCCAACTACTGTAGGTATTCTACCCCTCACAACGTCCTGCTCATTCATCACCCATCACCCTGCTGGCTCACCTTGGTTCTTGGTCTGCCAATGCTACAAATTGGAAATTCTCATCCTTATGCTGCGTTGCCACAATGGCCTCATTTCTCTCTGTTGCCAGAACTTCCATCAGCTACACAATCCCAAAATCTCTTCTCCTCACTCCTGCTTCTTGTGCATCCCAGCCCCCTCACCTAATCATTGCTGGTTCTGACTTAGATGTCTAGATCCAACTCGCTGTAACCTCCTCCATAAATCGCTCCACCTTCCTCTAGAAACCCCCCTTTACAGCCCATTTTGGTCGCCCCTCCTAATAACTGCTTCAGCTTGACAGCCATTTCCTCCAGGCCCCTGTGAAGTGCTTTGGAACACTTTTTTCTGCATTTAAGGCACCAAATAAATTCAAGCGGTTGTTTGTGGGCCCTTGCTATGTACAAAATGGCAGCCACACTTGTCCACACAACAACAGAGACTGCATTTCAAAAGCACATCACTGCCTTTAATGCACTTCGGCATGTCCTGAAGGTTGTGAAAGGCGCTATATTAATGCAATTTCTTCTTCCTTTCACACTGCTGATCCACTGACCAACGAGTGAATTCATGTTACAGCATTTTCGGATAAGGATTAAGCTGCAGTTTACTGTGTCAGAAAGGCAGGAGGAGGTGAATTCGGCTCTTGTACCTTCGCATTGCCCCTTGTAATTTTTTTTCCATCCGTAGCAGCATTCAAGCCGGGATCCGTAGTGACAAAGTCCAGATTGAATTCCAGAATGTCTTTGCTCTCGAAAACTGGGGGAGAAAAACACAGATGTGTCACCATTTCATCAGAGTTATGATCTGGCTTTTTCCTTCAGACTGCTTAAAAGCTTGAGCACTGAAGCAGGTAACTTTCTCAGCCAACAACACCAACTGTGGCTCATGAATGGTGAGTGGCTCTTGTATTCCTCACCTCTGACCTATGAGCTAGCGACTGTATGGTGACTCCCTGAGCTGCACTTTGGACCGAGGGACTGTTACTTTCTGTGGAATTGCATTTTCTAGGGAGGTGATTGGTGCTAAATTTGCAGGACAGGAGCGGGTTTAGGCCCCACAGGTTGATCAGGAGTAAGACTACAATTTCCTACAAAAATAACACCAATTCCAGGTGGTGGTGAGGCAATCTGGCAAACAGAATGATGTGGCGAGACATTCTGCTCTGAAAAAATGGCCACAGCCATTCCCTCCCATAACTCCACTGTGATCCTGATATGCCTGTTAGATGTCCTGATTCATTTAAATGAAGCAGAAGGTGGCCAAATGCCCTAAACGCTGAGATATCCCTGTAATCCCAACTACTTACATCTCCTACAGATAACCATCATTATTTAAATAGGATTACACAGAGTATGCAGCACTGAAACAGCCATTCAGCCCATCTAGTCCATGCTGGTGTTTATGCTCCACTTGAGCTTCATTCCATGTTTGCTCATCAAAATCCAGCATCATAATCATCTATTCCTTTCTCTCTTAAGTGCGCTTCGCCTTAAATGCATCTGTGATTCACTTCAACCGCTAGTGAGTTCCACATTCTCACCATCTTTGGGTAAAGAAGTTTCTTTGGAATTCCCGATTGGATTCCTTGCCAATTAACTTCCATTGATGGTCCCTAGTTGTGCTCTTCCCAACTAGAGGAAACATTCTCTCTGTATCCACTCCATCAAAACCTTTCGGAGTGGAGGATTTTCCCCTCGTCGGGCTGGTGGGGTGGGTGGGCCCGGGAGTGGCTGTGCAATAGTCCGCAGCCTGCGATCGGGGCCCTGACTGCGATTTCGCGCTGGCTGGTCAATTAACGGCCAGCGTGAATGGTGTGCTGAAACGTTCAGTGCTGCCTGGGTGGGGCGGGGAGGGTGAGCGCGGAAGTCAGCACATGCGCGTGCGAGTGCGCTCACTGAGAGCTCCCTGAAGGCACAGAGCTACCTCAGGGAGCTGAAGATTTTCCACATTAAAAAGTAAGCTTAAAAAAACGGAAAACGCGTCCCCTCATGCGACTCTGTCATATGAGCCCAGACATGTTGCAAATGAGTTCTGAAAACATCTATTTTATTTTTAATTAACATTGGAAACCTCGTCCTGTCCACGGATGAGGTTTCCTCAAAAACCAAAAGGTGGCCTGGCCTATTCATCCACCCGCCAATTGTAAAGCTGGACAGGCAGGGAAAGATTCAATTTAATTCATTCATTAATGGGCTTAACAGCCCTCTTAATTGTCGGCGGGTGTGCTGCCTATGCCCGTGCGTGCCCGCTGACCGAAATATCGCGCGAGTGTGCAATAACGTCGGGATGCTCGCCCAACGTCATTGCGCACTATTTTACTCTCATTCGCGTCGGGAGCCGGACGAAAAATTCAGTCCATAATTTTTAAAGAGTTCCGTTAGGCCAACCCTCAACCTTCTTCATTCGATAAGAAAGAGACCCAGCCGATTAATCCTTTTCTGATACATTTACCCACCCATTTCTGGTATCACCCTTGTGAATCTTCACTGCACCCTCTCCAATGCCTCTAAGCCCTTTTTGTAATATGGCAATCAGAACCACGTGCAACACTCTATGGTTTAATCAAGGTTCAATAAGGATTTCACATAACTTTTTAATTCTATTCCTCCAGAAATAAAGCCTGGTGCCTAATTTGATTTTTTTCTTTATGGCCTTGCTAATCTACAGAGCAACTTTGGGATTGATTATTTGTGCTCCAAGGTCCCTTTGTTCCTCTATCCCACCTGGATTTGCACCTTCCAAGTAAGTGACCTCCCTAATCTTCCGACCAAAAAGTTTACCTCACATTTATCTGTGTTGAACTTCATTTGTCAATTACTTACCCATTCTGCAAGTTTATCGTTGCTCTCTTGTAATTTGTTGCAGTCCTTCTCAATATTGACTATTGCCCTACCACAATTTGATGTCATCTGCAAATTTAGAAATTGTGTTATTGATTCCAAAGTTCAACCCATTAATGTAAATTGTGAACAGCAGTGGTCCCAGCACTGATCCTTGTGGAACACTACTTTTAAAAAATTCATTCATGGGATGTGGGCGTCGCTGGCTAGGCCAGCATTTATTGCCCATCCCTAATTGCCCTTGAGAAGGTGGTGGTGAGCTGCCTTCTTGAGCAGCTGCAGTCCATGTGGTGTAGGTACAACCATAGTGTGGTCAGGGAGGGAGTTCCAAGATTTTGACCCAGCGGCTGTGGAGGAACGGCGATATATTTCCAAGTGGTGAGTGATTTGGAGGGGAACTTGCAGGTGGTGGTATTCCCATGTGTCTTCTGCCCTTGTCCTTCTATGTGGTTGAGGTTGTGGGTTAGGAAGGTGCTGTCTAGCGAGCCTTGGTAAGTTCCTGCAGTGCATCCCACCTATTTCCACTCTGAATAACTACCCTTGATTCCCACTCTCTGCTTTCTGTACTGAGGTCAGCTAGCAATCCATTTTGATTCAGGTGCTTGAGTGAGCCTGCACAGTACCTGATAAGCAATAAGAGATTGTGAGGGTGAAAGGTCACACAGCAGAGCCAATCTGCAGTACTGGTTTGGCAGGGACTAATTTCAAGCACTTTGAAGCTCACAGTTCCTGAGCATTTAAAGGCTCTTTGTGAAACTTGTTGAGTATTTAAAGCGAGCTCTTCATAATGAAACAACACATTTCCCTCTGAGGATTCCAGTGTTGTTGTGCTTTGAGGAGAATTGAGGACTGCATGGAAGTCATGACAGTGTGGCAGCAGATCCAAAGACAACATCTGACCCACAGATATCTACACTGCAGCGTCCACGCACTATGGAGTTCTTATTTGCATTTTGATTATAGGCAGTAGCTGAGAAGGTGATGTTTTCCCCTGATGTCACAACAGAGATATTCCAGCTTCTGAAACCTCCCTTATGGACTCCTGCCTCCTTAGGCACTGCCTTCCTATGGGTATGAAGGCCATAATAGAACTAGGCAGCCTCTGATGACATTAAACTAAACAGTGGGGGCAAGGGATCAAATGTGGAAAGATGTGGTATAACAAAGAGTAAAGGCAAGGTAAGAGAGGAGAATAGCAATATGGGAAATGAGGGTCGGAGAATGGCAGGAAGGGACAGAGAAATAAACCTAAGAATTCATCAGGAATCAAGACACAAAGATAACAAAAAGACAAAACTAAAGGCTTTGGCCAGAATGTTTACCTCATTGAGCGGGCACACGTCCAACCTGAACGAGCGTAAAACGACATGCGATGACGCTGGGCGAGCATTCTGAAGTTATCGCGCACTCGTGCGATATTTCGGTTGGTGGGCATGCACGAGAGTCGGCAGTGTGCCTGCCGATAATTAACAGGCCAATTAAAGGCCCTTAGACTCTACCAATTAAATGTACTTTTTTGCTGCCCATCCAACCTTATGGTTGTCGGGCAGGCAAAAAGGCCAAGTGGCCTTTACATTTTTTAGGAAACCTCATCCACGGGTGGGATAAGGTTTCCAACAGCAATTAAAAATAAAATAGAAATTTTAACTTCATTAATAACATGCCCCTGCTGATGTGACAGAGTCACATGAGGAGACTTATTATGTAACATTTTTAAAATCTTTATTTTTGATTTTTTTATATCTTCAGCTCCCTTAGGCAGCTCTGTGCCTAGCTGTAACCACAATGTAGGACAAAGTATACAAGAAAAAATATTGTATGCTTGTGATAAAGGGATGGCAATAATCATGGATGACTTTAATCTACATATCAACTGGAAAAATCAGATCAGCAGTAGTTGCCTGTATGAGGAGTTCATAGAATGCTATCAAGAGAGTTTCTTAGAGCAGCACGTTCTGGAATCAACCAGAGGGCAGATTACACAATATCAAGTTTAATATAATGTGACAAGATTAGTTAATGGCCTCAGGGTAAAGGCACCCCTAGGTGGCAGTGACCACTATATGATTGAATTCTACATCCATCATGGAAGGGAGAAGAGTGGGTCTAAGACTAGCATGTTAAATTTAAATAAGGGCAACTATGCGGGGATGAAAGCTGAGCTAACTGAAGTTAACTGGGATACTAGGCTAGGGGATAGATCAACAGAGAAGCAGTGGCAGACATTTAAGGGGATCTTTCATAATACTCAGAATAAGTATATTCCTACTATAAAGAAAAATTCTAAGGGGAGGAGCCACTATTCATGGTTAACTAAAGAAGTAAAGAAGTTAGGGAAAGCATCAAACTTAAGGAAAAAGCATATAACTGTGCAAAGATGATTAGCAGGTCAAATGATTGGTCAGAATACAAAGAACGGCAGAGAATGATTGAAAGATTAATCGGGCAAAGAAATTAGATATGAGAGGAAGCTAGCTAGAAATGTAAAAATGGATAACAAGAGTTTCTACAGGTATTTAAACAGGAAAAGAATGGGTAAAGCGAGAGTTGGTCTTCTAGAGAGTGAGAATGTGGAGTTAATAGTAGATAATAAGGAAAGGGTGGATGAAATGAACAAATATTTTGCTTCTGTCTTCGTTATAGAGGATATAAAAAATATTCCAGTAATAGCTATAAATCAGGAGGTGGAGAGGAGAGAGCAACTTGATGAAAATGCAATTACTAAGGAAGCAGTACAGAGCAAACTGATGGAGCTGCGGGCTGATAAGTCTCTGGGTCCAGATGGACATCATCCTAGGGTCTTAAAAGAGGTGGCAAATGAGGTAGTGGATGCATTGGTGTTAATTTTCCAAAATTTGTTAGATTCCGGAAAGGTTCCATCAGATTGGAAAGTAGTAAATATAACCCCCTCTATTCAAGAATGGAGGGAGGCAGCAAACACAAAACCGTGGGCCAGTTAGCTTGATGTCTGTCATGGATAAGGTGTTAGAGTCGATTGTTAAAGAGGTTAGAATTGGGCCTGCAGAAAAACACAGGAAGTGTCAGCATGGTTTTGTGAGAAGGAAATCATGGGCAGAATTTTGCCCTTGATGGATGGGCCAGCCCCACCGGCTGGGCAGCGAGCGGGCAGCCAATCACCGCCGCCGAAACGGGCCCCGCCACCATTTTAAGTGGGCGGGCCACCCGAGGGGAAGCGCTATGTGCTTCCTGTGCAGGGGGGGAGGGATTCCCCAACTGTCAGAGTGCGCTCTTTGACGCATGCACACGAAAGAGCACACTGCTCCCTGAGACTAAGTGCTGCCTCAGAGAGATCACTGACAGTGTTTCAAACTTCAAAAACAGAATAATAAAAAAATTATTAACAAGTCCCCTTCATGTGACAATGTCACTCGAGATGGGACATGTTAATAAATATTACAAAAACTTTAATAAACTTTTTAAAAACAGACATGAAACCTCATCCCGCCGGTGGATGAGGTTTCATGGTTTATCAGAAGCCCGCTGGGGCTCCTGGCCTGCCCACCAACCTTAAGGTTGGACAGGCAGGTCTTTAATTACCTTAATTACCCTGTCAATGGCCTCAGTTGACCTTTGACAGGTCAGCGGGTGGACAGCTGATTACACTGTCCGCCCGTCTTCCTGAATATTTAAATGGGGTGGGGTGACCCCGCGCCATTTTCACGTCGGCGAGTGGGCCCTGCCCTCAGCTTGCTGACGGAAGAATTCTGCCCCATGTTTAATCAATTTATTAGAGCTCTTTGAAGGGGTAACATGCAGTGGATAAAGGGGAGCCTGTAGGCTTACTGTACTTGGATTCCCAGAAGGCATTTGATAAGGTGCCACATCAAAGGTTATTGCAGAAAATAAAAGCCCATGGTGTATGGGGTAACATATTAGCCAGAATAGAGAATTTGCAGATGACACAAAGATAGATAGGAAAGTATGTTGTGAAGAAGACATAAGGTGTTTGCAGACGGATATAGATAAGTTGAGTGAGTGGGCAAAGATATAGCAGATAGAGTATAATGTGGGGAAATATGAAGTTGTTCACTTTGACAGGAAGAATGATAAAGGAGATTATTACTTAAATGGAGAATGACTGCAGAATTCAGAGGTGCAGAGGGATCTAGGTGTTCTTGTGCATGAGTCACAAAAAGCTAACATGCAGGAATAGCAAGTAATCAAGAAGGCTAATGGAATGCTATCCTTTATTATGAGAGGAAGTGAACATGAAAGTAAGATGCTATCCTTCAGCTATTCAGTTGATGGGACTGCATCTCGAATACATGTACAGTTCTGATCTCCTTACTTAAGGAAGGATGTAAATGTGTTGGAGACAGTTCAGAGGAGGTTTACTAGATTGATACCTGGAATGAATGGATTGTCCTATAAGGATAGTTTGGACAGGCTGGGCTTGTTTCCACTGGAGTTTAGAAGAGTGAGGGGTGAATTGGCTTGATTGAATATAAGATCCTGAGTGGTCTTGACAAGGTGGATGTGGAAAGGATGTTTCCTCTTGTGGGTGAGTCCAGAACTAGGGGACACTGTTTTAAAATTAAGGGTTGCCCTTATAGGACAGAGATGAGGAGAAATGTTCCCCTGAGAGGTTTGTGTGACTTTGAAACCCTCTACCTCAGAAGGCAGTGGAAGCAGGGCCACTGAATATTTTTAAGGCAGAGGTAGATTCTTGTTAGGCAAGGGAATCAAAGGTTATTGAGGGTACATGGGAATATAAAACTCGAAAGACAAACAGATCAGCCTTGATCTTATTGGATGGCAGAGTAGGCTCAAGGGGACAAATGGCCCACTTCTGCTCCTATTTCATATGTTTGTATTAGTGAATCAACGGTTTATCACTGTATTAGGCAGTTCAAAGATGCCCTCGATAGACCGGTCTCTGAGTTTATTCAGTTCTACATGGACCCACTAAAGCACACAAAGAGAACCACCCCAACTTCTCCCTATTGATTGGATTCTCACAAGTGCAGAATAGGTATTTCATTCCTTAATATCCAGATAGTGAGTGATGTTCAGCTACCTCATTATGCCTGTCAATGCACACTATCTCGGAAATAACCATTGATCCATTTATTTTCAGGACCTGGAGGATGTCTGTACTGATCAGTAAGAGCAAAGTGACAGGTTGGTTGATCAGAGAGCAGGAGAACTCATTTCAGCCACAATAACATCTTTTGGTAATTCAAGGATGGGGACCGAAAACAGGATAATCATTGAGCATTGCCAGGACCTGAACAGATCATCAGAATTCTCAAGTCCTCTTTCTGGCACCTGGACAGGTCAGACAGAGCTCTGCATGCTATCAGGCAGGGCACCATTTTCAATCATCTAGCCATCTGCATGTTAAATAACCCCTTTCGAATTCCTTTGTCTTTCTTTCAGACAATCATTCAGCTAATCTATAACACCTCCAATATCCTCTCTGGGATGTCGTCGGGACCTGGAAAAATTTATTAATTTTGCTTCCAATCTCCACCCCTCCATCATTTTCACATGGTCCATCTCTGACACTTCTCTTCCCTTCCTTGACCTCTCTGTCTCAATTTCTGATGATAGACTGTCCACCAATATCCATTACAAGCCTACCGACTCCCACAGCTACCTTGACTACAGCTCCTCACACCCCGCTTCCTGTAAGGACTCCATCCCATTCTCTCAGTTCCTTCGCCTCCGTTGCATCTGTTCTGATGACGCTACCTTCAAAAATAGCTCCTCTGACATGTCCTCCTTCTTCCTTAACCGAGGTTTTCCACCCACGGTCATTGGCAGGGCCCTCAACCGTGTCCGGCCCATATCCCGCGCATCCGCCCTCACGCCTTCTCCTCCTTCCCAGAAACATGATAGGGTCCCCCTTGTCCTCACTTATCACCCCACCAGCCTCCGCATTCAAAGGATCATCCTCCGCCATTTCCGCCAACTCCAGCATGATGCCACCACCAAACACATCTTCCCTTCACCCCCCCGGCGGCATTCCGTAGGGATCGTTCCCTCCGGGACACCCTGGTCCACTCCTCCATCACCCCCTACTCCTCAACCCCCACCTATGGCACCTCCCCATGCCCACGCAGAAGATGCAACACCTGCCCCTTCACTTCCTCTCTCCTCACCGTCCAAGGGCCCAAACACTCCTTTCAAGTGAAGCAGCATTTCACTTGCATTTCCCCTAACTTAGTCTACTGCATTCATTGCTCCCAATGCGGTCTCCTCTACATTGGAGAGACTAAACGCAAACTGGGCGACCGCTTTGCAGAACACCTGCGGTCTGTCCGCAAGAAAGACCCAAACCTCCCTGTCGCTTGCCATTTTAACACTCCACCCTGTTCTCTTGCCCACATGTCTGTCCTTGGCTTGCTGCATTGTTCCAGTGAAGCCCAACGCAAACTGGAGGAACAGCACCTCATCTTCCGACTAGGCACTTTACAGCCTTCCGGGCTGAATATTGAATTCAACAACTTTAGATCTTAAACTCCCCCTCCCCCCATCCCCACCCCGTTTCTCCCCCCTCCCTTTTTTTTTTCAATAATTTATATAGATTCTTCTTTTCCCACCTATTTCTATTATTTTTAAATCTAAAACTAAAACTTTGTTAGTCTTTCCACCCCACCCCCACTAGAGCTGTACCTTGAGTATCCTGTCTTCCATTCTTAATTAGCACTTTTCTTAGACAAATATCACCACCTTCAACACCTCTTTGATCCTTTTGTCTGTGACATCTTTTGATTATCTGCTCCTATCACTGCTTGCTTATCTCCACAATCACCCCACCCTCAACTTCTCTCCCCCCGCCCCCCCACCTTAGACCAGCTTATATTTCACCTCTCTCCTAACTATACTCAGTTCTGCCGAAGGGTCATGAAGACTCGAAACGTTAACTGATTTCTTCTCCACCGATGCTGCCAGACCTGCTGAGTTTTTCCAGGTAATTCTGTTTTTGATATGACAGTATCTATGCTCTTTACCAGCCACCCCCCACTTTACTTTAATTAACTCTATCAACATATCCTCCATTCCTTTCTCTCTCATGTTCATATCTTGCTTCTCCTTAAAAATATCTACATTGTTAACCTCAGCCACTGCATGTGGTAGCAAATTCCACAAGTTAATTATAGAAGCAGATACAATGGGCTGGATTTTCATTGTGTGAAGACGTGTGGGTCGTGGGTATGGGACGTGCAGGCAGTTCCACATTACTGGCTGGTCTGCCAACAGATTCCTGCTTCCGGCCTATTTTCACTGAGGCTCCTTCCTGCCTGCCAGCGACAGGTAGTCGGTAAGGTCAATTAATGTGCCCACTGAGGGCACTCACGACACGCCATCTGGAATTTTCCAGAGGGCAGACAGGTCCTGCGCTGAGGCCATAGCTTAGCAGCTAGACGCACCCCAGTGGCAGGCCGAGAAGCCAGCGATACCTCAATTCCTCTCCACCCTGGCGCCCACCTCTGCTGATGGCCTTCCAGCCCCATCAGAGCTTCAGGCACATCCATTGGCCCTCCAGACTTGGGAGCCTGCCTGCTGTCCTCAATTGGACAGTGCTTCCAGAGTCAACCACTCAAATGGCTGCCTCGTCTAAAATCTCTCTCGGGTTTCCTGCTGCTGTCGGTTCTGGGCTCCTGACCTGCAATTCATCCCAAAGGCGGGATTGGGACCTCAGAACAAAAATTCTGCACAGTGACATCTCAGTAGTATGAATTGGTCATTATGGTCCCCTGTCCTTGTAAGTACATTGCATTTATAGTACAGATTTCATTGATGGCAGGTTGGATTTTTCAGCCAACTCTAATGGAATACATGTAGACAGAAGTACAGTACAGACAAGTGCTTAGTTTCCAATAAAAGTTCCCATTAAAAATGGCTAGAATTCCAGCACAACTGGAATACTATTTTTGGTAAATAGCCAAGTTTAGTAATGAGTTTGAAAAGCACAAATATTTGATGACTTGCCATAGAGTTTTAAATATGTGTGTTAAGAGATAAAAGCCAGGATGTTAATCTGTAGTGAGATTCAGGCTGCTGAGTGTTGCTTGATGTTGCCAGTGTGAACGTGTGTGACTTTAGCCCCCAGGCTTGTTTTGGATATGACTGGTGAGCTGTCCAACTGGTAGTGCAGTGAACGGAGAGCCCACCTAAAGTTGTAAGTACCTCTTTAAGGAAGGCTGCACTCACTGCTTTCAGACTTCATTGTTTTATTGCTGTGAATCTCATCGATGACTCAGGGGCTGCCGCCGATTTTTTCAGTCTGGCTTTGTGGGGTTCCTGGGGGTGGAGGTCAGAGTAAGGAAGAAAATGTTGTTCCCGTGCACTCACATGAGGGCACCCTGACCTTATACCCAGCAGACCGGGAGAGAGCAGAAACAATGAGCATTGAGGAAGGTGTGTTTGTCTATTGGAACTCTTCAATCATCTCAGTAAATCGCACATTCAACAAACTGACATCTTCAAGGCTGTCAGCTACTCAGGTAGGCCTTGTTATACTAAACCTTTCCTCTCCTTTTTCCTTTAGGTCCTTCTCGGCACCTTGACCCTGCAAAAGACATCTAAGAGGAGGGTAATCTTCCTGAGGATGCACTGACAGCATTCCACCCCTCTCCTGCACCAGCTAGCACAGGGACTGGTACACTGTGGTGTGAGTTTAAGGGGCCCCAAGGTAATCAAGCATCCACAGCAAGTGAGAGTGAGCAGATGGTGATGTCAGGGATCTGGAGAACAAGGTCATCTCCCAGTTCTCTTGTTTGGGACCAGTTTTGCGCCTCATGGGCCCAGCCTTGAAAAGAGGACCCCTTGATGAACACAAGCATTAATTCAAGTTACTGGAAGGCCTAGCAAAGTGCTGCCACTTCATGGCTGAAAATATGGAGGAGCTTGTTGCACTTTGTGTGGTGTCACCATGGAGTTATGTGGCCACCTCCATGATCATTGCAGCTGGGCACTCACAGCTAAAGTTTGTGTTACCTTTGCCACTCTGGTTGTCATCCAGAATCGGGGCTCCACCTTCGAAAGACTGATGAACCACATTGATAGGCGACTGCAATGTGCCACCGATTCCAACTTACAGTTCAGTCGGGAGTGGCAGTGCCACTATGTGAGGGCTACGTGTTATCCAGTCTCAGGTATCAGGACAGCTGCTTCTTCACCAACCTGTCAATCCATACACCCCGTGGTACCAGGAAACAAGCTGGCTCAGACTGCTCCAGCAGGAGCCGAGGCTCAGTGAAACACAGCCTGCTGGCAGGCTTAACCACTCAGAAGTCACCAGCTACAAGCACCTCAAGGGTCCAGACAGCAGCATCTCCAGCCTTCCACCAGCTCCACTGATGGCACTGTGGTGGCACACCTCGAAGGGGTCCTTGAGTAAGGAAACCGCGAACAAAAGCACTGTGGGTTAACACTGTGGGTGTCAAGACATTTTAGTTCAATCATATGTTTGTAAATAATTTAATCAGACTAGAAATTCATTGCCACTGCAATTGTTATTCAGGTGCCAAACATATTCCACACATGCTCATTCTGCCCTTGAAGTACACCACCTGCCATATTGGATGGCATCCAGGGTGGGCACTGTATTTAAAATGCTCAATAAAATATTTGAATAAGGGTCCTTCACTTGCTGTAGGACCCCCATTGTTACATTGGTCCACCCAGGGCCTGAATGACCATATGATAAACCCGCTTTGGCAACTGGTGATGCACACAGGCAGCAGTTATTTAAAGGGCACACCTACTACAAACAGATTGAGTTGCTGGTTTGTCCTATTATGCTTGGCTAACTATTGGCTAACTTCTGGACATTTTTGTTGCCTGTTTAGAGGATGTTTTTGCTGGCACTGAAATGCCTTTGGGTGTTTTCAAAACAGTTTAGCCCAAATATGGGTGGCCTAGGCGAGGGAGGGGTACCAGCAAAGGAGAAAGGAGAGAACAAGGGAAGCTGGAAGAACCGGGTGGAGGAGGAATGCTTGGCTTAAGAGATGAGATGCACAGCACTTCTTCAGAGAGGGCCTCTCCTACCTGGACTTCTCTGAGGAGCATGTGTGCAACTTAAAGTGAAGATTGATTGTGCACGGCCTGTTTGTTCTCTGCATGGTACATTCCTGTTTGCTGTGTGTCTGCGCATCCGTGCAGGTTAGAGGAACATTTGTCACCATGGCCTCGACACTGCCAACACCAGGATCTCCAACATGGCATTGGAGTATCTTGTCACCCTCTTCCAGCCACCAAGTTGGATCTGCGGAACAACCAGAGCACAACTTTTTAAGCGGCACTGGCTGCCTTTAAGTGGCACCGGAACTATCTGATTTCCAGCCTTCTAAACAATGAATAGTGTAACTGGCGTTGATTGTACTCCTGAACCACTTTAATAGGGTCTCAACGTAAACTTAAAGTGAGATTTGAGACCATATGGACAGACTTGTGCAGTATGTTCCCTGCAAACTGTGAGCCATACCATTTGCAGCCCTCCCCCGTGGTCCGCCTGCATGCTCCCTCCATTGCGCATGTCCCCAACCGTGTGCATATTTCATTGCAGCAGGAGTGTTCCCCAGGGCCCTCAAAGAAACCTTTGGCCTCCATTCTGCAAATCTTGGTCTCTCCCTCCTCTCTGCTACACATTAGTTCCCTTGCCCAGCAGCCTGTCAGCCTGTCAGTTTGATCAGCCTGAAGAAACTGCAAGAAAACAATTATAACGCGGTTCTGCTGCTAAATTCCCTGGCCTAGACGCATTCCCCAGCTGTTATTGCCCTTCTCCGCGCGCTTTTTGCCTCACTTAAATGCCAGGGCCAACATGTAGTTTGAATGTATTGTTCCCTCCTAACTACAGCTTTGTTTTCACATCTGAATCCAAAAGCTTTTTGAAGTTTTTAGTCATCATTTTTCTTCCAGCACTGAATCTGCACTTTGCTCTCCTTTTTACATAGCGCGATTCAAATCATTGGATATTTTCTACTGTAAAAGATATACTTTGACTTATCAGGGATTGGCTGTTATAATGTTCTCTCTTCCTCTGACTTTGCAAAAAAGGCTGTAAAATGCTTATCTGAAATTTATACTTCTGTCAGTGCACAACCATTATTCTCTTAATTAAAACTCGAGAGAGTATCAATTCTGTTACAGCTTTTGGCTCATACAGCTGTGGAAGTGTTGAGAATTGGCACTGATCCCTTGAAATAAAGGTCAACATAGCCAATTACATACACTACCCGTGCATGGAAACAGGATAGAGCCCATCAAATACCTCCACCCATTACCACACAAAATACCACAACGTTCATTCAGATCAGAAGCATGAATCTCAAATATTCTAATACAAGATTGCATGGAATCCACTTAACAATAACTTCACCTCCAAGTAAAGAAACTCAGCATCGTTTATGTCATGAACTTGGTGAATTTTTGGAACAGTAAGAGACAAACTATTACAAAGTAGCGTTTCGTTTGGTTCCATTACTTTTGCACCCAGATCCCACTGCAAAAGATCAGGGAATTTAAAACATAGTGAACTATGCCAAAAGTCACTTAGATCATATTTCCCACAATCTATTTCCGCTGGTTCAAAATTCAATTTACTCAGATCAGGACCTGCCCACAAAACTGGTCACAGCTCCAGGATGAAATGGGGTAGTTTTGCTGATTGTGCTGATTTGGGCACTATACAGGCATGTCCTACAGGCACAAACAGGCACATTTTAAAATGTGGCCTGTAAAATACAACATTTAATTGACTAAAAAACTGACTAGTCTTAACCAATGAAACCATTAAATTGTTCAGTACAGTTTTTTAGAATAACTTTCAGTGAGTTTAAATCGGGTGGTGAAGGACTGAACACCTTTATTAAATAAATGCTTATTTTTGGTGATAAACCTATCTTCCGCTGTATTAATAAGACTGCGCCAGATTATCACCCAAAAATACATCAAAGAATACCTTTTAATGAAAAAAAACCCAGAAATAATTACATCCTGTTATAATGCCTGACTGCGCTGATTTATAGAATATATTACATTTAAGATTATGCAGAAGATTTTAGTGGAAATGTAAAACCTGACCTTACCAGAAAAATTCCAAGCACTTTTTGGGTGTAATTTTCTGGTTGTGTCCAAAGCAGAAACTCTATCCTTATCTATTTAACATTGGCCAAATCATTCAGTGCAAATGCACACACAGAATTTCATGTCACATTGTCCAGACAATCTTAGCATTTGTTACTCTCTTGGGCAATTTAAAATTGACATTTAATAAGCTGAATAGAAATCCATCAATGTTGGAAAGTATGCATTTAGTTTTATGTGGCACCTCAGATATTAATAAAACTTCTCCAGAAAGTCATAACTGCTCATTGAATAGAAAGGTTTGAATTCAAAATGTTACTTTAACTTTGATAGTCTTTCTGGTTTGAATGAGCAAATCCAGGTGATTTGAAAAAAAATCACTTTTCTAAATTTTTGTTTTCTTTTCACTGTTAGCAAAATTCTTACCTGTTGCTTTCTGTTTTCCCGCTGACAGCAAGCTCTGTAAATGCTAACAGACTTATCCACACACTCTGCAGCATCTTCCTCATTAAGCCCTTTATAAAATACTCCACTGGGTAAGCAGAATCGAAATACTTCCAGCTGGAAAGTCTGCAACCCCTTTCTCTCTCTCTTTCTTACACACACACTGCTTCTGGTGGTGTCACTATTGCACTGAAAGGATCCTCTCTTGTTCTTGCTTCTCACTGCCCCCGACACCCACCAGCACCTCCCATCCCCTGCCAACCCCCCCACCCAGCCCGGACTGCTCACTGGTAGTTATGTAAATGATACAGCCTGACAGTCTCAGGAAAGCACTCAATGACGTTTCTGCTCTCAGGATTGCCTGAAGTTCTTGGGTTAGGAAGCTGCAGCAGTATGAATTCCTGAGTTCAGCTTGCTAAAATGAATTGCTGAGGGGCAGGTGGGTCAGAACCAAAGGGCTCCATGCCCTGCCTCCCAGATACAATAATGGGTTGATTGATACAGCGCACTCTGCTGCCTGGTCAGATAGAAATCCCAGCTAAAGCCTCTGTTGAGGCTTCTTAGTTTGGTAATGTTTTATCATTAATGTTGACAGGAATGCAAGGCAGTCTTTTCTCTCAACTTCTCACAAGAGGAGTGCACCTTATAATAGCAAAATAAATGTTGATTTAGTGGAATTATGAGAGTGCAGAAAGGAGTAAATTAATTTACCCAGATAAATAAAGGACAATGATCTTGTTTGTTTTTCTGCACAATTAGATTTTTAGTTTGTGTCTCCTTCTTAGCTGCATTTTATCATTGTTCCCCATACTTGGCTTTACCTTTCCTTTACACGGTGAACACTTCTTCACTGTCTTATACAGATTTTTAAAACTTAGGGCGGAATCATCCCAGATTTGCACTAAGTGCGGTAGTGGGTGGAAAAAGGATATAAGAACATAAGAATATAGGAAATAACAACAGGAGGAGACCATTCGGCCCTTCGAACCTGCTCTGCCATTCAATAAGATCTTCTTGTGTTTTGATTCCCACATTCCCATCTAACTCCGATCTTCCCTGTTCCTGAAATCAAGGTGACAGGCTCTCCACCCTATGCCTTACCGCCCGATTAAACTGCCCCCACTTCCCAGACCAAACCGGGGAGTGGGGCATTAAATCCCATCCAATGGCTTTAATCTTAATTTCTGCTCCTCCAATATTGGATGTTGGGCAAGCAGTCTGACAAATTCCAAACTGTGCTGGTGAGGTAGAGCTGGGTGTTGTCAGCATAATTGTGGAACCTTATATTTTTGGATGATGCTGCAAAGAATATATTAGAAAGAAGAGGAATTGGACTTCTTGCTGGTGTCCCAGCCAATATTCATCCCTCAACCAACATCTCAAAAACAGAAAAGTTGCTTTATGTAAACTGGCTGGAAAAATTTCTTGTCTTTATCTCAACTGGATTCAAATTTGTCGAGAAATAATCTAATCAACCGACTTATTTTAATAGATCAATGTGCATGACTAAAGAGATCCTTGGGCAAAAGCTTATCCTTTCTGGTTTGGGGTTAAAATATTGTCTACAGACTCTGATCTTCTCTAAGTTGTTACCTGTAAAGCAGACAAAAAAGGTTAGATGTAAGTACACATATCAAAAAGAAAGAATTTCTGTGCGGCAACACAGAAACAGGCCATCTGACCCACGAAGTGTGTGTTTGTATTTTCCAAACACATTAGCCTCTTAGTCTAATCCCATTTTCTAGCTCAGTCTCCATGCCCTTCACTATTACTCATTTAGCATTTAATTTCAAAAAATTAAGTACTCTGCTTCTATAATGGTTTGGGACAGAGAGCTCCACATTTTAACCAACTCTTGTGTAAAGAAATGCTTCCTAAATTGCAGTTTAATTCTTTCTGCCACCATCTTAAAACTGAGCACTTGCATGACCATTTTAACAACAAGCGGGAATAATCACTGTTTACCTCATACAACCTTCCATAACCTTGAAGACCGCTATCAATTCATCTCTTCACCATCACAACTTCAATGAAAACCTTAAAATTAGATCCATAGGCAATTCAGGGGTGATATAGGAAGCACCTCTTCACACAAAGGGTGGTGGAAATTGAAACTCCCTCCCTCAGATGGAGCATCCTCCAGACCACAGAAGGACCTGGAGGACCCTCCCTTGAAATCAGACGATGATCTGCAGCCAGATGCACCTGTGTCACATCCTCTGTCTGCACCATGCACCGGCATAGATACAGGCACGTTGGTGGGCATGAGTGTTCTGGGTCAGACGGTAGAGCAAGCTGGGGAAGGCACGTCACACTCGCTTGAGGAGCTGGCAGAGGCAGAGAGACCACAGGGTGCTGACAGTCGGAGGATTGCTGGAGGCCAGTACGATGCTGAGCCCCAGGCAGATGATGAGCCTCTGGAGTCATCTATTAGATGGCAAATGCTGGATGTCCACCGGGGTGCACATGAAGATTTGGCAGAGATCCCTGAGGGCCTGTGTGCAGTTGTCTCTGTGTTGGAGGAGTCCATGTGGAGTGTGAGCACTGTGTTGACCCAGATCTCTGAACACACAGCATCCTCCATAGACAGAGTGGCGACTCTCATAGAAAGACAGTTCGAGGAACTCAATCAAAGGTTTCTGGTGTTGTGGTCAGACCTGCAAGCCCACACACTGGCAGTGCAGGTCACTGCCAATGTGAGAGATGGATGAGGCACCTAGTGACTCTGCTGTCCATCTCTGGTGAGCAGGGGAAGCTCAAATTAACCTCATGTTGGCGGACGACCTGCAGCTCTATGCATCTAGTGGCTCCTCTCAGGGCATCTCCTGATGATGACGGCAACTCCTTCGCCCATTTGCCAGTGATCATTGCATCTGAGGAGATCACAACAACTGAGGAGTGACCAGCCATGGTGCTGGACTCTCCCACCCAGTCAGGCCCACACATGCCCCGGCGATCAGAGGACGGCCGCCAAAGTCATCAAGGCCGATGGGGCATCAGAGTCAGCAGCCTGCCTCCAGTGCAGCTGTCGGCGAGGAAGAGGCACCAAGATGGAGCACTCAAAAGCGGAAATTTAAGTCTCTATGATTGCCAAAGGGATTTCATGGGTGATTCATTTCTCACTGACACTTGTGTAAAGGTTTATGTATATGCCACATTTTACTATTAAAATGTGAGATTATGTCCATTGTGCTTTGTGTAATTGTTAGGGAGGAAGCCTGGAACTGGTGTGTAACCCATTGACTGGGCTGCAAAGTTTATTTCGGAGGGAGGGACAGGGGTGCATGGTGCCAGGAAGGCTGCATCAGCACAGAGCAGTAAGGTGCTGGTCTGCCTGTGATCATTTTGACTCCTGCCTTTGGAGTCCTCCTGGAAAGTCCTCCGAATCAGGGTCTCCCTTATCTCCCTGGCCCTCATAAGCATCCTCATTGCAGGATCTTGCCCATCACCCTGGGGCTAATCATGATCCTCCTCAGATTCAGCGCTGGATATAGCCTGTGGCCTCTGGAACAACATCGTTGTCTTCACCTTCCATAAGCTCCCCACTTGAGAGAGCCAGGTTGTGTGGGGCACACCTTCTACTACAATAGGGGAAATGCATTCTAGAGGATTTGCAGTGATCCCCCTGAGCAGTTCAGGCAGTGGAATCTCATTTTGAGTAGGCCTATTGTCCTCTCAATGATTGTCCTTGTGGAGGTATGACTGTGGTTGTAACTGTCCTCAGCAGGCATTCTTGGGTGTCTGAGTGGTGTTAACAGCTAACTTTTGCGTGGTAGCCTTTATCTCCCAGCAGCCAGCCACCCAACCATACTGGGACTATGAAGAGCCTTGGCACCTGGGAGTGACGCAAAATGTATTCACCATGGGAGCTTCTTCCTGGATACCTGGCACAACCCTGCAGGTTCTTGTGTTGGTAGTCACAAGCTGGGTGCCTTTCTGTTCACACAGGCACCCGGCTGCCCTGCAGGTGCCTCAATGGACACGTGTGCAGTCAATGGTTTGCTGGATTCTTGGGGCAGGATTTTACCGTCGGCGAGCAGGGGCGGGGCCTGTTCGCCGACGCGTGGCGATGTCAGGGGGAACTCCCGGTGTCACCGCGCCCCATTTAAATTTTCAGGAAGGCGGGGGTGCAGCAAAATCAGCTGTGTGCCCGCCGACCTGTCAATGGCCAATTGAGGCCATTGACAGGATCAATTAAAGTAATTAGTGGACCTGCCCGTCCAACCTTAAGGCTGGCGGGCAGGCCAGGAGCCCCAGCGGGAATTAGAAAAAACATGAAACCTGATCCATGGGCGGGATGAGGTTTCATGTTGGGTTTTTAAAATTTTAGTAAAGTTTGTTTGGAAATTCTGAACATGTCCCAACTCATGTGACAGTGTGACATGGGGGGACATGTAAGGGAATTTTTTTTTCTATTTTTAATATTTTTGAAAGTAGAGGCAATCTCCCTGAGGCTGCACTTAGCCTCAGGGAGATGAGTGCACTCTTTCGTGCGCATGTGTGAAAGAGTGCACTCTCGATTTTAGGCATTTCCCCCCTGCCCGCACAGGGAGCGCATAGCGCTTCCCTGCGGACATCACGCTGGGCGGGCCTTAATTGGCCCACCCATGTAAAATGGCGCCGCGCCTTCCATCAACTTCCCCCCCGACGGGGGGAAAATTCTGCCCTTGGAAATCCCGCTATTGCAGCGAAACCTCTGGCTCGCTCTGCCTGGCTGGCACTGTCTGTTTTGTATTGAATGACAGTGCTCACCCTTCCAGAACAATGCACCCACCACCAACTTGATGCAGCCCTGCACAGCTGATTGCGACCCTCCGCTGAGATCTCCCACAGGCCCCTGAAAGGACCCCAATGCATAAGAGTTCAGGGCTACTGTCACCTTCAGAGCCGCTGGCATTGGGTGGCCACCCACACAGTTTGAGGCTATCTCAAGGCTGATCATGTCACACAGAGGGGTGACTGTTTCCCTGGAGAGGCGAACCTTCTTCAGCACTATGCCTCTGTCATGTCATGTCCAGGTAGCTGGATCGCTGCCTGTAAACTCTACCTGCTGGTTTTTGCACCTTCTCCCCTGCAATGCCTGCTGGCTCTCGACCCCTTCTGGATGTGTCTCCCTCCTGCATGCTCCTCCTCTTCTAAGTACACAATATGCATGGCAGACCTTACACCTGCACAGGTTAAAACAATGCAGAGGTTTGTCTGCAGAAAGCCTCTGCAAAAGATTTAACCCTCCAGATGAGCAAAAATATCCCAACAATAAACTATAATCCACACACTCCCAACTCACTTCTGTTATGCCTGGTGCCTGGGCGAGGTCCCTCGATTTGTTTTGCTCCCGGTTGGAGGAATGAGTTGGCTCCCCTTCTTTATCCAACCCCCTCGGTTGGCCACAACAAGGTTAGCTTAAAAGGGATCCCTTTCGTCGTGGATACTTTTTCCCTGTCCAAATGTATTTTGTTTTGGAGGAGCCAATTTAACCAGGCTTTCTTGAGTGAAAGAAAGAGTGAGTTTATTAGTTACTAAAAACCTGAGAAAAATAATTAAACAAAGCAACACACATAGACACAGATCAGAAATGAGAAGTTGAGTCCAAATAAAAGTTAAGAAGATATACAAATCAGTCTTTGGCTTGTCCGTGAAGCATGGATACTAAAATGTTGTAGCAGTTAAGTTCGGTAATTCCAGTAGAGCTAACTTTGGCAGTTTCACAGTTGGTTTGGAGACTCCTGGTTCTGCAGGATAGCTGAACAAGCTGTCCTATTTCCTTTTTGATTGTAGCTTCTGCTGAGCCTTGCCTCCTGCAACAGAGAGAAAGAAAGACTTTATATGCAACTACAGGGGTGACTCATTGGTCTTCTTGCTGTCACACACAGCACACCAGTGCAGCAGCTTATTCTGGAAGGGAAAAACTATGGCTTGCACCCAGAGTCCACGTTCTTTTCATTTCAGACCATTTACACATTCTGAGATATAAATCAGCAGGAGATGGATTTTGGATGTCTGCTGAGATGTGCAAAATCAGTCTTTGTCTCTGCAGCCACAGGAGATTAAAGTTCAATCTTTTGCATCTTTCCAATCTCTCTTTTAAGTGTCCCTGCTTGAAGAAGGCAATGACACCTTTTCAGGTGCAATATTCCATGTTCCCTCAGGACAGGTCCGTCACTAGAACCCACACAGAAATTTTCGAGAAAGTGGTCATTTTACATTATCAGCCATCTTTTGCTCAGTATCCATCCTTGTATTTCTTTAAAAACACACAAATCCTCCTTAAAAAGTTCAATATGCCCATAAGTAATTTATGGCGGTAACTGGCTTTACCTGACAAAGCGCCTTTAACACAATAAAACGTCCCAAGGTGCTTCACAGGAGCATTATAAAACAAGCTTTGTTACCGGGCCACATGGGGAGATGTTGGTCAGATGACCGAAAGCCTGGTCAAAAGGGTAGGTTTTAAGGAGTGTCTTTAAAGAGAGACCGGAAATAGAGAAACGCATTTATCTCAGAGGGGTGTAGGGCTGGAGAAGATTACAGAGACAGGGAGGAGCGGGGCCATGGAAGGATTTGAAAACAAAGATGAGACTTTTAAAATTGAGGCGTTGTTTAACCTGGAGCCATTGTAGAGCTACGAGCACAGGGGCGATGGATGAGCAGCATTTGGTGTGCATTAGGACATGGGCAGCAAAGTTTAGATGACCTCAGGTTTACGGAGAGGAAAATGTGAGAGGCTGATTAGCAGTGCATTAGAATTTATGCTACAAATCTTACACGGTTAGCAAAAAAAATCATAGTTATCCGGCATATGTTGAGCTATTTCTTTAATGTGTTATGAGTAGACTTTTTATTCACTGTCCAATTATATAGGTGAAACAAATCTCTACATGCTTTGAAACCAATGTTGTTTTGTAAATGTCTCTGGAGTACTCTGAAGAATGTAACTGTGGCTCTAAAGAAATGTTTAAATTGCACATTACAAAGTGATGTTTGAAAGGTTGAGGAAATTTAGTCAGAGATTATACAGACCAGGAAAATTGCAGATATAATCCCTGTTTTGTATTGAATTAAGTGATAGTTGCTGCGCCAATGACAGGGTTGCTGGAGTTATTCTCAGTGCCCCGGCATAGGATTGGAAAACTGTCCCGGGTTTCTGCTTCTAAACTATAAGTTTGGGGATGCTGGTTCAAAGTAGGACCAGGCTCAGTTCTGTTCCACTTGACGTCTATTGTTAAGGTCCGCAGCTGAATACTCACCCATGGGTGAGGTATCACTGGGCAGTTTTGGATGATGGAAATGTCCATTAGCAAAGTGTAGATGGGGTGGATTTTGACATTGTGTGATAATGTAAAATGGATGATAAATAAATGGTTGTGCCTTTTACTCCTCTCTCCATTTTTATTTCGATTGACTTCAGCCATGTTGTTTTTATAATAGACTAGAAAGGGGCTGCATTTACCCCAGGCAACTTTGGAGTATGTCATCAGTGCTTTGACCATTCTTAGCCGTCAAAAGGTTTTGAGAAAGTAAGAGAAAACTGAATGTGTTAAGATGTTGCTGAAGTTTATGCATGAACACTAATGTAGCTACAGGGCATATTGAAAGGTGAGTATTCTATGGAGGTTTCTACCTGTTATAACCGAGGAGCATGATGATCATACAAGAGCAATGACCAAGTGTCACAGCCATTACTATACGTGTTGTAGTAGAAGGGGTCAATTTTTCAGCTTCTATCTTCTCTTTAAACTCACACAGCTGAACATGTGTCCACCAGTGGGAGAGACCCCTTCCACCAATGCTATTTTAAGGCACCATTAATTCCTTACAGGTTAGTATTCTGGTTGATTTTGTATGACTGTTGCTACAATTCTGTAAGTGTTGGGTGCTTCCTATAGTTGTTTCAAGTTGCAACGGTCCACAGGGATTGGCGTGGCAGGTGGTGAAGGACCTTTTGCCGACTTCAACGTTCTTGCATTTTCAAGAATGGACAGAGGTCCATAGAATAGAACAAGCTGCTGGAAGAGGGAGGAGGAGGAGGGGTGGATAGGCTCTCAGCTGGAGGCCATAACCACCCAGGATATTTGGGGAGCAATTCTCCTACCTGAGTTTCAGCAAGGAACAATGTGTGAGACCTCTTCGCTTCAGTAAAGATGTCTGCAAGGGAAAGGGCAACATTGCCAGTGGCTGTGAAAATGATGGTGATGTACTTATATTTTCCTGGCTCCTTTCCAGGCTGAACCTAGAGATATTTGCAACATGTTGCAGTTTGCCATTCACTGAAGGGCTCTATTCATCGATAGCTAACTGAACTTCATTCTCTCTTGTCAGAGACAAGCAGGTAGAGCAAACAAGTGGCTTCACTAAGTCTGCCATCTTCCCCATGGTGCAGGGGAGATTGACTACATGTGCTTCGCGTTGTAGGCATGCAGAGTGGTCAACTCTGCGCTATACTTGAACCAAAAAGGATTGCACTCCCTCAAGGTCCAGCTTGTGTATGATCATGGGCAGTGAATCATGCAAGTCCATGCCCGGCATCCTGGTAACAGTCATGATGCCTTTATTCTGCGGCAGTCTACTATGCTAGATTCATCTGAGTCATCATGACTAACCAGAGGGTGGCTATTGGGCAAGAAAGATTATCTGCTGATCGCATGGATCCATTGGACAACCCATACACAATATTATGTAATGAAATCTATGCTGCCACATAAAATGTGATAGAGCAGACCATTGGCATGAGAAAACAATGCTTCTTGTAGCACTGGATCCAGGTTGTCAGGGCTTGCCTCCTGGCATCGAACTCTACAGCTATCTGCTCCCACTGCCTCCTGGCCCAATGTGGATACAAGGCATCTCTCGTACTTTCCATTGCCTTGACCAAGGCATCCAGTGCAATGTCAGTAAATGTTAGAGCTCACACTCTCCCATGTTGTTCCAGGTCAGATTCACTCCCTGCACGCCTTCCAGTATTTGCCCCAGCCACAGGGCACCTCCCCTTTAAGAGGTGCAGGTTAGCTCTACCCAGTGCAAGTTAGCTTTAACTGATGCGAGCAAGTTATAATTTGAGCCCCCCACTGATATCTGCAGCCAATGAACAGCCAGATTAGTTGCACATTGCGATCCATGTGCTGATTTTCGGGGGTTATCAAATTTCGCTTCCTCAGATTTTTCAACAGTTACACATGTCACAGTTGTTATTGAGGAGAATGAGGCATTACAGCTGTTCGGTATTAAATCTCTTGAACCTTTTTTTTATTGTGGAAAATGATTGCTGTACCAGGACTATTTTAATCTGTGCCCACTCCCTTAACCTTTGCCCAACCCAAAATTGTTTAAAACAAATGTTACTTGATTTCCCCAGATGTTCATCATCACATTGGAACAGTAATGAACCTCTGACTGCATAACAGTTTGACTTTAGTATTATTGTGAAGTGCAGATTTATTACTGGGTGCTAGCAATGGAAGTATTTTCATAATTTTAATTTATTGAGAGTTAGCAATGATGTAGCACTAAACTCAATGATCATAAACTATTGAAGACAGGTTTGAAGACCTGTAGATGGAAAGCCAGAGACGGACTTGTTCTTCCCTTGTTGTAAATCTTCAGATATGCAGTGACGTTTGGGTGGATTTTGCAGCAGTTATAAAAGTGCCTATTTGGGCAGTAAGTGTGCACATGTTAGAATTCCCAGCTGTTCATATCTACTTCTGGTATTATCGTTAAAGGTGAAGGAACATTTTGAGGGAGAGCCTTCCATGAATTGGAAATCTGTCCTGTTTCAAATCCTAAAAAACTCAGTTGAGAAAACTTACTGAGGCTCCATGCACACCCAGTGTAGGGACTCACTCACCAATAGCACAGATCAGAGGCCAGCGTGCCTCATTTGTAGCATTCATAATATTCTGCTCAGTTGAAATAAATTAAAGTTGTTGTTTAGAACTTTGGGGTCAGTATAATTGAGGCGCATTATCCTCTGTGGCCAATTCTCCCCACCTGTTCTCTTTAGTGTCGAGAAGGTTAAGGGGAGATTTAGTAGAGGCGTTCAAAATGAGGAAGTGTTTTCTTGGAGTAGATGGGGAGCACCTCTTTCTCTTACAGGAGGGTCAGTGACCAGAGGACACAAAATGCAGATAATTGGCAACTGAACCAGGGGCGAGATGAGGAGAATTTTTTTGTTTACATGGTGAGTTATTATGATTTGGAATGCACTACCAGAAAGGATGGCAGAAGAAGATTCAATAGAAACTTTCAAAAGGGAATTAAATATATACTTGAAAAAGAAAACAAAAGCAGTCAGTGCTATGGGAACTGAGGGGGAAGCTGGTACAGGCACTATGGACTGACTGGCCTCCTTCTGTGCCTATGAGATCAGCACTCTTACTATGGAGACCCCGCACTAGGAGCTTCACGAGATCTAACCTTACATTTCCTAATATTTCTTTATAGGCATTTGTTTCTGCCCTTGGTTAAGATTATTTCAAATGGTTTCTGCATGGTCGGAAGCACAATATTTGGACCAAGAACTATGCAAATGGTGTGACTTTTGAATTCCTTTGTTCCTCTGATGTTTTTGATAACATTTGAGGAAAACATGCATGGCCATAGAGAAGTTACAGGAGGCAATGCTATCTTGCCTTGCTGCTGAAGAGAAGACCCGTCAACGTACAAACTGGGCTGTTATATGTATCAATTGAAACAGTTAAGGGGTCGAGGACTAATCCAAAGCTGCTCATTCTCTCTCTGACCATTGTTTGGAAATCTTTAAAAGTTTTGAGGACTTGACGTAGTTGCCCAGTTGGGAGAATGACCCGTGGTGGAGTGCGATCCTGATTCATCCAGGGTGTCCAGTGCTGGTGTTGATTGACAGCTCCACGCTCGGACTCTGTTCAAAGCAAAATAAATACTGGATTCTTTTCTCAGTTTGAATTCCCCTTTCATTGTCCCGTGTCACAGACGGAGATCAATGTGGGGCACAACGGGGGACATTGTGACTTTAGACGATATTGTAAAATGGGCGATATCGCTTCAGCTGCACATTATACATCTCTCCAAATTTTCATCTCCCTTGACAAGTTATTTGAAGGTTGTGAGGATCCACTTCATGGCACATCAGCAAAAAGTAAAATCCACTTTTAAAATACAATCCTTCAATGTTTTATTGAAGTCCGATTCAAAAATAGCTCATTTCTAATGTTGGTGAATGTGGTAAAACATAATTCAACTTTCTGTATGTAATATTTATAATTGAGCTGATTGGTGAGCTTGGATTGAGCTGAGCTTCGAGAGATCGTTCCATTCTGTCAGAAAAAAAAGATAAAGGGAAACTCTGAGAACAAAATTTCCAGAGCTGATGTTCGATCTGTCTGGGAGCCAGTCTTTATATTACAAACTTTATCCCTGTCATTCACAGTCAAGAGAACTTAATTATCCTTTCAATGTACAACTGAAAAAACAATGGTAAATACACAGTAGGCTTACACTTGGCATTACTTATTCAGTACACTCCCCTGTGTATGGTGAGAATGCACTTCAATATCTTTGACAGATCAAGTGACTGTGAGAAATGTTTGAGAAGCAGTGACCCCAGCCATCAGTTTCCGTCATTAGTCCATCTCATCCATTGCAATATAAAACAAGCTGTGTGGAGATTTATCTTAGCATCTGCCAGTGGATAACCTGTGGATTGCCTCTGGTTACTTTAGGGCTCCTGGGGCCTAAAGAGCACAGCAATATCTTTTACCTGATTGCGGCGGTTTGTAAGTCTGCAGGGCTGTGAATCTAAATACTAGCCCAATTTTAAGAAACTGCTGAATAAGCGTCACAGCTGACAAGGTACGTTCAAACTCAGAACAAACATGGGGTTGATTTTAACCCCCTAGTGAGTTTCAGGCAGTCAAGAGGCAGGGAAAGTGCAAAAAGAGCTTATTATAATTATAATTCCTGGGCCTCATTTAAAAGTTCACCTCCCGCCAATGGGTGGGAAGAGGATGCAGACTAATTTCCATCAGGGAAATATTGAGTAGCGTTTGGCTGCCATCGTTTTGCAGCTATGTGGTGGGATGTGGGATTTGGGAGCAACTTGTTCCACCTGGTCCCACAAAGGAAAGTCTTATACTTACCTTAAAGGGCCTCTTTGCCAGTTTCTAATCTGCTTCATAGGACTTACATAAGTATTTTGCACAAAATCCTGCCTGAGTCTGATGGTCACTTCAATCTGCTGAACTTAAATATCTATTCCTTCCACTATTGGTGCATTTTGGCGCAGTATATCCTTTCTATACAACACTCTGCAGCAACTCACCAAGGCTATATCAACAGTACCTTCTGAACCCATGACCTCCAAACCTCGAAGGACCTGGGCAACACCACCACCTCCAAGATCATCTCTGAGCCACACAGCATACAGACTTTGAAACATATCATCGTTCCTTCATGTTGTTGGATCAAAATCTTACAACCCCTGACTTAACAGCACTGTGAGTGCCCCTCTTCGCCACACAGGTTGCATCGGTTCAAGAAAAAGGCCCATCACCACCTTCCAGAGAGCAAATAGGGATGGGCAATAATTTCTTTGCCTACAACGCCTACTTACAAAAGTGAATTTAAAAAAAACACAGTTAGCAGGATGGGTTTCTGGTGAGATCATGGACTGGTTATGCTAAGTAGCCTGTTTACATTCTGTAACTTATATTTGTTTCTTATCCTCATTCCTCTAAAGCTTCTTTCACCACCACTCATTCTTAGCGCAAAAATGACCAATGCTGGAACTACCCAAGATTGAATGTCTCCTCGTATCATGTAACACTGGGCGGAATTTTCCATGCCTGTTGGCATTGGGCGTGTTCAGCGGTGTGAGCAGACAGTATGACAAGGCCAAAAATCAGTTTCACAATGTCGTGAAACCAGTTTGCGATCGTCCACCCTGCCCACCAATGGCGGGTGGCGTTTCCCGCTGTCGGATGTCAGGAACGTCATTATAATACACCTGCACATCATTATAAACCCAGCTCGCCAGAATCATCCCCCCCACGCTATATCATCCGAGCACATCACACCGACATGTTTCACAACTGTGCATAAGCAACATGCACCTGGAGAGCTGCACTTCACTCAGGACTTTGAGGTTTGTTTGCCTACCTCGCTTCAGTCAGCACTCGCAGTCATCAGCGCCAGGCTTCGCAGACAGTGCCGCATCATTTTTAGGGGGCTCATGGGCATGTCTCTACCTACCAGACCAGCCATAAGGTGTGGGTGGCTTTTCAACGGTAGCTGCAGGACTAGTTCTTTCTTGGGGAAGGGGAAGAAGGGGCCTCAGGCAAGGGAAGAGGCTGCAAGGTGAGGGCTGTTCTGGGGAAGGATGGTAACCCAGGATGTGTGTAGGGACAAATATTGATCTATGCAAGTGGCCTCAAGATGGTGAGGAGGGATTTTCCAGAGGAAATGAGGCCAGATGGGGATGTGAGGGTGTGTGTGAGAGAGTGAGTGGTGATGTCCCTTGAGCTGGTAGTGAGTGAGATGCCAGTGAATGTGTGATGGTCTTGTGAGTGTGTGAGTTTAGAGTGATGAGATGGTTGCCATACCCTGGCTGCATGGATGAGATCATTCATCCTCTATCTGCATTTGATGGCCAACCTTTTGTGTGCAGCATTGGCACTGACCACTACTGCCACCGCTTGCCATGCTGGAGCGGCAATGTTGCTGCCCCTCCTAGTGGCCAGAGCGGGGATAGAGGAAATCGCAGCGGGCCTCCATGGCGTCCAAAAGGTGCTTGAGAGACATGTCACTAAACCCTGGGGCTGCAGTTTTCTTGCCTTTCGGGGTCATGTGCTCTGTGCAGCAGTCCTGGGCTGGAAGCACTGAGAGGTGTGTGCCTGGCTGCACTTTAAATAAGGTACCCGGGGTGATGAAGTGGTGAAGGCTAATTGGAGCTCGCCTGCCATCAAAATGACGGTGTTTCCTGGGAATACATGATTAATGAGGCGGGGTTGGGATGATACGATGTGAGAAGCTGCCATTGTGGCCGGCTGGTAAAACATTCTTTTTCCAGCCCACTACCGCACTTAGTGCAAATCTGGGATGATTCTGCCCACTGTATCCTCTTATGAACCCACCTTCTGATATGGGTTTCTTCAATATCACATCCCAAGATAAACCTTCATCCTGTTCCTGTATTGTAATTCTGTGTATTTCGATGTATAATGTCTACAGTGCTGATATGGAAGCAATAGGTGCAAGATCCACAAAGGGACATGATTATAAATTTAAAATACTCTGAACAAAATATACCTTAAGGAATGTGCAGATTGTTAAGGAAGGGAATAGACTACTCCCTGACATGTTCAATGTGGATTCAGGTGAAGCACTCAAGTACAGAAATGGGCTGATTGTTAACAGACCAGGGACATGATGGATAGATACAGGCTTGGACTGAAGGTGGGACAGGGTAAATCTAGTTTGAGTGAATCCTGGCGTGGACATAATGATAGAGAATTGTTAGATTCTGTATTTGTCCCAGTTTCTTATTTGGTTTCAAAGGATGCAAAGCTTACTTTGAGAACCTGAATACCATTTTACATATTTATAAATGAGTTAAATGTGTTCACTTAAATAAAGTTTAGAAAGGGCCCTGAACATTTCCTTGCATTACAGTGTCAGTTACTGACCTTGAATTAAGACCTGCTGTTGATTTGACCAGGTCTTTGTTACTTGTATTTAATGGCATACAGGTGCTGGGCATGAACTGGGGATTCATTTGTGTCACTATAAATAGGAACAGACTTAAACTGTGACTGTTGGGTTAGGAGATAATATGTATCTCTGTAAATAAATGCTATAAAAGTGTCTAAAGAAGGCTCTAGTTCTATCCTTAACCGCCTGGCTTTCTGGATTATAACAACATTTGGGCTTCACCACCCCCCACCAACTCATTTTTTTCCTATATTGGCCTCGTAAAGTTGCTCTGAGACATAGGGCAGAATCGGTGCCTGCTGGGGTAGGGTAAGATCAGTGGCATGAGTGAACAATATGGCATGATTGGTTTTATGATGGCGGGAAACCAGTTTGTGATTGTCTGCTCAACCCGCCGACAGCAGGCTGCGATTGGACATCGAGCATCTCACTGTAAAACATCAGCACCTTATTCTCAGTCCAGCCTGCTGGAATCCTCCCCTCGTCCCCCCCACTGGATCATCCGTCCACCTCGGCGTGTTTCACAACAGCACATAACAGGCATGCACTTGGCGGCCTGCACTTTGAGGGGAACTCGGAGGTAAGTACACAGGAACGTTGTGCAGTGCTCGCCAGGGTTGCCTCTTGGCCACCAAGCTTGAGGGGCATTGGGGGGTCAGGGTTAAGGGCAGCTCTGCCATTGGGGTGACTGGTGATGGGAGAGTGGGGGGTGTGCAATATAGTGCACAAGCTTTCGGGGTGAGTGGGGTAAGGTGGGTGAGGCAAGGGGCCACACGTTAGGGAAACCTGTATAAAGTGACCATTCCTCTGCAGCGGAGACAGTTCAGGCTCAGCCACATTGATATGATCGGGGTCGGGCATCTAGCTTAACTGCCCACTCAAGCAATTTAGAGGCATCATAGTGCTGCCAAGTGCTCCAAAGCTCCCCTCTCCCCCCGCCCGCACAGACTGCAAGGTCATGAGCATTTTAATGACTGCAGAACATTTAGACGACTGCACACGTTGTACAATCTCCTCGCTAAAGTTGGCCATGGAGCAGTCACTGCTGGAGGTGCTCACAGCCCATTGCAATATCAGCATCCCGGTTTGGACCAGTCTCCCCCATGGTTCAAGCTAACAGGGCAGCCTTGCAGCCCACTAATCTCTGGCCATCCAAGTGGTGGCCAGCACTCTCCAGGAAGCATTAAGGGACCTTCACACTTAACCAGGACAGATTCTTAGTATACCCATACTAACCACGTGTCTCTCTCTTTCATCCTGCAGGAGGAGTACATCAGGATCATGGAGCCTGGTGAACTAGCTGTGTGCCTGATGGCCCACAGAGAGTGAAGATGATGGGGGAGAGAGTGACTGAAGCTCCTGGCTGTGCAGAAGCAGGGGCAGCATCTCAGGAATAAGGAGCAGCTGGGGCTCCTGCACATGCTGCCCAAGAGCCACAGTGAGACGTCGCTGGTCAGCGCCTAGTGACACCCAGGGTCTAAAGACGCCGCCTTTCATTCCTGCAGATGACCGAGAACCAGTGTCGCCAAAGACTGCACATGTCTAGGGAACTGGTTGGTCACATCTGCCACTTACTGCAGGACTTGGCACCAAGGGGACATGGAGGGCATCCACTGCCAGTGGCTGTGAAAGTGACTGCGGTGCTCAATTTCTATGCCAGTGGCTCCTTTCAGGGCTCCACAGGTGACCTCTGTGGGATTTCACAATCCGCCACCCACAAATGTACCCATGAGGTCACGGACACCATCTTCACGAGGACACACAACTTTGTGCATTTCGCCCGGGACCGGGACAGCCAGGATACAAGAGCAATTGGATTCTCCCTGATCTCGGGATTCCCACAGGTGCAGGGTGTGATTGGCTGCACCCATGTGGCGCTCAGATCTCCATCGCAACACACGGTGACTACATCAACCACAAGGTCTTCCACTCACTGAATGTGCAGCTGGTGTGCGACCACCAGAAACACATCCTGCAGGTGTCCGCACGGTTTCCAGGGAGTGTGCACGACGCCTACATCCTCAGTCGGTTACAGATCCCTGCAGTCTTCCAGGATCCACAGAAGCTGCAGTTGTGGCTGCTCAGAGACAAGGGCTACCCACAGAGGCCGTGGCTGATGACATGCGTGTGTCGGCCTCAGACTGCAGCAGAGCGACGCTATAATGAGGCTCACGCTGCAGCTCACAACCTGGTGGAGCAAACTATTGGGATGCTGAAGTTGAGGTTCCAGTGCCTGGACCGGTCTGGTGGAGCCCTGCAATACAGTCCGCAGAGGGTGTCACACATCGTTGTCGTCTGCTGTGCCCTTTACAACCTGGCGCTGCAACGGGGAGAGGAGCTGGCTGAGGAGGAGATGGAGGAGCTGCACGTCTCCTCCGATGAGGAGGACACCAACAGGGATGAGGGTGAGGAGGTCCTCGGAGCCGGTGATGATGGGGATGAGGCTCTTGCACTGGCTAGACGAGGCAGGTGTGTTCGGGATGCCCTAATAACTACTAGATTTGTGGAGGATGATGATGACATGCAGTGAAGAGCTGGAGCTCCTGAGGTCACAGGAAGGGAGGATTCAGATGGACTGGATACTCTTGGAGTCATCTGGGTGGATGGCCCTGCAGTGTGCACCTGCTGATCCTCCTCCCTATGGGTGCCCGGAGGCCCCTGGCTGACTCTTTGAGGAGAAGGGGTAGCTGGAGTGAGAACGAGCTGCCTGTTATCCCTCTCGTGTACACACTGTTGGAGGCCCACTATGGCATCAGCGATGGAGTTGAGCCTGCGCAGCTGTACAGGAGCGATGTCCTGGACCAAGGTCCTCATGTGGCTGTCATTCTACCAGTGCTGACCTCGATGTGTTGGCATGCCGGCACCATCACCTCAGAGCGAAGGCAGACAGAATCTTCCATCATGCCTTACAATCTGAGGAGTGCAGTGGACATCCCTTCCTGATGTTCCCGAGCTTGTCTTTGCAGCTCCAGCAACTGTGACATGACTGAGTCCAGAGGCTCATCACCTGACTCGGACTCAGCAACGTTCGGGCCTCCAGCAGTCCTCCGAGTGCCGGGGACCTGGGGAGTCCCTGCCTCCGCCTGCTGTGGATCAGACAGTGTGATGTGCTCACCAGATTGTGATCCTGAGGCTACTCTAAAGCTAGATCCCACCAAGGTGTGTGTCTCTGCGCTGGTGGAGGGTGTGGGTGACGCTGTGATGGGACTTCAGGGAGGGTGTCTCCAGATTCCTCTTCAGAGGTTTCTTCGGGGGTTGATTGAAGGCTCTGGGTCATGGACTCTGTCGGCTGCTTGGTGGATGTGCCTGTGAAAGCAAGGGGAGATAATTAGTGCCTGGCAGTGGCCTGTGAAACAGGACACATCACTCACAGCATGGTTGTCTGATGGATGTTGCACTGCTGGATCCTCACTTGGTAGAGCAGCACCGACCTCACCGTCAGCACAGGACAAGTCCAGATCATCACCGGCCAGCTGGATGGCTCTGTTTTCAAAGTTCATGAGGACCTTGATCTCAGGCATTCCTCCGCCGGCCTGTGACCTCTCACCTTTGTTGTGTGTCAGCTTGTCCTTTATAAATAGAGATGGAGAAAGTGTAAGCAGGACGCCTGCCGGGCCAGATGATAAGTATGCCTGGCCTGTGTGGGTGACGGGTGGTCCCATGGACAGGATGAGGACAATGACTGTGTGTGTGTGAGGGAGTGAATAGTGATGTCCCTTGAACCGGCAGTGAGTGAGGGCCCTGTGGATGTGTGATGGGTTTGAGAGTGTGTGAGTTGAAAGTGATAAGAAGATTGACTTACCTTGGCGGAATGGAGGAGATTATCCTCTTGCAGCACTGGGTGGTGTCCTTTTTTGAAAGGCATTGGCACTGACCACCGCTGCCACCACCTCTAAAGCCAGGCTAGTGCTGTTGCTGCCCATCCTGCAGCCAGAGCAGAGATAGTGGACATCCCAGCGGGCCTCCACGGCATCCAAAAGGCGCTTGAGGGATGTGTCGCTGAACCTGGGGGCTGAAGAATTCTCCAGTTTCAGGGCCATGTCTTCCTTGTGCCAATGGTGGTCTGGAAGCACTGAGACGGGTGCTTGCAGCTGGACTTTAAACATGGCGCCTGGTGTGATGCAGCGGCAGGCTGATGGCAGGTGAGCAAATGAGAGCCCGCCCGCCATGGAAACTGGGCGTTTCCAGGGAGTGCATAAATAATGTGGCAGGTTTGGGACGATATGGTGTGGAAACCGGCCATCGTGGCCAGTGGGTAAAACATAGTTTTATCTGCTCGCCACAGCACTTAGTGCAAATCTGGGACGATTCAGCCCATATTCGTAATGTGAGGAGTGCAATACATATGCAAGTTGTTACAATTATTCACCATTGTTAGCAGACGGAGCATAATAAGGGACATTTGTAATTCCTTCAAAATGTCTCTGGAATTTCTAATTGTTTTTAAGAATGTTTGAATAGGACTTTTAGGAGTTGGTACCAATTGTAAAGGGATTAATTGTCCTTTTTTTGAATAATAAAATTGATGGTCCAAATGACCATAGAACCATAGAAAAGTTACAGCACAGAAGGAGGCTATTCGGCCCATCTTATCCATTCCAGCCCGAGGACACCCAGGTGCCCTTTCTAGTCCCACCTTCCTGCACCCGGCCCATAGATCTGCAGCTTACAGCACTTAAGGTGCAGATCCAGGTACTTTTTAAAAGAGTTTAAAGTTTCTGCCTCTACCACCAACTTGGGCAGCGAATTCCAGACACCCATTACCCTCTGCGAAAAAAAGTTCTTCCTTATGTCCCCCTTACACCTTCTGCCACTTATCTTGAATCTATGTCCCCTGGTTCTAGAATTCTCCATCAAGGGAAACAATTTTATCCTGTCCACTCTATCTATTCCCCTCAAAATTTTGTATACCTCAATCAAGTCACCTCTCAGCTTTTTTTGTTCTAAGGAAAATAACCCCAAACTGTCCAATCCCTCCTCGTAGCTACACTTTTCTAACCCTGGTGAGTCCTGACTTAGAAACAGTGAGAACAGGAAGGAAGTTAAGACCTGAAGCCCTGTGGCTGGTAGATACAAAGGAGAGCTACAGACATAAAGGAGAACTACAAGCAGAGGAGCTGGAGGGTGAAGGCAATCAGCACGCAGATGTAGACACAACGAGAAGCCAGACAAAGAGGAAAATAAAGATTCCTAGTGAGGGAGAAGAAGCAAATCACCATCAGGAAGAGGTCAGCTTTTCTGTTTGGCAGAAAAGGAGACAGGAGCTCTTGGAGGTACTGAGTGAGCTGCCTAAAATGTCTAAAACCTGGAAAGTTGTGTGAATAGCTCAGAGACCCTAAAGAGCTGGGTGTTTTGCCAGAAGTGCCTAAAATCTGAAGTGAGATGTTATTGATTGGTTGGTTGAAAAGGAACTCTGGAAAGCTGCAGCATCAGGGCTATCATGACTCGAAGGAGAGAGGATTCATTGAAGTGTGCCTTGCTGATAATAATCATACCTGTGAAACTTTAAGGTGAAAGCTGTTGACAGAAAAGATTCCTGACTTACACTACATGAATGAAGAACAGTTTATTGTGGAACTATTTAGCTATGTTAGTGCCACATTTGTGCAGGCAGTGAACATATGAACATACATAAGAACATATGAATTAGGAGCAGGAGTAGGTCATTCGGCCCCTCAAACCTGCTCTGCAATTCAATAAGATCATGGCTGATCTGATTGTAACGTCAACTCCACAATCCCACCGACTACCAATAACCTTTCACCCCCTTGCTTATCAAGAATCTGTCTACCTCTGCCTTAAAAATATTCAAAGACCCTGCTTCCACCAACTTTTGAGAAGGAGAGATCCAAAGACTCACGACCCTCTGAGAGAAAAATTTTCTCATCATCTCTGCCTTAAATGAGCGACCCCTTATTTTTAAACAATAACCCCTAGTTCTAGATTCTCCCAAAAGAGGAAACATCTTCTTCACATCCACCTTGTCAAGAACCCGCAGGATCTTATGTGTTTCAACCAAGTCACCTCTTCCTCTTCTAAATTCCAGTGGATACAAGCTTAACCTGTCCAGCCTTTCCTCATAAGACCACCCACCCATTCCTGGTATTAGTCTAGTAAACCTTTTCTGAACTGCTTCTAACGCATTTACATCTATCTTTAAATAAGGAGACCCGTACTGTACACAATGCTCCAGATGTGGTCTCACCAATGCTCTGTACAACTGAAGCATAACTTCCCTACTTTTTTATTCAATTCCCCTCACAATAAATGATAACATTTTATTAGCTTTCCTAATTACTTGCTGTACCTGCATACTAACCTTTTGTTATTCATGGACGAGGACACCCCGATCCCTCTGCATCTCAGAGCTCTGCAAACTCTCACCATTTAGATAATAAGCTTCTTTTTTATTTTTCCTGCCAAAATGGACAATTTTACATTTTCCACATTAAACTCCATTTGCCAGATCTTATCCCACTCACTTAACCTATCTATATCCCTTTGTAACCTCCTTATATCCTCTTCACAACTTACTTTCCTACCTATCTTTGTGTCATCAGCAAATTTAGTCACCATACCTTCGGTCCCTTCATCCAAGTTATGAATATAAACTGTAAAAAGTTGAGGCCCCAGCACTGATCCCTGTGACACACCACTCATTACATCTTGCCAAACACAAAAAGCCCCTTTTATGTCTACTCTCTGCTAGCTAACTAATCTTCTATCCATGCCAATATGTTACCCCCTACACCCTGATCATTTATTTTTCGCAATAACCTTTGATGTGGCATCTTATCAAGTGCCTTCTGGAAATCTAAATACAGTACATCCACTGGTTCCCCTTTATCCAAAGCATGTGTTACTTCTTCAGAGAACTCCGATAAATTAGTTAAACATGATATACCTTTCACAAAACCATGTTGACTCTGCCTGATTACCTTGAATTTTTCCAAAGTGCCCTGCTATAATGTCTTTAATAATAGCTTTTGACATTTTCCCTATGACAGATTGACCTGTGGTTTCCTGATTTCTTGCTTAGTTTTTGAATAAAGGAGTTACATTTGCTATTTTCCAATCTAATGGAAGCTTCCCAAATCTATGGAACTTTGGAAAATTAAAACCAATACATCAACTGTTTCCCTAGCCATTTCTTTTTAAACCCGAGATAAAGCCCATCAGGACTCAGAGACTTGTCAGCTCACAGCTCCAAT